>NW_020837961.1:24982813-25352813 GCF_003676395.1 Aethalodelphis obliquidens
TATATATATATATATATATATATATATATATACACACACGTATATATGTGTGTGTATATATATATATACATATATACATACATATATATATATATATATATATACACCACATCTGAATATATATATTCCATTGTATGGAATGAAATATATTCAGCCATAAAAGTGAATGAAATTTTGCCATTTGCAGCAATGTGGATGGACTTGGGGGGCATTATGATAAGTGAAATAAGTCAGACAGAGGAAGACAAATACTGTATGATATCACTTATATGTGGAATTTAAAAAATACAACAAATTAGTGAATATAACAAAAAAGAAACAGACTCACAGACATAGGGAACAAACTTGTGGTTACCAGTGAAGAGAGGGGAGGGTTGGGGAATATAGGTGTAGGAAATTAAGAGGTATAAACTATTAGGTATAAAATAAGCTACAAGAATATATTGCACAACAATGGGAATATAGCCAATATTTTACAACAACTATAAATGAATCGTAACCTTTACAAATTGTGAATCACTATATTGTACCCTTGTAACTTACGTAATACTGTATAGTAACTATACTTCAATAAAAGTAGGTAAATAAATAAAATCACATTGAAAAATTGTGTATAAATATGGTAAAATCATCTCAAAGACCCATAGAAGATTTATCTCAATGAATATAGCTAATCCTAGCATCTAAACAAGATTACTCATATTATATCAGGAAATCTATTCAGAATAATTGCAAATTTTCTTGAACTTAATATGTAAGGCCAATACCACTGACTCTGGAGATTGGTCAAGGTCAGCCCTAGATTCCAAATTCTCATAATCCATGGTTATAACATGAATGAAAACCTGACTCAAGTATTTATTTCCACATTTCACCTCATTAAGTCTTTTTCTGTGTGTGTGTACATACATTTTATAAATTTTAAATTAAAAATTATGTAAGAGACAATGTAAACACCTAATACAGTGCTTGACAGTTTTTCTTTAGAATTGTAACCTATTGTTACACATGTATATCAAAGACTGCATACGCTTGTTCCAGCTAAACTACATGATCAGTTAATAGATGTGGTTTTCACCTCAAGTTTATGTAATTTACACATTATAGTTCTTGTTGGTTACATTTCCATTTTCTTTATTATTAATATATTAATCTATATCTCAAATTTATGAAAGCAAATCAATAGCTTCAAAGCAGTTTTATAGTATTAAATTAGTGAGAAAAATATTAAAAACATTATAAATAAATATAGTAAACAAGACAAGTGAAAATATAAAATATACATGCTGACATAAACACATCTCTAGGTATAAAAATTGGTATAAGCACTGCAAAAAAAAAAAAGGGAAGAAGAAATTTGGAAACTAACTGATTTGAGCCACAGAACCCAGGAAAGCCTCCGTACTTGACAAAGTAAGCGTAAGAAGAGGGAGAATAGGACAATTGGTTGAAAGCCTGTATAAGAAGCAATTAGAATTCAAGATCCCCTCCCCCATCCCATATACTCCCTGGGACTGAAAACAAGATTTTTATTTTCTATGGAACTGAACCAGAAAGGTTCTAGTGCAGGGAATTCCATGTACCATGTAGAGTGAGCAATGACACATCATACTGAAAACAAAGGGATTAAATGAAATTCTACATTATGAACAATGAATAATGACCCTCAGGCTCGTTTTCCAGTCAGTTTCTAGAATGTTTGCAGCAGGTTAGATACTCCCCAAAAGGAAATTCTCTGAAGGGTTACTAGCACAAGAGAAAAGACGGGGTGGATTTCCAATAAGCTTTTTTTTTTTTTTTAAAACATCTTTATAGGAGTATAATTGCTTTACAATGTTGTTAGTCTCTGCTGTACGACAAAGTGAATCAGCTATATGCATATATATATCCCCACATCCCCTCCCTATACCATTCCTCTAGGTGGACACAAAGCATCGAGCTGATCTCCCTGTGCTATGTAGCTGCTTCCCTCTAGCTATCTATTTTACCTCAGGTAGTGTGTATATGTCAATGCTACTCTTACACTTCACCCCAGCTTACCCTTCCCTGACTCCATGTCCTCAAGTCGATTCTCTACCTCTGTGTCTTTATTCCTGTCCTGCCCCTAGGTTAATCAGAAACTTTTTTTTTTTTTTAGATTCCATATATATGTGTTAGCATACAGTATTTGTTTTTCTCCTTCTGACTTACTTCACTCTGTATGTCAGACTCTAGGTCCATCCACCTCACTACAAATAACTCACTTTCATTTCTTTTTATGGCTGAGTAATATTCCATTATACATATGTGCCACAGCTTCTTTATCCATTCATCTGTCGATAGACACATAGGTTGCTTCCATGTCCTGGCTATTGTAAATAGTGTTGCAATGAACATTGTGGTACATGATTCTTTTTGAATTATGGTTTTCTCAGGGTATCTGCCTAGTAGTGGGATTGCTGGGTCATATGGTAGTTCTATTTTTAGATATTTAAGGATGCTCCATACTGTTCTCCATAGTGGCTGTATCAATATACATTCCCACCAACAGTGCAAGAGGGTTCCCTTTTCTCCACACCCTCTCCAGCATTTATTGTTTATAGATTTCTTGATGATGGCCATTCTGACTGGTGTGAGGTGATACCTCACTGTAGTTTTCATTTGCATTTCTCTAATGATTACTGGTGTTGAGCATCCTTTCATATGTTTGTTGGCAATCTGTATATCTTCTTTGGAGAAATGTCTATTTAGGTCTTCTGCCCAGTTTTGGACTGGGTTGTTTGTTTTTTACATATTGAGCTGCATGAGCTGCTTATATATTTTGGAGATTAATCCTTTGTCAGTTGCCTCGTTTGCAAATATTTTCTCCCATTCTGAGAGTTGTCTTTTGTTCTTGTTTATGTTTTCCTTTGCTGTGCAAAAGCTTTTAAGTTTCATTAGGTCTTATTTGTTTATCCTTGTTTTTATTTCCATTTCTCTACGAGGTGGGTCAAAAAGGATCTTGCTGTGATTTATGTCGTAGAGTGTTCTGCCTTTGTTTTCCTCTAAAAGTTTTATAGTGTCAGGCCTTACATTTAGGTCTTTAATCCATTTTCAGTTTATTTTTGTGTATGGTGTTAGGAACTGTTCTAATTTCATCCTTTTACATGTAGTTGTCTGGTTTTCTCAGCACCACTTATTGAAGAGGATGTCTTTTCTCTATTGTATACTCTTGCCTCCTTTATCAAAGATAAGGTAACCACATGTGTGTGGGTTTAGTTCTGGGGTTTCTATCCTGTTCCATTGATCTATATTTCTGTTTTTGTGCCAGTACCATACTGTATTGATTGCTGTAGCTTTGTAGTATAGTCTGAAGTCAGGGAGCCTGATTCCTCCAGCTCCGTTTTTCTTTCTCAAGATTGCTTTGGCTATTCGGAGTCTTTTGTGTTTCCATACAAAGTGTGAAATTTTTTGTTCTAGTTCTGTGAAAAATGCCATTGGTAGTTTGAGAGGGATTGCATTGAATCTGCAGATTCCTTTGGGTAGTATAGGCATTTTAACAATGTTGATTCTTCCAATCCAAGAACATGGTATATCTCTCCATCTGCTTGTATCATCTTTAATTTCTTTCATCAGTGTAATAGTTTTCTGCATACAGGTCTTTTGTCTCCTTAGGTAGGTTTATTCCTAGGAATTTTATTCCTTTTGTTGCAATGGTAAATGGGAGTGTTTCCTTAACTTCTCTTGCAGATTTTTCATCATTAGTGTATAGGAATGCAAGAGATTTCTGTGCATTAATTTTGTATCCTGCTACTTTACCAAATTCATTGATTAGCTCTAGTAGTTTTCTGGTAGCATCTTTAGGATACTCTATGTACAGTATCATGTCATCTGCAAACAGTGACAGTTTTACTTCTTCTTTTCCAATTTCGATTCCTTTTATTTCTTTTTCTTCTCTGATTGCTGTGGCTAAAACTTCCAAAACTATGTTGAATAATAGTGGTGAGAGTGGGCAACCTTTTCTTGTTTCTGATCTTAGAGGAAATGGTTTTAGTTTTTCACTACTGAGAATGATGTTAGCTGTGAGTTTGTCATATATGGACTTTATTATGTTGAGGTAGGTTCCCTTTATGCCTACTTTCTGGAGAGTTTTTATCATAAGTGGTGTTGAATTCTGTCAAAAGCTTTTTCTGCATCTATTGAGATGATCATATGGTTTTTATCCTTCAATTTGTTAATATGGTGTATCACATTGATTGATTTGTGTATACTGAAGAATCCTTGCATTCCTGGGATACACCCTACTTGATCATGGTGTATGATCCTTTTAATGTGCTGTTGGATTCTATTTGCTCATATTTTTTGAGGATTTTTGCATCTATGTTCATCAGTGAGATTGGCCTATAGTTTTCTTTTTCTGTGACCTCTTTGTCTGGTTTTGTTTACCAGGGTGACGGTGGCCTCCTGGAATGAGTTTGGGAGTTCTTCTGCCTCTGCTATATTTTGGAAGAGTTTGAGAAGGATAGGTGTTAACTCTTCTCTCAATGCTTTATAGAATTCACCTGTGAAGCCATCTGGTCCTGGGCTTTTGTTTGTTGGAAGATTTTTAACCACAGTGACAATTTCACTGCTTGTGATTGGTCTGTTTATATTTTCTATTTCTTCCTGGTTCAGTCTTGGAAGGTTGTGCTTTTCTAAGAATTTGTGCATTTCTTCCAGGTTGTCCATTTTATTGGCATATAGTTGCTTGTGGTGATGTCTCATGATCCTTTGTATTTCTGTGGCGTCAGTTGTTAATTCTCCTTTTTCATTTCTAATTCTATTGATTTGAGTCTTCTCTCTTTTTTTCTTGATGAGTCTGGCTAATGCCTTATTAATTTTGTTTATCTTCTCAAAGAAACAGCTTTTAGTTTTATTGATCTTTGCTACTGTTTCTTTCATTTCTTTTTCATTTATTTCTCATCTGATCTTTATGATTTCTTTCCTTCTGCTAACTTTGGGATTTTTTTTTTCTTCTTTTTCTAATTGCTTTAGGTGTAAGGTTAGGTTGTTTATTTGAGATTTTTCTTGTTTCTTGAGGTAGGATTGCATTGCTATAAACTTCCCTCTTAAAACTGCTTTTGCTGCATCCCATAGGTTTTGGGTCGTCATGTTTTCCTTGTCATTTGTTTCTAGGTTTTTTTAATTTCCTCTTTGATTTCTTCATTGATCTCTTGGTTATTTAGTAGCATACTGTTTAGCCTGCATGTGTTTGTATTTTTTACAGTTTTTTTTTCCTGTAATTGATATCTAGTCTCATAGTGTTGTGGTCAGAAAAGATACTTGATATGATTTCAATTTTCTTAAATTTACCAAGGCTTGTTTTGTGATCCAAGATATGACCTGTCCTGGAGAATGTTCCATGAGTGCTTGAGAAGAAAGTGTATTCTGTTGTTTTTGGATGGAATGTACTAAAAATATCAATTAATTCCATCTTGCTTAATGTGTCATTTAAAGCTTGTGTTTCCGTATTTATTTTCATTTTGGATCATCTGTCCATTGGTGAAAGTGGGGGGTTAAAGTCCCCTACTATGACTGTGTTACTGTCGATTTCCCCTTTTATGGCTGTTAGAATTTGCCTTATGTATTGAGGTGCTACTGTGTTGGGTGCGTAAATATTTAAAATTGTTATATCTTCTTCTTGGATTGATCCCTTGATCATTATGTAGTATCCTTCTTTATCTCTTGTAATAGTCTTTATTTTGAAGTCTATTCTGTCTGATATAATAAATGTTACTCCAGCTTTCTTTTAATTTACATTTTCATGGAATATCTTTTTCCATCTCCTCACTTTCAATCTGTATGTGTCCCTAGGTCTGAAGTGGGTCTCTTGTAGACAGCATATATATGGGTCTTGTTTTTGTATCTATTCAGCCAGTCTATGTCTTTTGGTGGGAGTATTTAATCCATTTACATTTAAGGTAATTATCAATATGTATGTTCCTATTACCATTTTCTTAATTATTTTGGGTTTGTTATTGTAGGTCTTTTCCTTCTCTTATGTTTTCTGCCTAGAGAAGTTCCTTTAGCATTTGTTGTAAAGCTGGTTTGGTGGTGCTGAATTCTCTTAACTTTTGCTTGCCTGTAAAGGTTTTAATTTCTCCATAGAATCTGAATGAGATCCTTTCTGGGTAGAGTAATCTTGGTTGTAGGTTTTTCCCTTTCATCACTTTAAATATGTCCTGCTACTCCCTCTGGCTTGCAGAGTTTCTCCTGAAAGATCAGCTGTTAACCTTATGGGGATTCCATTGTATGTTATTTGTTGCTTTTCCCTTGCTGCTTTCAGTAATTTTTCTTTGTATTTAATTTTTGATAGTTTGATTAATATGTGTCTTGGCATGTTTCTCTTTGGTTTTATCCTGTATGAGACTCTTTGCACTTCCTGGACTTGACTGACTATTTCCTTTCCCATGTTAGGGAAGTTTTCATCTATAATCTCTTCAAATATTTTCTCATACCCTTTCTTTTTCTCTTCTTCTTCTGGGACCCCTATAATTGGAATGCTGGTGTGTTTAATGTTGTCCCAGAGGTCTCTGAGACTGTCCTCAACTCTTTTCATTCTTTTTTCTTTATTCTGCTCCCTGGAAGTTATTTCCACCATTTTATCTTCCAGCGCACTCATCCATTCTTCTGCCTCAGTTATTCTGCTATTGATTCTTTCTACGGTATTTTAAATTTCAGTTATTGTGTTGTTCATCACTGTCTGGTTACTCTTTAGTTCTTCTAGATCCTTGTTAAATGTTTCTTGTATTTTCCCCATTCTGTTTCCAAGATTTTGGACCACCTTTACTATCATTACTCTGAATTCTTTTTCAGGTAGGTTGCCTATTTCATCTTCATTTATTTGGTCTTGTAGGTGCTCCTTCATCTGTAACATATTTTTTTGTCATTTCATTTTTTCTTTTTGATGGGTGGGGCTGTATTCCTGTCTTATATGTTGTTAGGCCTGAGGCGTCCAGCACTGGAGTTTTCAGGCAGTTGGATAGAGCCAGGTCTGGGTGCTGAGATGAGGACCTCCGCGAGGCCCCACTCTGATTAATATTCCCTGAGGTCTGAGGTTCTCTGTTAGTCCAGCAGTTTAGACTCGTTGCTCCCACCACAGGAGCTCAGGCCTGACCTCCAACCTGGGAACCAAGATCTGCAAGCTGCGTGGTGTGGCAAAAAAAAGAAAGAAAAAAGGGAGCAGTACAATATCAAAGAATAAAGAAGAAAATAAAATTAGAAAGATAAAGAATATATTAGGATAGGTAAAAATATAATTGAAACAACTGGTCGCTGGGAACTCCTCCCATCCTTTAGGTGTCTGTGGTTCCCCACCGGTGCCTGGTAGGTGCACTAGTTGTGCGGAGATGCAAATTCCTCGTCCTCCTAGTCTGCCATCTTGACTCTGCCCTCCTCATTAAATCTTTTATCTACCAGTGCTGCAACTGAAAAGCAAAATAAATAGGTCTTGCTTCATAATTTTCCTTTCTACCTTTCTGTAACAACGTGGTTAATGATTACTGACATGGCCAAAGGCATGAGGCAGCTTGCCATGAAAAAATTTTCAAGGAGTACAAATATTATACCTTAAATCACATATTATAAAGGCTAATTATACTAGATCAGCACTTATATGAGGACACTGAGACAAAAGTCTGTCACTATATCTTTAGCAATGTACCTACTTAGACAGCCTGCAGAGCCCACCATGTACACATACACTAAATATGAACCACATGAGCAAATGAAAATATGGAGGACCTGGGAAAGATGCAAAGACATCTCCCTTCTAAATCCTTTTTCCATTCATGTATCTGTGGGATCACATTCCTTCATATTCTCATTCTTATGAGTATAAAATGAATTATCTGTAATTTTCAAAACACATGCCTTAATAGACATACATGAACTTTTTTCAGCTATCAGAATTGCTTAGTACTGTTCTCTGATCAACAGCTCCACTTCTTCCATGGAGCTTTCCCTGAATATTTCTATCTTCCCTCCTAAATCTCTGAGCTCTTACTCCTTGTTACCATGGTACCTGTCCCTCAGTTATATGCTTCCCTGTTAAAGCACACAGTTTCTACTATCTTGCTTTTCATATACTTATGTGTACATGTCTCCCCTTTTAAAGTAGAAGCTCTTTCAGGATAGGTTTTTCACCTGAATAAAATCTGCCCTGCTTCCCCTAAGCACTTGTCATAATGGATGCACATAATCGATAGAACAATTCACTTCACAAGTAAATGAACATGGCTGTCTGTGCGTGCAGTAGAGACAGGTGCTAATATATATTTGCTCCAACATATAATAACATCAGAGATGAGGTTATAACTTGATAAAATGTTATAACATAAGTAAAAAACCAAAACAATGTGTGTATGGATGGCACGACTATCTTGCTAGACTAGTGTTTCTACTTTGATTATTCAATATTTCAATGTATTTTCTATCCCCTGGGCTCCCCCCACCCTGTACCTGTAGATAACCATATATGTCATTTGTTTTCCTTTGCTCAATTTGGACTTTATAGAACTTAATATTCATAAAAATGAATAAGATATTCTCATAAATGTAAGCCAAGCTGGGACTGAATTCCAGATACTGATCATTCTCTTTGCTGTGCATCACGGATTATTCTCATTATAGGTCAATTTACAGGGTTTTTCCCCCCTTTACATCCTTCCAATATTAATTATATTTTCTTCTCTCTAGTCTGGATCTACTATCCAACAGGTTGCTTAATCATTTCTATCTGAAGAAAATTGATAAGGTAACTAGACTCTGGTATCATTTGATATTCTATTCTCCAGTTTAATCACCCTGCTTAGTCCAATTCTTTGGCCACAATAGGGGATCATTATGTTGTTTTATTATAAATAAAGAGATGACTAATTAATCCAAAGTAATCCAAAGGGCTTAGAATATTGGAAGACACCCAGATGATGGCAGAAAAGCCTATTTCAATGGAGGGGGCATATTTAAATAAAAATTTTCCCTCCAGTGACAGACATTTTAGTGAAAGCTTTAAATAAAATGCATTATTTCATGCATTGTGGTGTGAAAGTCAAAAGCTCATGAAAGTAGAAAAGGTTGATAGTTTCAGATTACATTACTCTAAATAAAGAAGGAATTGTTGCTGACAGTACCTTAAATATACTGCATATTGACATGCTTTTGAAGGAATTATAGTTGTGTGGCACAAGTCAAAATCAAATTTAGTTCAATCAGCTGCAGCATATTTTTAAAAAATAAAAACATATTAGGACACAAATGTATGAAAAGGTCTTTATCAACCTTGCTTTTTACATACCAAATTTTTTAATCCCTTCTTATTTGCAAGCAAAAAATGTGTACATTGGTGAAATTGTGGGATTATGCATATATTCATAGAAAAAGTAATTTCACACACACACACAAATTCCTGTCCACTACCTCCTCAAAAGTTCACTGAGAATAAAAAGCAGGGAGGGACCTGCCGCTTTAGAATTCAGTACTAAATGTTTAAACCCGTAAAAGGAAAAGTCACCAAGATTTATACATACATAACAAAGGAAAAAAGAGCAAAAGAAATAACAGAATTAAGTCAAACCCTCTGTAAACTCAATTCAGACTTTAGGGTTTTACAGGGCATTAATCTAATATATGCCAAATTAGATTTTCAAATTCCATAATATTTGATTTCTTTTCTAAAACTGCTTTACCCTCAGTCCCAGAAGTTTTTCTTTCAAAGATAAACTACAGTTCTAAGTGAGATTTACGTTCAACTAGGAGCACTATTTGTTGTTTTTTTTAAGTATTTATGAAACATATTTACGATTTTACCCTCTCTAAACATTATTTTTGACTTTAATAAAGTTAAGACAGTTGTAAGAACCAAAAGATGGTTTAATGTGGATTAAATAATGCTCATTTAAAAAGCAGGCCACCTGTACACTATTTGTCAACTAAAATCATGTCAGAAAAGTTTTCAGACATCTGGGAATTTCTTCCAACTTAACAACTAAGTTCCAGCAACAATAAAGTCATCCAGGAATTTTCAGGATAAGACACAGCTGCTTTCAAAACACAACACCCCAAATATACACAATTGATCACAGGTAACTTTTCTGCTTTTGCTGTGGGACCTTTAGCTTGAAAAAAAACCAAACAAACCCCATGACTATGTTTTTTTTTTTTTTTTTAACATCTTTATTGGAGTATAACTGCTTTACAATGGTGTGTTAGTTTCTGCCTTATAACAAAGTGAATCAGTTATACATATACATATGTTCCCATATCTCCTCCCTCTTGCATCTCCCTCCCTCCCCCATGACTATATTTTAGTCTACGTCAGGAAGAACATGCACAGCAGGCTGGGATTTTTAGCAGTGGGTCAGCTTGAGCTTTCCTTCACACCCTGCTTAATGGGGCTTTTCGCTAACATCACTCCTGAACATCGAGTCTCAAAGTGAGACTGTAAAACGGAAGTCCTTCAGTTTGGCCCATCCTCTTATGCTGACGTGGTGTTGAGACGTAAGTCTGTGGGTTGTTCAAGAACAAATAAAAGATTGCAGCAGGATACCCAAGGTTGTAATCACTGTACAGTGAGTAGATCTGGGGTAGCATCAAGATAGGACAGCAGAAGAAACACCTTTAAGAATTCTCGGGAGTATGATTTAACAATACAAACCAGAGTAGAAACTAAAGCTGAAAGAAAAAAACTGGATAAAGCAGTAGCAAAAGAAGTTGTTCATTTTGGGCAGAGGCTCTGGGGACCAGAGTTTAAGAGGTAGAGCTGTAAAGCACAGTGAGCTCTTCAGGCAGTACAGATGTATATAAGGCACAAGTGTTCAAAGTGTTAACAACAGAGCATTGGCATTGTCTGCAACATCATGTAATCAGAACACCTTGAGATTTCTGAAAATATGTGGAAATGTGTGGACATGTACAAATGCCTGAGAAAGAGTAGAACTCTTCTACTGGACCCTCTCAATCAAAAAACGAAAAAGATTCTGTACTGAAAAAAAAAATAGATAAATCTCTTTACATAAGTCAGTGTCCTACAATTTCATATTTATTTCAGCAATGAAATATCAAGGTAGAACAAGCTATGTAAAAACTGGTAATAGTTACATACACTTATACACACGCCCAATGAATGTGTGACATCCACTACAGCTTAAATATTTGGTTATCTTTCTAGTTTCAGTATAGTAAGAGAAGGAGTATCAAAAAGATTCTTCATCACAAAAGAAGTCAAAGAAGACAGATGAAGATCAAGAAAATCAGAAACTCCAAAGGGGAATCTATACGCGATTATACTGTAACAACAGTGGAACATTTGTTTTAAGAAAAGTAGACAAGGCTTGGACCAGTGATCAGGAAGTCCTTTAATTTGATGTAATAAGAAACAGCTTTATGGACCACTGCATGCTGGACTTACTTTCCTTCACAAACGAATCTCTGAGTGATGTCAAAAGACCAGAAGGATGAAATGTGGCCTTGGAAAGGCTGTTTAGAGATGGAAACAAAGACAAGTCCACCCTGAAGAAGAGAAAAGAAGGGAGAGAAAAAATAGCAAGGTGGGAAAAGTGAAAGCTTACCTGTGAATACGTAACACAGACAGACTGCTAACTGGTAAGACTTGAAAATTCCCAGGCTTTTTGTTCTACTCTGAGTCCTGGGAAATGGTTAACTTATTCTATAGCTATTTAGCACAGTATAGGTGCCAGGCACTATATAAACAGCAGGAGTATTGGGATGAAAAGGGCAGACAAGGACCCTCCTCTCTCAGAGTTTACACTCTAGTGGGGATTGACATACAGCAGATAAAGGAACAAGATAACTTGGATAATAATAACGGCTTTGAAGAAAACAAAACAGGTTGATGTGATAGAAAGTGCTGGGGAAGCACTCAGGGAAGGTCAGTGAGGAGGTGCCGTGTGAGTTGACACCTGCATGACGAGAACGAGCCAATCCAGTGAAGACTGGAGGAAAGAATGTTCCAGACAGAGGGGGTGGCTAGTACAAAGGCCCTAAGGAAGAAATGGGCTTGGTGTGTTTGGGGAGAGAAACTTTGTGCTGTTGAAGTGTGCTGAGTATGGGGTGTGGTATAAGGTAGGGCCAAGGAGGAAGGCAGGGCTAGGTAACAGGACCTTATTGGTTGGGATAAGGAGTCTAGATTTTATCCTCAGGGCAACAGAAGACACCAAGAGATGTCTTAAAACAAGGGAAGAGCTGGGAGAGAGTATGGTGACACAACAAGAGTTTTACATTCTGAAAAGGTTACTTTAGCTGATATGTGAAATCAGAATTTTAGGGGGATCAGAATAGAAGCAGGGGGACAAATTAGGGCATAATTGTAGCATAACAGGCAAGAGTTGATGGCATCTTGCATTTGGGTAGTGACAGTGAAGATGAAGAGAAGATGATGAACTCAAAATGTATTTTGAAGGTAGACCCAATAGGATTTGCTGATGACTTAGATACGGGGAGGGGGAAATGCTGAAAAGAGAGAAATCTAGGAAAACTCTTAAATCCAAGTAATGGGTAGAGCCATTAACTGAAATGAGATAGATTAAGGCAGAAGCAGTTTAAGGATGGGGGAGGTGTGATCAAGAATTCTATTTTGCATATGGTAAGCTTGAGATGCTTATTAGATATCCAAAATGAGACATCAAATAGGCATCTTGATGTATGAGTCTGGCATTTGGGGGAGAAGTTGGAGCTGAAGACATCAATTTGGTAGCAGATGCATTTTGATGTTCCATAAATCCATGAGATTGGATGATCTTTCCTAGGGAGTTACTGTAGACTAAGAAAAGACCAGGACTTACCACCAAATCCTGACACAATCTAACATTTACAGAAGTTAAGCACAGCAGAGAACCCACATAGGATACTGAAAAGGTGCAGTAGGAACCTCAGGAGAAGGAGGTAGCATGGAAATGAAGAAAGAGGAAAACATGTTTCAAGGAGAAAATGACTGACTGTGTCTAGTAGTGCCAAGTGTTTGGGTAAAACAAGGACAGAGAAGCCACCAGTGGCTTTGGCAAGATGGAGGTCACTGGTGACCTTGACAAGAGCAGAGTCAAGTTCTAAGTAGAGTGCTAGGGAGGCTTGATAAGAGTCAACTGAGGAGAGGCAGTGCTGTAAGAAGTAAAGATTGGGACAGCTATTTCAAATTTTGCTTGCTTGGAAGTTGAGCAGTGAAATGGGGCAGTGGCTGGAGGGAACATGGAAGGTGTTATAAGAGCACGGTCCAGTAGAGGCCCACACTCAATCCTATTCTGGTTTCTAGGCCCAGTATAAATATATGGGATGGAAAGCAGGATCTTGAGTTATTTACTGAGTCACTGATACAATAAATACTTGTGAAACATCTAGATGCAAGATGTGCAATGTGGTAGGGTCAGAACAGAACTAAGGACATGGGCTTGAAATCAAAACTACGATGATATACACATATGCATATAACTGGATCACCTTGCTGTACACCTGAAACCAACAAGACATTGTAAATCAACTCTGCTTCAATTTAAAAATCTTTTTAATTAAAAAAAGAAGGATATGGTCTTGGAATTTCAGCACTTGAGCTCTTGCCAGGCAGCAGAACCCTAACCCTAGAATTTGGTTCCAAAAAAAGAAGGCTAGGCTTCAGGTCGCACTGGACTTACTGTACTTCACATCTGATGACAGATGAACGGACAAGGCTGTCAACAACAGCTCCTATTCGCCGCACATACAACATTTATTATATATATCTGACCTTGCAGATACATATTTTTTCTTTAGATTTTTCAACTGAATGTTTGTGCCTTTTGAGCACCTTCGCCCAGTTACCACACCCCCCGACCCCACAGACATTAAAAGAAGAGGAAGAATACGAAGGAAATAGAAATGAACTAACATGTAATAAAGATGGCATAAAATGTATGTGGACATTTAGGGAATATATATTTACATATAAAAGTGTAAAGAAGGCTAGCAATAAGGAAAACACCCCGAAAAGAACAAAGGAAAAATGGAAACCATCAATGAAAGGGAAGAAACTGCAAACACTGAATGGCTTCAAGACTCAGAACAGCTAAAATTTGCTTGCTGAGTAAGGAGTCAGAGAGGAGAATCAGACAGTCATTTGGCCATGATCAATCAGTATTTTTCGTAGAGATCGTTAGCTGCTGTAACAGCAGAGATAATAGTATCCAGGTTGGAAAGACCTGCTCTGCTCTATCCAATCCTCCTCACTGACACTGGCTGCTGGTCCCCAGTAACCCACTCCAGCAATCCTCTCATCCTCTCTGTGCTCTACTCCCATCCTCCCCCGCAAACTGTGATCACCATCTGGCTTGGTTCATCTTCTGGATGATGATGGATGACTTAATTACAGAAATAAGGCAAGAATCAGCTACAAGGAGAGAAGCCAAATATGAACAAAAGGGCAGGGACAGAGCCCTTTCCTATGGTCCCTTATTAATAAGCTTTGCACTTCCCTATGCCCGGGAGGCTTGTGTGGATGATTTTGGTGAGAGGAGGAAGAATGAAGTGAGGAAAGGCAATGCTTACTGCATGTCTCTTACATGCCAGCAACTCTGCTTAGGCTTTTCATGTTTCCAATTTGTTCCTGACAACAATCCTGAGTTGCCTATGGATGAGGAAACTGTGAACCAAAAAAAAAAAACCCATGAGAACTTTGCCCACATTCAAACAGCTAGATAGAAGCAGAAATGGGGTGTAAAACCAAGTCTGTCTGACTCTAAATACCATTATTTTCTCATTATAAAACACCAAGGAGTGGATTGCATATGTTTAAAATATATTAAACTAATGAGAAATTATGAACTTATATACTATCGTACATCAACTATATCTCAATAAAAAATTAGAAACAAAAAATACAAAGCAAATAAATAGAAAGAAACTATGTGAAAATAATAAGTAAAAAATGTATAAATGTAATAAATTTGTGATTTGGGGTACTCTGAATCAGTATTTTTTGTTGAGATTGCAAAGGTCAACTAAGCTCAAAACTAGATCAATAGAAACTTTACGAAACATTTTTAGAAACCAGGTTAAAGGGTGACATAGTATGCAGACCTGTTTAGAATGAAACAAAAATTTACATCTACACAACCACCACAAAAGAGGTATGAACAGGCATACACACTCAAGCACACACATGCACACACACAATCATTATCTTCAGAACCAACTGAGTGTAAGTTGCAGACGTGATACACCATTAACACTTCAGAGCGTATTTCCTAAACGACAAGGACACTCCCATATACAACCACAGTAAAACCTGCTAAATCAGGAAATTATCTTGATCATGATACCACCATCTACCATCAATCCAGTCCCATCAAACTTCACCCAACTGTCCCAATCTAGAGTCATATTTTGCACTTAGTTGTCATGTCTCTTTATCTAGAACAATTCCTTAATCTTTCCATGCTTTTTATAACCTCGGTATTTTTGAAGAGTACAGGCCAGTTATTTCGCAGAGTGTCCCCCTATTTGGGTTTCTCTGTGTCGTTCTCATGATTAAATTCAGGTGATGCATTTTGACAGGAATGCCTCAGAAGTGACGCTATACTCTTCTTAATGTACCACATTCGGCGGCAATGATGTCCATTTGCCCCACTACCGGGGATGTTCACTTTGCTCATTTGGTTTAAAGGTGGTTATCTTCTAGGTTTCTCCTCAGCGAAGTTACTGTTTCCCCCTTTTTAATTAAAATACTTTGAGAATACTACCACCCTGTTCCTTCATTAACTTTCAAGAGCTAGTTTTAACCTCCATGGATGATTCATGCCTGAATCAATTATGCGTATTACTTCTACAGCAGTGCCAAATGGCGATTTCCTAACTCCATCATTCTTTCTATGTTTATAGCCTGGAATTCTCCCCATCGATTTGTTTATTCGGTTATTTATGGATATTAGTATGGACTCCTGGGTTCCTATTTTATTCAGTGGAGTATAATCTTTTACAATCATTATTTATTTTGATGCTCAAATAATTCCAAATTTGACCAGTGCATGTCCTTTCAAGTTGGCTCCTGTATAACTTCTGACATGGCCTCATCATTTTTTTTAAGTTTTTTTAATTGAAATATATTGAGGTACAATATTACATAAGTTACAGGTGTACCGTATAGTGATTCACAATTTTTAAAGGTTATAATCTATTAATAGTTACTACAAAATACTGGCTATATTCCCTGTGTTGTACATCCTTGTAGCTTATTTTATACATAGTAGTTTGTACCTCTTAATCCTCTACCCCTACCTTGCTCCTCCCCCATCCCCTCTCCCCAATGGAACCACTAGTTTCTTCTCTAGGTCTGTGAGTCTGCTTGTTTTTTGTTATATTCACTAGTTTGTTTTATTTCTTAAATTCCACATAAAAGTGAGATCACACATTTTTAGCACTAATTACCCTCAATTTAGTCATATCCCCATACCTCCTACATACAATGGCTATCCTGGCCCTCTCAGCCCTGGTGGCCTCTTCAGTCTTACCTCCACCCAAAACCCAGCCCCAGTCGCCTCCTCAGCTTGAGCACTGACCAGCCCTCTTGGTCCTGGCTGCCTCCTCAGCCCTGGACCTGAAGGCACCCTAACCCCAGCTGCCTCAAGAGGAGGGAAGGGAACCCAAATTATTTTTTAAAGAAATGATGAGGAAAGGAAGAGAAATAGGAGGAGGACAGGAAGAAGAACTCAGCCTCACTCTTGAATGATTGTCAATAATCTTCGGGGGCAGGGAGGTGGCCATTTTCCCACAGCACCTGAAGATATTCCATTTTATTTTGTCCTCTCTTACTGCTTTAGAGAAGTCAGCTGCCAGACTAGTTGTTGTTGCTTTAGAAAGTTGTCTTTTCTCTCCGGTTGTTCTGAAGATTTTCTCCTTGAGCACTGTGTGCGGTGGTTAAGAGCACAAACTTGGGAGCCAGATTATACGGGTTCAAATCCCGTTTGGCCACAAAGTAGCTGAATGGCTTTAAGAAAATTCAGTAATTTCTTTGTGCCTTATTTTCCTCTTCAATAAAATAGGAAAAATTGTGAGTTACTATCCATAAATAAGTGAGTTAATATGTATATAAAGCACTTAGATGATTACCCAGCACAAAGTGACCACTATATAAGTGTTTGCTGGTACTATTAGTAGTAGTTGCAGTCTTAGTAGTCTGTGTTGTATTGAACTTTTATTCTGACTCATTTATACTCATTCTCCTTGGGACTTGGTGAACTTCTTCAATCTAGGGATTCATATCTTCTAATTCTAAAAATTTCTCTCTTTTTGGAACTCCTGTCTGAAATTCGTTTTTAGATTAATTTCTAGGCTTGGAGTTTCTGGACCCATAAAAATAGTATAAATTCATACTCCACAACCACCTGTAGAACAGGCTTTGAGTTTCCATTGTTCACAGGAGATTCCTTTTCTTCCATTCAAACTCCCAGCCTAGGACAACACTATCACGTATCTTGGCCAATGAGTAGGTTTTTTTCCAGTAACCCTCTGACTGAGGGGGCACCTTTTAGGTTCCCAAGTTTCTTCAGTGGGCTCAGTTCCCATTAACTGCCTTGAGTATGCCCAAGCTACATTTCATGTAGGTGCATGTATACTTCTCACCTAAATATGAAGGTATGTAACATTCTTGTACATACAACTTGGGCATTGATGATTGTCTCTTTTTTTTTTTTTTTAAGATTTCTTTTTGATGTGGACCATTTTTTTTTAAGTCTTTATTGAATTTGTTACAATATCGCTTCTGTTTTATGTTTTGGTTTTTTGGCCATGAGGCATGTGTGATCTTAGCTCCCCAACTGGGGATCGAACCCGCACCCCCTGAACTGGAAGGCAAAGTCTTAATCATTGGACCGCCAAGGAAGTCCTGACGATTGTCTCTTTGATATAAATTCCTAGCACTGGAACGGACCCACCAAGAGCAGGCTGAACTACATAGTAGCTGTGGAATCTGGAGTTCGAAAGATATAAGTTCAAATCTAGTCTTCATCACTTAATAGCTATATCACTCTGGGGGAAGGGGGAACTCAAACTCTTTAAGTTCTGGTTTCCTCATTTATAATATAGGAGTAATAATAATCATTGTGAGAAAAAATATAATACATGCTAAATGTTTAGCAGAGCTCCAAGTTCAGGGTAGCTTTGATAGATGCTATTATTATTGTTGTTATTATTTTAAGTGTTTTCAATTTTGCTTCACACTGTGAAACTACCATCTAGAAAGATTGTATATACGTACACACCTACCACCAGTGTGTATTTCTAAGTCTTTCCCTTCTTACCAATAATAGGTCCTGTCAATCTTGTTCAACTCTGCCAATTTTATAGATGGAAAATATTTTTTATTTGCACTGATCTGACTGGCAGTGCGGTTGTTCATCTTTTCATAGGTTTATTGCTCATCCATAGTTGTTCCTCTGTGAATGGCCAGTTAAAGATCTTTGCTCATTTTCCTCCTGGGATATGTATTTGTTTCTTCTTTATCTATAAGAATTGTTTATATATTAAAGATAAAAACATCCTTGTGTGTATTTTGCCCCTTTGTTATGGTGAACTTCGGATACTGAAAGCACTTTCTTTACAGAGAATGAATTCGTTGACATATCACTGTCAGAATAAACTGAAGATGTAGTCTTCACTGATGTACGTTGCAGTGGTTTGGGCTATCACCAATCTCGTTTGCCAACTGCATATGACAAGAACATAGGACCACATCCTTCTTTCTAGGTCAGATTTGACCTCCTCTTGCCTAATCAACACAAAATTCTGTTTCTAAAGGATGTCCCAGAGAACATGATAAAAAAAAAAATAGGAGGCCTTGTTTAGCATAATAACATTTACAATTACTTAGGATATGTTCAGAGTTTACAGGAAGATTTGCTACATCTTAATTTCTCTTTGGTTTGAAAATAAATTCACCCAAAGCTTTTAAAAATTACTTTTCTGTCCCTGTTAAGTAGCTCCACTTCTTATATTTCAAGAGAGTTTCAAGAATGTCCTTCCATCTTTCTGTTTCCAGATCTAGCATCTTGGTCCATGTTCACCCTACCCATGCCATTCATGATTTGATAGATTTCTACTTTCCAGGCCAAAGAGTCCTAATCTTTCACTTTGTCCTCATATGTCAATTCCTCTTTCCCCTCTCCTACTCCTCTGATCATTTTATAATGAATTGGTAACCACAATAATGAAATTTACAGGGAAAACTAAATTTTGAGATGCTGCCATAAATAATGGAGTCAGAGAAATGATGAAAAGGGCTTTAAGGACGTTTGAGATATGGTTAGAATATTACAGATAGAAAATCAATTTGCAAAATGCTGTCAGCTTCGTCCACAGGGGGGATATTATTTAAACACACACGCATCTAAAGGGTGGGAGTAACTTTGAAGGCAACGAAGAACTGAGAATTGTTTTATAATAGAGAAATATAGTTCTTTTTTATAGCTATCTATCTTTCTAGCTGTCTACCTACCTATCCATCATCTACCACTATTTTGCTATGATTAAAAGTCTAAGTAGGTAAATATCCAAATACATTGGGTATTCAAATTCCGGAAGCACTAGTAAATAATTAAGCATTTGACTATTATAACTAATTTACCCTTAACTCTACATAATCTTGAAGGTAAAAGAAAGAGTTTTACGTTTCTTTGCAATATCACTTACAAAAACACTGCCTAATTTTGGTCACCTCATGCAATATATTTTATCTTCCTCAAGAGAAAAACTGCATTTCGTGGACTCAGGACTGATGAATATTTTACAGAAAAACATATCTTTTCCATAAAACCACTTATGCCATCTACTGCACATACTGTAAAGCACCATATACATCAAAGAGAAATTACTGTTTAAACAGATTATCAGGTCATAGAACAATTAGAAGTTGCAGTTCTCTTAAAATAACTCTAATGAGACCTGGAAAACTGCTTCAAGTCTGGGTTATTTAAGCATTCAACAGATTCTCTGTTTTTAATCTTTGAAAATCTGATGAAAGCTATGGCCTTGCTCTCTATAAAAATCCATATACAATTACAGAATAAATTTGGAATATAAATTTTCAGAATGTACTAGGACTCCAAGTCTTCAGGCTAAGAAACTCTTGCTCTAGAGGAAATTTGGTTTTTAAAACTATCACGAAATACCTAATATATAAACTAATCTGTCTCTACCTTAGGTACTCCATCTATTTATTTTGGAGCATAGAAGAATTAACTCTTCACCATAAGTTTCACCTCATCCATAAGCTCTTCATCAGTGCTTTGCAGAGTAAAGCCTTATCAACCCCTGAAACTCACTTCCGATGCAGCTTCTACCTGATCTCCACTCTCAGCTACAGCCGACTTCCAAGGAGCATCCAAACTGACTACGCTGGAGACCTAAGGATCTGCCAGAGCAGCCGTTGCAGTTTGACATGTAAGCAGCTAGCTACCACCGATCTGCTCAGTGCCTGGTTCCTAGGATCTTTCCTTACGATGCACTTCCGGTCTCTCATGTATAAACCTGGTTCACTTTGGTGATAGGCCCTTTCCCACTCCTCACTTTCTCTTTACAACTGCCAGCATAACTCAACGTATGCCGAAGTCATATTATCGCAAGTAACGCTGAAAGTATACCTGAAAAAAAGAAGTCAACTTTACAGCTACAAGCCTCCTTCACAGTATACAATAGTTTCACTATTAAAGGGGGAAAAAAAGTAACTCCCGAGAGTAACAGATACACATTTATTCAAATCCAAACACAACATATTCCAAGATCAAATGTAACTTATTTAAGGAAACAGCTACTGTGCCAGGCTCTATTGATTGGTTACCTAAAAGCCACTTCATCTTATATGCTAATAGAACCCTGTTTTCTTTAGAGCAACAATACGTCTAATCTAGGATGTGACTCATTACTAGTCTAAACTAGTCATTTCCAACCAATATGAGTCTTAAATGCACCACAGATAGCCAAGTTTTGACTCCCTTTAACCCTCAGGGCAAAAGTGCAGGACCTAGAGCCGCAGGAACACTCTTTTTGCCCCTAGGATGTGTCATGAAAGGAAGGGGTCAAGAAGCATAGTTCTAAGCCAAACTCTGCTCCCTTTGATACCCTACCTGTCTTCTTTCCTTAGAGCTAGCAGTAACCCTGTGATTGAGCTCTGACCAATGAAAGATGAGAGCAAGTCTGCTGAGAGCCTCTTGGGAATGTTTGTTCTTACTTATTAGAAGGACAGAGATGAGAAGAAAGCTTCCCAGCAATGCCTTTCCCCTTCCATCCTACCTTGAACAACACACAATGCCTGAAGCTGCAGCAGCCGTCTTGCTACCACGAGGCCACAAAGCATAGATGCTGAAGCTTTTTGTCTTCAGAGCCAAAAGAAAGATAATTTACACCTATACATTGACACAGAGTCAAAATTTTAGCAGTTCCAAAACTTTGAGTCTCAAGCGAGGAAGAAAGGAAGGGAGGGAGGAAGGGAGGGAGGGAGGAAAGGAGAGAGACAGAAGGAAAGAAACAAAAGCATATCTTGTTCCTAGCTTCTTCACCTTTGAAATGAGGTGTTTATGTTTTTCTCCTTGACATACATAAAACCTCTTTGGGTGTCCTGAAGTGCTCTATGTTCACCAAAAGCAGGTGTTTTGACACTAGTATCAGTCTCTAGGTACCAGTGTGGTAACCTGTAGCAAGGTTAACCAGCCTTTGAGACCAAAACGCAAAATGAGCCAAAATGAGAGTAGAAATAATTCCAGGAATTGTGATATTTCCCTTAAAATGTAAGTCTGCTTTAAAATTACATATTAAATGTTTAAAAATATCTCAGTTCTACCTTTTAAAAAAAACAGGAGTCTTAATTATAAGATTATAGAACAAATGGCTTATTTTTTTTTTAAATCTTCTTACCCAGCACGGAATAATGCACACACAGGGACTTGAGAAATATTTCATGGTGAGGTTGATGGTAATGACAATTAGAAAGCTACCTTCGCATTTATTTGTCTTTAGTGGCTTTCATTATAACAAAAATGAGAAAGAAAAACAATTTCCAGTTTCTATTGTTTTATATCGTCCCTTAAACCTGTGAGTTATCTGTTCCTGGGTGTATTTTTTTTTTTACACATAGAGATGTAAGTCACTTGCTGGAACAAAACTTACAAAATGAAGTTCATTTTGCTTGTCAAGTACAGATAAAAGGAAGAAGGGGAAGAAACAGTTTAAATGTAAAAGGCACCTTTTCCCTAACTCCTGAACTAGTTCACACAATACGATGAATAATTGAACTGCCTGAAACTTCGTATGTGCAGAACGCTGCAATGCAGACCAGTGGCATTTTCACTTCAAATTTGTATAGTCTTTAGTCAACATGCTTCATCTGCATTTCTAACACCTGCTTCAGTCAGCTGTGAAGTAGGCTGTTATTTCTATGGCTGTCTTTTATCTTTACTCTGTCCCTCTAACCAAAAAAAAAAAAAAAAAATTGCATGATGGAATATAATTACTTGGCCTAAAAGAGATAGGGAGGAACTCACATGATCTTCTGGAAGGCATTTTCCTTTACCTTATCCAAAGGTAATTTTAAAACAAGTTACTAATCATCATTCTTTATCATATACATCTTTAAACATAAATTTTGTATGGCAAAAATAAGAGCATCAACACTTTTCTGCAATGAGTATCTGTTTTAGGAACAAAGGAAAGTAAAAAATTAAATGCAATGACTGATATCATTTGTAAAGTACACAAATCTCTCTTCTAAACTAGTTATTATTGTGCTGCTATTAAAATCATACTCTTCTAGCTTAGTGCCCCTAATGTGACCTAGGTTAAAGTTTTGTGTATGTCAACATAAATGTCAGCCAAATTTTGACTGTCTATCTATTAACAATGACTCACATTACTTGTCCTGTATTAAACAACTTCATATGGATGACTTGAGCAAAAAACTTAAAAGAACGAGTTTCTCTGATAAAAAAAATTATCTTAGGAGAAGAGGAAAAATGGGGAGTAGTTGAAGAAAGAACTGGACTAAAATGGAACAATTTCTGCTTTATCATCGCTCTGCTTATTTCCTTCATAATTAAAATTATAATGTAATTATTTCATCTCTTGTTCACTTCCCTATTTGAGTGTAGACTCCATCTGGACAAGGACCATGGCTGGCTTATTGACCACTCTATTGCTAATGTCTAGCTTAGTCCTAGGCATACAGTACATATTAAGTAAAATTTTCTTAAACAAATGAATTAAAAATTTTTCTACCAGATTGAATTGAAAGGGATTCTGAAGGACCATTTGAACTTCTCTATGGGGGGGGAGCATATATCTCCTTAAAGTCTTAATTTAACACTCACAGAATCAGAACTTTAATTCCGAGTGTAAACAGTAAACAGTGAACAGTCGAGAAAACAATAGAAATTAAGCAATTTCCAGAGAAGGAATTATTTGATAATTCAAAGGAGGTTCAAACTCTTGGACTACTTTAAGGAAACAAAGCTAAACTTTATGAAAAATTAGATACATGGGGAAATGCCATCAGAAGGAAGGAATGTTGGTCAGGATGGAATACTGCAAAGTTCAAATTATAGAGTATTTTAAAAGAAACTTTTACTACCTTCCATAACTTAAACTATGCTCTGGTTTAAAATAGAACTCCTTCAGCTACAAAATATAATGGAAAGCAGACTGTATGAGAAATAATAAGAACTGGATTCTAGCTGTGTTTCTTCTCATTACTAGCTAGGTAACTGGACAAACTAATGGACTTTTCTGACTCAATTTCATTATCTATTAAATGACAAACATAATGACAACTAGTATTTATTACTACTAGTGTGCCACTCTACTAAACATTTAACAAAGAATGTTTCATTTAATCTGCACAACACTATACAAGGTAGGCACATTTGCGATTCTCAGGGATTGAACGCACATAGGGAAATACACACCCAGGAAGTTGCTCCAGAATTAGTCTCATTCAAAACTCCAGTCTCACAATACTGTGCTTGCCTCACAGGAGAGGCATGGTGCTTGCCTGAGAAAATATATGTACAAGAGCTCTGACATTCATAAGATACTATATACATATAAGCAATCCAGGGAACAGCCTGTGAGAATGCCCAAAGCTGTAATAAGCTTGGTTCAGTAGCTATCACCTGGGTTCCAGCCACTATCATCTTCTGGCTGAACTAGCGCAACCATTTCCTAACTGGTTCCTCTGCTCCTGCCCTTAATCCTACAGTCCATTCTCAACAAAGTGGTCATTGAGATTATGTTATTGGTCTGCTCAGAACTCTCAAATGTTTTCCCATCTGCTATGAATTGAATTCTGTTCCCCTAAAATTCCTATGTTGAAGCCCTAACCCCTAATGTGACTGTATTTGGAGATATGGCCTTTGAGAGGTAACTAGGTTAAATGAGGTCATAAGGACGGGGCCCTAATCCAAAGGACTAGTGTTGTATCAGAAGAGAGACACCAGATCCAATCCCTCTTTCTCTCTCTCTCTCTCTTAAGCCACCCAGTCCACGGCATTTTGTTATGGCAGCTCAAGTTGACTAATACACCATCTTATTTAGATTTAAACTCAAAGGTCTTTCAATGGCCCACATATAATCTGGCCCCTTGTCACATATCTGAATTTATCTCTATTGCCCACCCTATTCTGGCCCTTCTCCTGCCTGGCCCTTTAAACTTTGGAGACATTCTCTTTATATGGACACTATTTCCCCAAATATTCTCATGGCTTTCTCCCTCAGCTGCTTCACGTCTCTGTTGAAACATTCTAAGTGAGACAGTCACCTATCACTTTTTAAAAAAACTGCAACCCTCTAGCTTCCTCCTGTCTTTCTCCCTTCCTGCTTCATTTTTCTCCATTTTCTCCATATGACATATACACACATATAGATATAACTAAAATATATAGATAACTAAAATATATAATATAAAATGAATATGTAATGATCACATGAAATATATATACACATAGAATATATATACATGTAATATATACGTTTAGTCTCAAATCTATATATTTTAGTTGTTATAGTCCCTCACTAGAATGTAAGCTCCATGAGTTTTTGTCTGTTTTATAGATTTCCATAGCCTCAATATAGAGTACGTGCTCAATAAAGTATTTGTTGGATGAATGAACTGGAGAAACTCAACTATATCTACATGGAAGCTGCCTTGTGGGTGAAGAAGGTGGCATGGGATGAAGCTGGAGAGGAAGGCAAGGCATAGATCATGCAGGCCCTTGTAAGCCATATAAGGAATTTTGGTATTTATTCTAAGAAACACTGAAGGATTTTAAGCAGGAAAATGTCATATCAATTTACATGGTTCAAGATCATTCTCACTGCTATAAAGAGAATGGAATGGAATGGGCCAAAAAAGAGAGGGAGAAATCCAGCGCAACTTCCATTTCTGGGGTTAATGCATGTCTTGGTGTCTCTTCATGTGAGGATGTGTACACCCTTAACACATGCTGATGTAAAAAGAAGGCATTGCTCACCTTATCACAATTATATTTGCAAAGCTCCCAATACTATCTCTCAAAATTTAAATATTTCTTTCCCATATCTTTTCCTTCTGAATAAGCCCTGCAATGAAAATGTACTTACATAATGACTTTTAGGAAATTCTAATTACTCAGCCCCCAATGCATAACATAGTCAGTACTTTGAGCTTACACAAAACATATCTCTGCACAAGGTGAATAAAGGTTATGAGGAGCCAAATTTTCTGAGATTCTTTTTGCTATAAATTTGGCTAAGAGCTTTGGTAGTACGGGAAAGAAGATAAGTGAGAGAAACACTGGTGATTTAACCTCCAGTGTTCCCTTAAGGACAAACATTTGTCACCTTGACAGCAAGGTGAAAGGTTTGCAGCGAGTGTGCTTATAACAGGACTCTCCCCACTCTCCCCTCCCTGGGGACCTGTGATTTCTGAACAGGCATGATCTGAACGGATGATGATGATGATGATGAGCCACAGGAAAGGCCAGGGGAGGAAAAGAGGTTGAGACCTACATAACTCAGAGCCTCAAACTGAAATGCTACTCCAGGGACCATCACAGAGATTTACCATTTGCTGCTCTTCTTTCTAAGGTTCCACTTGAAGCTGGAGTAATCAACCCTATAAATTATCACAGAACATTCAACCAGCATCCAATGTTAACAGCAAGGATCCCATTGCTAATAATTATGAGCTTGTTATAAAACTGAAGTAGGTCCTAACCATATATACTTCCACTTTCTATACACATCTCTAAATTTCTAATTCGAATATGAAAGTCTGCTGCAGGCTCAAATCAGGTGCTAAAATAAGCCTGATTCTCACTCTCAATGAACACACATAACAAAAATTAGCATGAATGTCATGACACCTATGCATCAAAAAGAATAATAAGACCTCTATTTTGGCCTATGAGCTAAACTGTTTACTATTTTCAAAGTGAAATAGGAAGAGGTACTTTGAAAGCTAAGAACTTAAAAAAAGAATTAAAGTTATGAGTTTATGAGCATTTGTGTTCTAATTTAATTTCAGGAATCAGTGGCAACTATTTGTCTCCCTTTGATGGAACTTTGGCTATGATACTATTTTACACTTTTCCTTTGAAAAACATCTTAAGCTGAAATCACTATAAAATCAAAATTGAAGCTATCATCCATCCCTGAATATTTATTCATTACCTATTAATCATCACTGACTCTAAGTACTGTCAGATGGGCCAAACTATTTTTAATAAAAAAATAAACTTTAACCTAATCAACTCAAATAAACACAACTAATAGAAAAGTAAGGTTAAAAAATGTATAGGAGTAGAGGGGAGTGGCAACAGAGAGGTGAAGGCTGGGATACAGAAAGGATGAGATCAAAAGTTTAAAAAAAAAAAAAAAAGAGGAAAGTGCATTAATGATCAACCCCAAAGAATCTATATTGGTTTAAGATCCATGTATCCTCCATTCATGAAGGAAAACAGATTCCAATCATGTCCATCCCTGGACACCTGCCTTTGAACGTCCCACCACCACCATGTAATTAATAGGTATCAATTCAAACTTAGTCATCTCACTCAAAATTAGTCTCTTGCTTAAATTCCCTGTTTTTCTTCACGACACCACAGCTTTAATCCTAAGATCCTTGAGTCTCCTGTCTATGTTCCTTGCATTTCCTGGCCCCTTTCTACCATAAAGATATCCCAAACTCTTTCGTGAAAAACTGGACCAGTAAAAGTCTGTATGTGGGAAAACAGCATCATAGTTATGTTTAATAAAGAGAGCCCTTACCTATTAAATTCATGTTGAAATGAGAAGATGTGTGGCATTTGCTTCAAAATAATACCTGAGAGAAGAAAAGTGGATGCAAGTGTAGAGGAAACAAGAGTGGGCTGAGTTAACAATCACTGAAGCTGAGAGATGTGTACACAACATTCATTAATATTATCTCATCTAGTTTGTATAAGTTTCAGAGTTTCTAACTAAAAAATGTTGTTGTTTTTAAGGGTCCAGAGGTTTAGGAAAATACTGTTTCTAGGGACTAGATAAAAAGTCTAAATACAGGATTATAGAGAGGGTTTTGGCCATAGGGATGAGGATGGTCAGGGTTTCTAAAGTAAGCTGGATAATAGTAATAGCCACTACCACTTATAATTCTTGCTCATGTGCCAGACATTCTGCTAAGCATCTCAGGGACTCAATCTAACTGAATCTTTTTAACAGTGCTAGGAGGTAAGTATCCTTGATTCAAAGCTTCGTAGTGAGACTCCTATGTCAGGACCTTCATACAGTAGGCACTAGGTTAATATTAGCTGTCTAAATAATTTAATAAATGGCTAAGAAAGTTTTTCCTTTTTCTTTTGTGCTTGTGATTATTTCTTTGTAAGAAAATTTAAAGGCTCTCGCCAGGGTGTTCATCACTGTTTGTCTACACTCAGAATGGTGTACGTTCGTCTTTCACATACAAACTCACCAACAAACACACCGCTGCCAGGCCACTTATCTTAAGATACCACTTTTGGCATGATATACTCTTAGAAGACACCTCAATAATGCCTCACCTGGTATCAAGTTCCAGATCTGCTTCCGATTCAAGGCTCTTCATTAACCTATCTCACATAATTTCTACAAGTCACCAACAAGAATTGGCTTAGTCCCATAAACACCTCTCTTTTCACTGTGTTTTATCTACCCATTCATTTATTTATTCATTACATATTGATCATCTACTATGTACCAGGCACTATATTTGCCATTACATCTACATATAGAGATAGAGCAATGAGCATAAATAGCACGGTCCCTGCCCTTGCTGGGCCATATCCACTCTCAGGTTGACCTGCTCTGCTTGTTCTCGATTTTAAAGATCTTACATTGAACATCCTCCAGGAATCCTTTCCTGATCACTTTACCCTGTCTTGCTCTCCCTTTCTGAATTGATGGTACCACACATTTAAGCACTTGATTATATTTTTTCTTGTTTTTCTCCCAGCATTTTACTTATGCCTGTTTCATTTCCTCCATTACACTAAGTCTCTTAAACAGAAATTGTGTCTTATACTTTTCTTCATCACCCAACTGAATGTAACTCAACTGAATTCATGGATATGTATACAGCATGTCATTAATCAATAGCTTTTGGTATTGAAAAGAGTTCAGAATACTAAGTCAAACTAAGACCAAGATCTAATTTATCTTTGCAAATAGAGATATAAGAAAATCTCTGGAAAAGGAACAGGTATATAAAAGATATAGTTATATAAAAAAAAAAGAGAAGAGGAACAAAAAGAAAAATTTCTCCTACATGGTATAACTGTCTCCCAATCATGTGTGATATTTCATAAGTTCTATGAAACATCAGTCTTTTTCTTTAATTCATGTATTTTATATTTATTTTATACAACATAGAGACCATACTATAACCCAAGTTTAATAGGGTTCTACTAAGATGTCAATAATATTGATGAAAGTAAATGAGGTCTTTACTTATTTAACTTTTTTAAAAGAAAAAGTATTTTCAAAGCAAGCAAAGATTAATATTCTACATGTAGAGACCATTTTCATTTTCTATATATAGAGACTACTGTCTTTTATATTTACCTAAAAAGAATATTACGACAGTTAAACCATGTGTAAAAGTGTAACTAGAATGTCTAATAAATGAATTTGCAGGCTTTTCATGTCAATTATACCTTTCTTGCAGAAATTCAGCTATGACAAATATTAGACCAGGCCTCCTTCTATGTATTACTCATCCCTGTTGGATTATTATTTTGTATTATACCAGATTTTTGTCTACAAGACACTAACATTATAACTCATCAAAAACTTAAGCCTACTAGGTAGACTTCTGCAAGAGAATCAGTAACAGTAAGATCCCCTTAGCCTTAGTCTGGAATGAGCATCACTACATTCCCAAATTCTATTTATTCTGCAAGGCTTCTTCTCATACCATCTCTGCTGGGAAATATTCCCAGTCGCGCATACTGTAGCTATTCTCTTACATGTACTTTTGTATGTACTTGATTACTACAGTGTAAGCCCTCTGAGAGCAGGATCTGTGCCCAGAGACATCCTGGCCTCCCAGAAGCTACACTGAATCCATTACCTCTAAAGTACTCAATAACAAGTGACCTTTTCTAATGATAAGAACAATTGTGTATAAGAATATGGATGAAAAAATATTTATTTGAGTGTATATACATACTCTCCAATAAGTTCTTTCACAAGTCCACCAAGCACATAAAAATTCCACTGGTAAAAATTATATATATATGAATTACATGTTACCTTAAAAAATATTTTCCAAACTACATATTTTTTTCTAAAATTCTAAGTTCCTAAAAAGTGAGCTGTATTATCCAAATATTCCCCAAATAGACTTTTCTCTGAAAATGAATTATTAGGTCTACTTAAGAATTTACTTTGTCTTAATTCCTTTGTTTTCATCTCCCTCCAGTTCTGGAAGAGATATCTATTTCTTCCTACTCCCTAGAGACTATAACTTGGACAAACTTAGAGTATAGCTCAGACAAATGAAAATCTGGTTAATAGTTGCCATGGTTGAGACTTAAATAACTTTTTGATAAATTACTACCACTTATTAAATGTTCTGACTGGCCTGATTATATTATAGGATTTCCTTGAATAGAGACAGTCTTTGCCTAACAAATAGCATAGAATCTATATCAAAATTATAATTCAAAATACCAAATAGAGGTGGTAAAAATATCAAAAAAAAAAAAAAGAAGAAGAAAACCAGCAAAGGTTGGTAATTTACAGCGAAGAGCTTAGGCTTGTGACTAGTCAGAAGCTCTAAAAGAATAAATGGGAAAAATAAGAAGAATGTAGTATGACTATCATAAAGCTAAATTTATTCAAGGATGTCTGAAATACATCCTTTCAGGTTTTATGTTTAAATGTCCATTCTTGGGGCTTCCCTGGTGGCGCAGCGGTTGAAAGTCCGTCTGCCGATGCAGGGCACGAGGGTTCATGCCCCGGTCCAGGAAGATCCCAGATGCCGCGCAGCGGCTGGGCCCGTGAGCCATGGCCGCTGAGCCTGCGCGTCCGGAGCCTGTGCTCCGCAAGGGGAGAGGCCACAACAGTGAGAGGCCCGCGTATCGCAAAAAAAAAAAAAAAAAAAAAAAAAAAGTCCATTCTTCCATGGATTGAAAATGATAATAAATGGTAGTTCTTATTTGGCAAAATAAAGAATTAAAGACACTGGGCACTCCCAAAAATTTCTTTTGAAATTTTACTGATCAAGAAATCCAAATGTTCGAAAATCACTGACCCCATTAAACTACCAGGTAAGAAAGACCAGTCTTATTGAGTATGATCTTTCAAATGTACAAGAGTAAAGCAGATTTTAAAAAATTCTAAGAATCCCATGAGAACAGTTGTTAAATGCAGAGGAAGGCACACAAATTAAAAATAAAATCATATTCAGACTTTGAAAATGGATTGACTTTCAGGCCCCTCTAGCTACAACATTGTACTATTTTCCAAAGGATATCTCTTACGCATTTATTTTCCTGGCACTGTCAGCATTTCTGAATGAGCTTTATTAATTTATCAAAATAGCAAACTGTTGGAAAAAGAAAGAAATCTACCATTACAAGTCAAAATTATGAAAATTATAATATAACCATTTAAAAATGTTTTGGCTGTGCACTGGAGTTTTTTCCAATACTCCAAAGTAAACAGTCCTCTCAGTAACTGTAGGAGAATTGCAAATGAAATTCATGAGCACTTGTTAATAAGCAGAGTAGTTAAGTGCTGGATACATAACCAACAATTATCTTAACAACAACAAAATCCCTGTTGATCGACTTCAAATTCACTAAAGAAGATCGGAATAGTAAGTTGGACTATATCTGAAATACATATACAAAATGAAGACATATAAAGATATCAGACACCAAATTATATTAAAATAGATAATGCAAACTATCTTGTCAATTAAACATCTCTTCGGTGTTGTCCAACAGAACTTTCTGCAACGATGAAAATGTTCAGCATCCTGCACTGTTCATTACAGTAACCAGCAGTCACTGTGGTTACTGAATCCCTGAAATGTGTGACTGGGGAACTGAATGTTTAATTTTGTCTAATTTTAACTAATTAAATTTTAAATAGCCGCATGTAGCTTGTAGCTACCTTATCGGTCAGTTTAACCATAGATGATACAAAATGGGATTTTATATTTGTATTTCTTCCCTCTTTGAACTTGGAAATAAAGGAAATGCCTTTACAGCAAAGACATGCAAAATCACTTTAAAACATTAGAATCGTTTCAATGTCAGCAAGATTTCACTTTAAGGTATGGTAAGTCTATAAAAAGGGAAACTAGTCAGCAATGAAGGCAGTGAAAGTACCTTGAAGTAATTTTTAAGAACACCTACCTAAGCACCATCTAGGAAAGAAGATCCCTGATCCAAATGATAGACCTGTTTCCAAGGGCAACATAACCCTCGATGTGGAGCCAGACACATTCACTTACAACAGCCTGATAGAATCAAACTTGGGAATTATCTCCCTATCTCTCCTTCCTCTAATTCCAGTCCCACCAAGTAAACTTCCCTTTTTTTTTTTTTAAGTAAAATTCTTATTAAAATACCTTCTCATGTGAATTTAGCCATGAGGAGAGAAGGCATCAACCCAAGTGTCTAAGAGCTTCTCATAATTATCTTTCCCACTCTCAATTAATAAATTGGCAATCTGCTTGAAATATCATTATCTATGAGTATGATTAATGTGAGTCCATCCCTGTGAGCTGGAGACACAAAATCAGTTTCTGAAACAGGACCACAGTAAATTTACAAAGTATGTGTCCCTTAGAGCTCTGGCAATGAGGAGCTCAGTATCTTAAAAGTGGATGATTCAAATAGACAAAGAAAAAAACAATAAGGTTACTGGAAATGATTCTGCTTAAGGGTGACATCATGCCAAAAAAAGGCTTAACCCAAGAAAAGAGGTCTCAGATCTTTGAAGCAACAAGAGTGATTTCCAGCAGAGAAAGAAAAACTTCCTTTAAGACTATATGGCACCCAACTTCTTAAAGGAGAAAAACTTCCCCTTCTAGTTTGTTTGTATTTTTATAACACATATCAAAACATATATGTTAGGTAACTCACTACATATAGTTCCCATATAGAAATGAAAGGTTAACAACATCTAGGAAATCTAAGACAGCGATGCACAATGCTACTTTAGATTTCCATTAGTTTATGGTATTTTTGTCACTAGAAAACCCTTAGTGATTGTGGCATCAGGTTGATAGAATTTGGGGAAAAAAGCCAGACATAATGGAAGATTCGTTTCAAGACTAAAGATTGTTGAGATTACTCCTTAGGGAGATCTTGATGCTACTTTTCAAATATATCTTGAAGCTTCATACAAAAAAAAAAAAGCACTCTAAGAGGAAGCATTCTTCCTAATGTAGATATTTTCTACTCTTACACATTTAAGCCTTTTTTTAAGACCACTTGTCTGCACTGGTGGGAGTTCTTATTCAATTTTTTTTAAGAGTTGGAAATTTAACCTTTTGACTTCAACAGTTGTTTAGCTTGAAACTACATGAGATATGGATCCAAAATTCTATAGAGACATTTAATGATACAGAATCAGGATTCAACCATCTTTGAGGGAAAATATCTATGAATTAAAGGGCAAAAGGCAGGAAGCCTCCACATACATTTCTCTAATATTTTCCATTATTTCTACTCATTTTTTCCTCTTTAGTTTAAAGAAGTAGAAGTAAATGAAGAAAAAAAAAAAGTAACATGTAAGTCTACTTTCTGTGGTGGGGGGCAGTAAAGAAGAAATAACCTTTCCTATTGCTTTAGTTATTGAAAAATATTGAAAAGCTGTCCTGCTCCAAATTTGTATACCTCAGCAGTTACTGATCAGGAATTCTGAATGCCTTATTAGGCTGCTATAACAAATATAAATGGCACAAAGGTATTTTTTAGGTTATCATAAGAAAATGCAACCAACTCTTCCGTGAAAAAAATCATGTCTGATTAACTATACGTCTCTTCCTTTAGTATCTTAAAATTCTCTCTTCTTTACTCCATTATATAGAGGTATTTCTCACTCTCCAAAGCTGTGCTAACTAAAGTCACATCTTCATTATTTTCTATATCTCACTTAACAAATTTTAACCTCTGACAAGATAATAAGACCAACATCAAAGCAATATTCTGAATCATGAACCTACCAAACTCAAGTGCAGACGGCTGTAACATGATGCTTCTAAAGAAGGAACTGCATTAGCTTTCATTTGCTGTCATATCATATTGCAAGTTCAAGCTATCTGCCTCCTCATTATCACCTTGGCTTTTCTTTCTTTCTTTCTTTTTCTTTTTTTGGTCATTTCTATTTCCTAAGTACTTCTAATGCCTCTCAGTCATGGATTTGACCTCGTTTTTATACACCATTGAATTGGTTCTTCTATTTTTCAGACTTACTTTCATTTTTACTTCTTCTCTAGGATACTGTACAATTTCTTTTTCAGCATTGTCTAGAAATTTGGTTCTCATTTGTCAATTTAATTATATATTTCACAAGTTGTGAAAGGTTAAACTTTAACAATATAATCCTTTTCCTGAATACCAACAGTGCAACAATTCTTTAAAATGAACTCACTTATTATAGCCCCTTATCTACAAATATCCAGCTCTTTATAGATATATATGTAGTAATCAAACTTGTAGCAATTTTTCATGGAAAACTTTCTGATATTTAAGATAAATTATTTGAATCATAATAGCATATGGGTTGGTAATCTATTACATAGAGATGATCTGCCCTAATCTACTCACAGGGAGTTATTATAAGAAAATCTTACAAATCACCCAATATCAAATTTAGATGTGGGAATGAGTTTGCATCCTCATTCCAAATCAATACCGTGAATATAAAACAATACGAATTTCTATGGCTATAGCATTTCTTTTTGTCTTTTTTTATAGCATATGTTTTATTGAAACTAAAAGTTTATGATTTAAAATCACTTTAACATAAGTAAGAAGAATTTGGTGGATAACCAATTAAAGTAATATTGGGATTTTTGTCAAACTAATTTAACATCTAATTAGCATGCATTTTAAGTGCACATTATACATAAGATATTTTACAACCTTAGATACATGAAGAAGACAGGTTAAAATAACATTCACTGAACCTACTTCTTCATTTAACAAATATTTTTTGTGTGCTGACCATGTGCCAGATACTACATGTGCTGTGCATAGTGCAGTGAACCAAACCACCCAGAAGAAAAATACCCACCTTCATGGAGCATTTATTGGAATAAGGAGAGACAGACAATAAAAATAATAAATATATAATGTTAGAAGCTAAGTATTTTAGAATAAAATAATAAGACCAGGATCACAGGAGGAGCCAGAGGTGGGAGACAAGATCAGAATTTTAAGCTAACTATATCAAGCAGTTGCAATCTAGATGGAAAGTCATCCCAAGAGCTAAATAACCATAAAAGAAAAGCTGGAGAACTTGCTTGAAGGGGCATACAGGCTTTTGAGAGATGGATAGGATATGGAAAGGATGGGAATAGTATAAGCAAAGAGGTGGGAGTCCCAAGTGCTGGAGGAAAGGGAGGAAAGAGTAAACCAACAGTTAAAATGTGAATGTAAGAAGGATGCCGGAGAGAGAGGGGATGGGGTTGCACTGAGAAGACTCCAGAATGGCCAACTGGGTGGTGGGCAATAAAGAGCCACTGAAGGCATTGAGGCATAGGAGTAACATATAAAAGTAGTATGTGAAGATAGTTTATCTTACAATAACAATAGGATGGTGAGAAAGAATATAGGACGCACCACTTTGGTTCTTGAGAATAACCAAAAGCACAATAATGTTAATAAACATTATCCTTCCTAAATAAATGGATAAAAAGAATATCATAAGCTTTCAAGTGAAAACGTAGGAACACTTTAGAAAATAACTACTTTTAAGAGAGTTGCCTGAATAATGAAAAACTAAACCACAAATACTGACCACTAGACCAAGCACTGTTACAGTAAAACTATAAACACAGTGGGAATTTTTAATCTAATTACTCTACTTATTAGAAACATCACAGAAAAAGCTACTCAGAAAAGTAAACATGTATTTGGTTCTGTCAAAACAGAAAGAAAATGTACAAACTGCATACTCGGAGTACAACCATCAATGGACATGTAAAATATGAATCAATGTTCATCTCATGAGCCTGGAGAGCTGTGATGCTTTGACTTTAATTTCCAAGATACCATGTTCTCATCATGAAAATTTTCTTTCCCCTGACCAGTACAGTTTGTTCAATTATAAAATTTAAAATCAAATTGATCAGGGTTTTTTAAATCATATTTTATCTTTTAAAAGTCCTCTATTATTTGAAACTCTGCAACTAAGAGAGCTATTCACCTTACTCAACAATCCTCCAAGTAGAAACATTTTACTGTTAGTTTGTGTGAATATTTGCAAATTAAATTGATAGAGATCAAAAGGAGGTTTCTATAATTTTCAATCACTATTCTATGTACATCTCCATTTTATACTTCAAATGAATAATTTTATCTTAGGTAATTATATTAATGTCATGGGTAATATCCTAAGATAGAGAAACCATTTTTAACAGTCTTGAATACTGATCTAATTATTTTCAGGGACAAGCATATATGTCACTATGTAGATATGACAGTATCACTACAAAGATGGACTTACATGAAAAGAAAACAAAAAACAACAGTAGGGCCACAGCAGCAACAGAAATTGACTTCTTTAACCAATGATACCTTAATCAGGTGAAGTACTTTCAAACTGTTATTTGTATTTGTTAACTCCTGTATGACAGGCTTTACTTTTAAGCATACACTATGTATGCATTTTGTCTATAAAGCTAAAAGAAAATACATGTGAAATTTTATCTGATACTGTGATTAGGGAAAGGCTTTATCAGTATAAAGACTATGGAAAAATCCATAAAGGGAAAGATGGATACATTTGACAACATAAAAACTTTAAACTTCTACAACTATATGCAAAATAATGAATCCCAACTCATATAAGTTGGGATGGACATTAATAAGTCCATTAATTCAAAATGGATCACAGACTTAAATATAAAAACAAAAACTATAAAACATCTAGAAGAAAACATAAAGAATTTTGTGATTTTGGATTAAACAAGAATTTCTTAGAGGACACAAAAACCAACAGCCATAAAAGAAAAAAAAATGGATTTAATCAAAATTTAAAACTTCTGCTCTTCAAAAGACACCATTAAGAAAATGAGAAGACAAGCCACAGACTGGGAGAAAACACTTGCAAAATACATATCTGATAAATGACTGGTGTTCACACATATTTAGAAATTCACAATCCAATTATAAGAAAACAACCCCATTAAAAAATAGACAAGAGATTTGAACAGACACCCCCAAGAAGATACACAGGTGGCAAATAAGCACAAAAAAAGATGTCCAACATCATTCGCCATTAGGGAACTAGAAGTTAAAGCTATGATGATGTATCGCTAAACACCTATTAGAATGGCTAAAATAAAAGGTACTGCTAAAATCTAGGGCTGGCCAGGATATGGAGCAACTAGATTCCTCAAACATTCCTGATAGAAATGTTAAAAGGTACAACCACTTTGGAAAACAATTTGGTGATTTCATATGATATTAAACATATGCAGGTGTCCCTCAGTATCTGCAGGGAATTGGTTCTAGGAACCCCACAGATGCTAAACTCCACAGACACTCAAGTCCCTTATATAAAATAATGTAGTATTTGCATATAACCTATGCACATCCTCCCATATACTTTAAATCATCTCTAGATTACATATAATACCTCATACAAGGTAAATGCTATGTAAATAGTTGCAGCAAGTTCAAGTTTTCCTTTTTGGAACTTCCTGGAATCTTTTTTTTTTTTCCCTGAATATTTTTGAGCTCAGCTGGTTGAATTCTTGGATGTGAAACCTGAGGATACAGAGGACTGACTATACTACAATTAAAATAGCTTTAAAAAAGTTAATTTTTAACACAATGTTCCCACAGAATAAGTTATATACCGTAAGGTACTTTTCTAAGTCAGCTTTTGATGTACTTACAAACTGAATCTAGTATCTGATAAGCTGCTTTTTAAAAACATCTATATTGGCAGACACATAAACTTAAAATTCAGTTTTCTTTGGAATTTCAATAAAAATGAAAGAGTTTTATTTTAATAATTGGAGATGCTAATCTTCTGCTTTATTTGAAGTTATATAGTCAGAATAAGTGGTCCTCAAACTCTGTGAGAGCAAATCATCATTTAGGGGTAATTAAGAATCAGGTTGCCTGGGTAATCACACTGTGAAAAATGACATTTAAAATCCAGGAATTTTATATGCCTTGAAGCCAAGACCTCATATACATACATATATATATATATATATGTGTGTGTATATATATATATATATATATATATGTAAAATTTAGTTAGTTAGCTCTAAAACCTAGCCCAGAGCCTAGCACATAGTAGGCCACTTCCTAGCAGGAAGTCCATAAATGTTTAATTAATAAAATTGATATAAGGGGAAACAATGACACACAATGAATTGAGCTAAAAAAAAAAGTTTGATTTCTTAATTTCAAACTACAGTCTGCCATTTCCAATAACACAGACCATTGTTTTTTAGAAGTGCTAAGTGTTTACTTGAAAACCTGCGTCTGCAATGGAGTTTAGATGTCTAACTTTGCTTTCTTCCTAAAGACCAGTAATTAAAGGGAAGGTTCTTTCTGGTTGGTAGAATCCACAAGTTTAAACAGTTTATGCATGCTCAGATGCCCTTCTGCTTCTTTCCCATGCCCAGATATATTTTGGAATGGCAGTTCGGTCTGAATCAATGAGGTATATTGAGAATGAAAATGATTACCTCCTCCCTTCCCCCTGCTATGGGACTTGATATTCTCACCTTAAGAATCACTAATGCAGATGAAGACATGAAACTTAATTGTTTGGCTCACCACACTATTATCCCCAGATCCCCCAAATATTAGCTTAATAACTGGGTTAATCATGTTAAATTTTTAGTTTGGAGAAACGAGAACTATCTAACACATTATCATCATTTAGCAGTTAGTGGGTATCTCCTACTAAAGGCCATAGACTAAGCAATTTGTAGTTAGGTTGGATTCAAATTAAGGAAATAGTCTTGCTTTTAACCAACTACTAGGATTGTGTTTCTTAGGAGGCCCCTTACAAATATCCTGTGCCCCGCCCCCCAAATTTATATTTATTTATTTTTACCTAAATCGGTATAGGAGCAAGCACTTTTCCAGTTTGGGAATGATGACATTTTAAAAATTAATAAAAATAGAAATAAAAGTATGTGGCATATGTTAAAGGGTAATAAAATAATTTCAGTCAATTGACTAGTTCTACACCAGTAGATTTCTTTAAATGGTAATGAAATCATTGCTTTTAAAAAAATCCATCATTATTAAAATAAAAAAAAAGTTGCCTCAGCCTCCACCAAAATTAGATTTGTAAGTTGCCGGTCATTCCTATAATTAAATCTATGTCACAAATTTGCAAGAAAAATGGTCACTGTGACTAATGCATTTACTTGCTACACAAGTCCTGTCAGACGGCATAGAGCATTATGCTGCTATAATGGAGTAGGTAAGGATTCTATACATTTTTATGAAGTAACAAAGACCATTTTTTTATTTACGGTGACTGTACTTCAGATAAGAATTTGTCTGAGAAATGAATCCAAATGCAACTATCACGGGGTTTTCCTTACTAAAGCGATATTGCATACTTTTACGTCTACAAACATGTTTGGCACACATGCATACTGCTTTTCTGGACAAGCGTTAGGTAGAAAATATTCTAATGAAAGAAACACGAATATATTCATGTTGCCAGAGTCCCTGATTCTGGGGGTTTCCTCATTTGACCTCCCAAAATGGTTTTAATTCACCTCTTTGCTGAAATGATTTGAGAAATGACCCTGGAGGACAGTGCTTCCCAGAGCCTAAGAACGTGAAGCCCAAAGTGGAAGTCAAAGCAAACGACACAGAGACAGAGAATTTGTAATAAAACTTACTCTCTTTACAAAAAATATTTTTCAATACTTCAGATTGCAGAAAGAGACAGTTCTTGGTTAGGTACTGATGCTAATTCCACTTCTTATCAAAAGGAGGGTAGGCATGGACTCAGAGCCTTGTGTAGGCAGCAGAGTACAAATTAATGACAGCTTTTTCCTATTTGATTTAACTTCAGTTACTTTCTCTTCATGACAAGATTGGTTTTTATTTGACGTGCTGATGTAGAGTTTCACTTTAAAATAAAGTTAAATTTTAAAAGTGAGTTTTATTTAACTTAATAATACAAATAATATGTTGACATGGCAAAAGTCATAAAGGTGCCTGAAATTTGGAAGACACTGCCTTCAAGGCAATTCCTGGCCTCTTAATTCTTTTACTGTTACTTATTTTTTTCACATATTTATGTATTGTGCATTTGCTTCAGTATCTGGAAAAGTGCCTTGAATCTAATTGACTCTGAGTATATGTGTGTTAATTTTATATGCTATTTTCCTATTTTGTGCCATACTGCTAATTGACCCAATGGCATTTTTTAAAGAGGAAGTAGTCTGTTCTCAGCAATCCAGCTTTCATGGTGTCCATTTGCCCAAAGAGGCGAACAAATGAAAGGCATAGAATGATGATGGATTCTGCTTTATAAATGTAGAAACTCGCTTCCTCTTGTCCAAACATAGTTCATAAGTTACTTTAAAGCCCAGGATGATATTTAAAATCCTGGTTTTATTGAGTCCTTAGCAATAAAAGGATAAATGTAAGAAATGACATCCTGTAAGATAGTACTGAATATTGCTCAAAAATTCAGTTGTTTGTTCTGGTGTTTAAACTTAATGAAAATAAAAACCTGTATTTTAAACAAGTCATGAACTTTTGAGGGGAAACAAAGATCTCAACTGAATAATACAGGTTGGTTAAGATTTTAAACAAATTAAGGAAAAAAATTGGCATAGTTTTCAGTATTGCACAAAATGAGTATTCCGTAAACAAACTGAATTAAAAACTGACATCCTAGATTTAGATGAAAGGAAATCCAAATTAACAATTAAGCCTTGTATGGTACCACCCTTAACCTTCTTCGTTAATATTTGAGATTCTTGATCTGATTTTTTTTTTTTTTTTTTTTTTGGCGGTACGCGGGCCTCTCACTCCTGTGGCCTCTCCCGTTGCGGAGCACAGGCTCCGGACGCGCAGGCTCAGCGACCATGGCTCACGGGCCCAGCCGCTCCGCGGCATGTGGGATCTTCCCGGACCGGGGCACGAACCCGCGTCCCCTGCATCGGCAGGTGGACTCCCAACCACTGCTCCACCAGGGAAGCCCTCTTGATCTGATTTTTAAAAAGCAGTGTTGCACAGCAATCAAACAAGTTACAAAGTTAATGTGCTTCCTCTCTAACTGTTCTGAGTATGGCTGAGCACATTTTTGTATTTACAAGAAAGGAAGAATAAAGTGATAAACATATATCCCAAGTTATTAAAACATGGCATTTGTGTTTGAGACTTCTTTTATTTCAGCAACTGTTTTCTTTCAGCATCAGTTAACTATTAAATCTTTCTACAAAGATGGGTAGTAAGGGAGGATCAGCCAAAGCAAAGAAGGAAGACAGAACAGGTAAGGGAAGAAAAATATGTGCTGGCTAGTTCTTCAGCTCAAGGTAAGGAGTTTCTTTTAACCCTTGGTCTGGCATAAAAAGAAATAAAATTATTCATCTTAGAATAGCTTCTGCTGGTTCTGGAAATGACTATTTTAAAGGAGAATTATGTAGAATAAACCCATTTCTTGATACTTTAAATGATGAGATTTAGAAAGTAAACAGTGACTCTTAAAGATCTTTTTTAGACTAGGTGTTATCAATTCACAAAAATGATTTAACTTTGCTTAGAATTCTTTGCTACTGTTTCAGAACTCCTTACATTTATGTTGCCATGAATTACTATAATGCTGTATAACATAGTTATTCGAAACTCAATTTGACAGATCGACTTTGTCACTCACTAGGGTTTCCCTTTAAGATTAGGAGCTACCAAAAATAATAAAATAGGCTAAGGAATCTAAAAAGAAAAAATTCTACTTTTTCCTTTTAAACTTTAACGTATAATTCTTGAGAACATGGAAACACTGAAATTTAGCCTCCAAACCAAAAATGCTCAGGGTCTAACAAATCATGTGATCAATTTTTTTTCAACATAGTTGAATCTTTTTAAGTTAAAGAAATGATTTTTCAATTGGAATTTTTCAGAAAGTTGCCAATATCTAAATCTATTTTTAAAAAATCTTTCATTTGATGAGGAAGCAACATATGAAATGGTTGAACTTGAAATACATGGTTTTACATAGAAAAAATAGATATACATATAAATTTTGATAACATTTTCGTTATTCAGGGTGGTTGACTATCAAATTTTATTAAAATTTCATCGAGGGAAATCTCAAAACACTTATTATGCTCCACAATTATTATAAACCAAACAATTTAAATGAGAGGAGGAGATAATAACATTAACTTCTTAACTTAAAGCAATCCTCTGTGGCATAATTTTAAAATATTTTCTTGGCCTGAAATTTATGTAAATTGAATTCATCTATCATTAGTTATTATCAGCCTAGCTACATTAAAAAAAGTTTTCTGTGACAATTAGTTCTTAAAAACACTGTTTTAATTAGACCTGGGACATTATTAAACTAGCTAATAAATATGTACAGTAGTTTACTTGGTACACCCAGATGTCTGAAAACCAACAAGAATGTCCAAATAGTTCATTCTTCAAAAATTCTTCAGTAAAAGGCCTTCATTCAAAGTTTTAATGTAATCCAAAATAAATAGCCTTTTCACACTCTATGCTTTAAATACAAAAGAAATGGTCACTCATAACCAGAGAATAAGCATTGAATCAGTGTATCTTAGAATTATAGGGCTTAGTCACAGATAACCAATTTCTTCATTTTATGAATGTCCATGGTCATGCCCAAAAAATTCATGGTAGAACTTGGACAAAACCTAGACCAGTTATTTCTACTACATCATTCAAGCATTTTTTATAGATTATCCCATTTAATCCTTACCTCAACTGTATAGTTTAGGTACTATCATTACCCCATTTTATATATATGGAAGGGTTTGTGGTTAGAATAGTATTCAGTCAAGTAAGGATTTAAACCCAGTCTGACTCTAGAAACCATCCTACTACCAATAATCCTAAATTTTAAGGATAGGTGAATATTTTTCATTTATAAAGAAAATTTAAAAAAAAAAAAAACTCTTAACAAGTACCACCCTTTAGGAATAACAAAATAAAACATGAAGGTTATAGTTTGGAATTTTCCTCCTCTAAAATAAGTCCTTTTACCCAAGCCCAACTCAAGCACCAACTTCTCCCTGAAGCCTTCTCATATCATTCAACTAAGCTTAACCTCTTTCTTCAAACCCTTGACAAATGCTATACACTGCTCTTTTGCACAAAGCACTAGCTGCCTCTTATACATTCTCTTCTTCCTTAGTTACAGAAATTCAGTTTGTAGCTCTTACCAATTTGCCACATGTCCCAGCCTCTCCAGTGGCTGGGTAGGATGATATGACTAAGTTCTGCAATGAGATATTACTGCAAGTATGGTGTTGGAGTTCCAGGAATGCTGTTTAAAGAAAGCAGACTTAGCTTTTAGGGGAGCTCTTTTGTGCTTTCCCAAGGTAAAGACCTTGCTATCCACTTGGACCATAAGGTAACACTGATGAAGGCAGCTGTGTGCTGTGGATGGTGCAGGAGAAAGATGGTTGTCTCTGTACACAATGAGACCATGAAGCTCCCATGACAGCCTCCTTCCAGATTTTACATAATAGAGAAATAAACATTTACCTTTGTCCAAGCCACTATTTTTTTTTTCCTGGTAAATAAGCTGAGCCTAATTCTAACTGATTTAGTTCAGACTTGCACATAGTTCATAATCCAAGGTTTGTTGTAACTATGGTGAAGAGGGAAGAAAAAGGAATAGAGTTCTTTCCCTTACAGCACTGGAGCAAAACATCTCCAATCATAATTTTTATTCTCAACCCCTTCTGGTAATTTTCAGCTTTGGGAAAGAAAAAGGAGGGAAAGGAAGGGGAAGGGGGAAAAATGGAAGACGCTTCTGCCTCTCTGCCACTGTTCATGCCTTTTTCCTCTCCTCTCTTCTTGACTAGCTAAGTCCTATCACACTTCAAGGCCCAACAGCGAAATTGTTTCTGTCCGACCTTTCAACCCAGAGTTCATATCTGATAATCATACATCACCTAGTAACATCTTTTGTTTGATTTGTTAGCTTTTACATTGTATTTCTTTTTCTATGTGTTATCTCCACAGCAGAGTGGGACCATGTTGTATTTTTTTGCACCTCTACAGCTATTAGAAAACCACCTCTGTGTGCAGGAAATCAATAAATACTTTCGATTGACTCATTAATGTAAGAAAAAAAGGTGAAGAGAGGAAAAAGAGCAAAAGACTAAGGAGTGAGAATGCATAACGTTTTAAAAGTGAAAGGGCATAACAAAAATCTGAAAGAATCCCTAGAACAAGTTTTACTTCCCTGGATCTTATCAAAGAATTGGGCCTGGTAGAACAAATAACATGATACATTTATTGTTCATACAGTCAGTCAGTGCAAAGCTCAAACTGTACTTAGTGAGCTTGTCCTCCAACTAAAGGACTGTATTTTGCTTTAGTTACTCAGACAATTGCCTCAAAGTTATTTTCTCAATTACACCAGACATTTTAAAGAGTAGGAGATCCAGTTTAGGTAACCACGTTTCGACAGTGGATATATACAAATCCAAACCATGTAAAAAAACTGGCTTACAGCAAGAACGTATCTTACAGATATTATTTTGTCAATTGTGACAACATATAGAAAATAATACTTGGATATGTGAAATAATGACAAGAAAATATCACTGAGTCTAAAATAAGTAGCTCAAGAGATCATTTGCATTAAATGGACTCTATTACCTCTCTTCTAAAACCCAATAATAGTAATACACCATCGGGAATAATATTACTGCTTCTTTAAAAATAAGATAGAATCTAAGCATGTATTTTGCAGAAGCTACATCATTAAAAGCTCTGTAACATTGGGACATTAAAAGCTATATAGGACTGTACAGAATTAACACTATGTAACAATATGTTTTAAAGCTTCAAGTACATTTAAATACATACAATAATAAGTGACATAAAGAGCATTTTAAACAGAAGTAATTGATATTTTGCCTAGACTCATGAACCAGCTTATATACCTCACTGATTTCATTCTCAATTTTTTGTAAATCACTGTAACCACGTATCTGTTAATGAGTTATATATCTAAAAATACAATATTCTAATTTGTTTTCATCGATTTAGCAAAGTTTTAGGGAAGGTATAAATAAAATATTCAGTTGACAGAAAACTCAGTTTCTTTCTCATTCTTTCATAACACAAACCAAGTCTTTGTTTATATCATCTGTTTAAAAGATAATGATTAAAAAATGCTAAAATAGTATTGTCCTTATAATTATATTGGTTCCACTTACGAAAGATGAACTATTTTTAATCTTTTTATATACAATTGATAGCTCACATGTCAAAAAATATTGTATTTTCTTGCAAATTACTCGTTAGTTATTTCCTCATTTCAAATTTTTTTTCACATAGATTTCTCAGAAGTATCCAAGACAGTAGCTTCTTTAAAAGTGAAATGTACAAAATAAATGACATGTCAACAAGTAAATTAGCATTCCCTTTCTGACCAGCTGGGTCATGTTTCCTTTTTCAAAATCCTCAGTCCCATGACACAAAATAATAATAATCTAAAAGACCTCATTAAATGATCAATATATTGACATACCTCTATAAGGAGACACATAGTGTTTTAATTGATTCCTTGAATCCATTAAATGGAATATTAAACCCAAGCCTCCAAATTATATTATAAGAGAATATTTCCTTTATTTATTAATTTTCTTTAGGGTATGGATAATGGCATATGACAGGATTCAAGAACTTTTATATTTAACCAAATAGTAAAAAAAAGTCCAATTTTCACTAAATATTTCATACAATCATCACAACAAAAGTTATAAAAGATAAATTAAACCATGTTTACTTACCAAAAAACTTCCAAAGGCCGAATTAAATATTGCAGCTGCCTATAGAGAGAATAAATGGGGGGAAAAAAACTCACTGAAAGTAAACAGGAAAAGGAAAAGCAAAGACTATCATTCTCCCATCCCCCACTATTCAAAACCTTAAAACACTGACTCTGTAAAGCAAAGTTAGTCACTGCTTACAAAAATTGCCAGTAGCCTGTAGTTTACTAAGATAGATGAGCTACAGCTTAGGAATTCATAAATAATGGCTCTCAAAAGCAAGGAGAAAAGGCTTGCCATAAGATGCTTTGAACCTATATGACAGAACTGAAGAATCATCCCCAACAGCAAATTGAAACCTTGTTGTTATTGATTTTGCTACTAAACTTAAAACAATCAGAGGTTGATTTGTTCACCAAAAAAAAAAAAAAAGAAAGAAAAAGAAAAGAAAGGAAGAAAATTCATATTACTGGGAAAAGGAATACCAGAATTGTAAAGCAAACATTAAATACTCTCCATCAAGAAGCATAAGACCTATGAGCTACGCCCACAAAGTGAGATCTGTAGTTCCCACACAACGCACATCAGAAATATGAACAATGCTGTTAAGGCCATGGGAGTTATTGCTACACGATTAATTCTAACGTAGAAACAGGCAAGAAAAACTTCTGTTTGGTGTTCAAAATTCAAAGAAGAAATACTTGACTTTGAGCTTACCTAAATATCCCGGGAATACATAGTAGATATAATATAGCTCTTAACTTTAATTCAATCACTACGGTCCATGAAGCTACACCTGAATTCTGAAAGCTTCTCACATGACCTCCAAAAGATAAAAACTCATATAATATCCAATTGGATGGAAAAAAAAGAGAGAAAGAAAAATAATAAAAAGTGGAAGGAGGGGCAGAGAAAACCTATTGACATCTCCTGTGGATCCAGAGCAGAATTAAATTAATCATCATGGACATTAGCAGCCACATCGTAGTAAGAAGAGGATGTCAGTTTAGCAAGTTTGAATAAAGTCCAAAGCCAAGCTAAGAGCTGTAGCTGAAAATGCCTTCTGCTCCAGAAGAGAATGCAATGAGAATGCATGGGTAATGAGATCCTTGGCTCCAGAGAGCTTAGCTCTCCTATTCAAGTTCATAATTAATTCAAAGCTTTGATAATTTCATTAGATTTCTCCTTTGCTGGCCTTATCAATAAAAGATGGCATTGGACCACAGCTCCGCTGTGGCATAAACATAGGCACAGGCACAGACCAGGGAAACCTTTGCTTCCTGACAGGGACAATGGCATATGGTATTTCATGTTGTACAGGGAGCTGTGAAGGAAAAAAAAAAAAAGATTCGGCTAAATAAAACATCACAGATGACAAATGTAAACTGTAGCAACATATTTAACACATCTTCCTAGTATCCGATTATGGATGATTCAGGGAAAAGTTTTATGTGCAGAGAAAAATAAGTAAAACTGTATAAATAAATGAGTTGTGGGGAGATCAATAGGGAACACTGCCTTCCTTTTGATAAAAATGTACTTCGCCACAAACAATGTTTATTTCTAGACCCTATTTTGTGCTTAGAACGAGTTTCTCTCTTTTTAATAAAGAAATGAGGTATTCCCGTTTGAGCTCCTCTCTTCCAGATTTGTTTCTTTCCAGTGCCTTTCACCAGCCTTATACTAGACCACTAATAGTTTTGCCTAGCATTTAAAAAACAAACAAACAAACATGGAACATTAGAAACAAAAAGACTCAGAAGTCAAAGTAAAATAAGTATTAACTACCACTCAGTAGATCAAATCGCTATACTCCCATTCCATCCTGTTCTCTTTTAACCCAAACCCAAGCAATATATTTTATGTGGATTGGCTATGTTCCTGCATTTTATAAAATGATGGTGATGACAGTGATGAGATATCTTAGGTATCCAAAGATGCTGCAGGCCAACTTCTTAGCTATTTTCCTGACAGTGGTGATGGATTTGAAATCACTCACCATGCAGTGGGCTCTGGCAACCACTGGTGACTTGGCTGATTAAGGTTCTGGGTTCCCTGAAGAACCATGTGAAATCGGATACCGAACTAAGGATCCTGGGCTCAATAGCAACAGATAATGAAGCTAACAGTTGGCTCAATTTTGCCGTTGCAGCATAGGAAGCCATTACGTTTTCCAGAGTTCCAAAAAGTGATGACAAATATTTAGAGAGCTTTTAATTGATATACAAAGACAAGCATATCTTTTGACTTAAGGGGGAATTCCCAGCTCCTCAGCATGAACTACAAGGCCGTCCATGAACAGGTCACTGTCCATCTCATTTATTGTCTCAAAATTTATATTCTGACAGCACTAAACTACTTGTGATTCCCCACACTCATCATGCTGTTTCTTACCTCTTTGCGCCTTGGCCTGGAATGCCCTTCTGCCTGCCAGGGAACTCCCATTTATCTTAGTGACTCAGCTTAAGCATCGTCCTTCCAAGAAGCTTTCAGTCACCTCCTCAACACTCACACATCCATACTTCTGGGTGGCCTGAGTGTCCCCATACCTGCTGTCACAACATCCTGAGCATACTTCTGCCCTGGCACTTGTCACACTATTGAATGACCTATCTACATGCCTCCCTGCCCCGCGAGAGACTCAAGTCTTCTAAGGAAGGAATCTGATGAAGCTCCCGAGCACCTCCATGTTTGGTAATTGGATTTCTAAAGCAAGTAGGATTCCCAGAAATGTCCAAAGTCTACTTCTCCAACTACATTATTCTATGTGTTTGGCAGAATCCAAGGATTGGCAGACAAAGAAGACTGGATCAGCCACCTGGCACCACAGCCAAGCAAGCAGTGGAAATGACATTTAGACTTTGGTCTCTCACCCAGTATAAGTATCTCTCTCACGGCATCGTATTTTACTTCTCTTAACCTCCCTATTCTTATATAGTTATATACATACGCTTAATGTAATATAAAAAATGTTTTAAAATTTGCCACCACTATATAGCAATAGAGTTAGTTAAATAAAATCTAGAATTACAAAGGAATACTCTGTAGCCATTAAAAAGATGACCTGCATATACTGATATTAAAGCAGGCTAAGATATTTTAAGTAAAAAAAGCAAGTTTCAGAACAGTGTGTGTAATTCCTTCAGTATGTGTTTCTCCACACCACCATGAAATTCACCCACCACCAGTTGGGTTTTCTACTGAAATTCACCCACCACCAGTTGGGTTTTCTACAGAAATTCAACTCATTTCTGACATTATCTACCCTCAAATAGCATCAGATTCCCCAGGTTAAGGGTTCAGAACCACAAGGCTGTCCCCACTTCAGATGTCAATCAAAAGTCAAGGCTGTCACCTGTGCTTCTGACCAACTGACTATACATCGGAGGTTCCACAACCCAGTCCCCTCCAGTTTGATTAGTTTGCTAGAGCAGCTCACAGAACTCAGCTTACTCACTAGATTACTGCTTTATCATAAAAGGCTATAACTCAGGAACAGCCAGATGGAAGAGATGCAGAGGGCAACGTATGGGGCAAGGCTGTGGAGCTGCCATGCCCTCTGATCGCATGCCTCTCTCATCACCTCCAGTGCTCACCAACCCAGAAGCTCTCCAAGCCCATCCTTTGGGTTTCTATAGAGGCTCCACTACATAGCATGATTGATTTCAACATTGGCCACTGGTGACTGAACTCAATCTCTAGCCCCTCTCCCCTCCCCAGAGGTCCAACCTTCTAATCTCTGATTGGTTCCCCTGGCAACCAGCCCCATCCTCAGGTTAGCTAGGGGCTTTCCAAAAGTCATCTATTTAGCATAACAAAAGACACTTTTTTCCAGCTCTCTTCACTTAGGAAATCTAATCATTTTAGGAGCTCTGTGCCAGGAATTGAGACAAAGACCAAATATATATTTCTTATTATAATCATAATATCACATTCCTATTGTGTAAATGTGTACACACACACACATATATACACAGACAAGTATAAAAAAACACATGTTTTCTGAAAGGGATCACAGAATAAACCTCAACTATGATTAAATTTGTTTGAAAGGAATTGAGTGGGGGTCATTTTTATTTTTTATTTTCTTCTGTCTGTCCTGTTTGTCTTTTTTTTTTTTTTTTTTTTTTTTTTCTTTTTTTCCTGTTTTTCTTTTTTTTTTTTTTTTTTTTTGTCTTCTTTTTTAAACGTGTTGCATTTCTATATCTGGGCAGGAAGATGTTGAGCCATTTACTGTTCGCATTTTAAATCCCTTTGTGTTAAAAATGGAATACATATTTTATTTTTAAATAAAATTAAGATTTCAATCCCTACTTTGCACGTTAGTGATATCTCTTGCTGGCTGCCTGACAAGCTGGAGGTTGAGAACCCTCTGGAACATACATCAGTGTGCTGGGGGGTATGAGAAGCCACAGGATGAAGAGAGGACACCTTCCACAAGTATCTGTAGCATGTGAATATTTGGTTTAGAAAATAATCCAAAAATGCACTTTCATTTTTATATTAAAGCAAACATGGCTGTGTACAAACTTCATGTACTGAGCTCAAACGTGAACCACCAAAGACAATTTGTTCTGAAGGGAGGACCCCTCAGGTTATATGACCAGACTGTCTTAGGATATGAGTTTCCTCTCCTCTGTCTTCTAGAAGCCACACCTGAGAGAGTCCATTGATTTTTGTTTTTTAAAGATTTTTTTAATTTTATTGAAGTATAGTTGATTTACAATGTTGTGTTAATTTCTGCTGTAGAGCAAAGTGATTCAGTTATACATATATATATATATTCTTTTTCACATTCTTTTCCATTATAGTTTATCAGAGGATATTGAATATAGTTCCCTGTGCTATACAGTAGGACCTTGTTGTTTATCCATTCTGATTTTTAAATAGTGCATTTTATTTATTATCTCTTTTGCCAGAAACAACTTAATTATCCATTCCCCCTCTAGAATGTTCCATCACAAGAAGAATTTTGTCTAATTTGTATCTTCACTGCCTAGATTGTATCTTCACTGCCTAGAACAGCACCTGACTTGTAGTAAACCCTCAACGAATATTACTGAACAAAAGAATGAATGAATAAATGAATGAATAGTTCTTATGTTAACTGAATGTCCTACACAGTAATGTTTTCATTATTAACTCAGGAATCCCATGTGCAAAGTACATACCTTGGTGTAATCATGTTTGAGGGATAATTTGATCAATGCTAACTAAAAAAGTTCATATTGAGGTGGTTTTTTAATACTGAGTAGATTGGCTTCCTCTATATTGTACATTTTTAGATAATATATTGCTTTTAGTATCGGCCCAGTTTTACTTGAAATATGGTATTTTACTAATGTTTCATTATATATTACAGCATGTCTTTATTAAATTATTTTGGAAAATTGAGCAAGTTCAATAACAAATTAATTTCTTCATAACTTACTTGGAATTATTTGAAATAAAAAGGTAAATTAAAACAAAAACAAAACGCTGAAAAGCATGGTGACAGTGTGTTCTCTAACTCAGGAAATCAAGTGCTTCCACTGCTGAATGCCCTTGAATGTTATGAAGTCCTACCTGACAGTAAGCCCAAAACCTTCACCTTCCATAACTGCTGTGCACTGACCATGTTCCATACTCTGGAGTTACATAAACATGTGGTCCCCTTATAAAATGACTGCACTCCAAATATATGACACTGTTGGGCTCTACCCAAGTCCTCTCCTCATATCACTATATCTACAGTTTTCATAATGCTGGCCCAACACCCCTCTTTTTCTTTCCCTCATCAGTCCACTAAAAAAAAAAATGAGATCCATTGTTTACACTGAGTGTGAATGATCTGTTACAAATTAATTGATGAAACTTCCTGTGTGGTGTTCCGTGTTCGCTGTTGCATAACCTGTTTCCCCAGCCAATGTATACAGCAATGCTTACTAAAATGCTAAAATGGAACATTTATGGTTGTCTCGGAATTTCTAATAATGCTCCAAGCTAAGGAGAATGTGTGGCAAGTATCCCACTAGTCTAAAGTAATATTCCAGAGATATCAATGCAGAGCTTATAAAAAGACATGAAAACTAAGCTAGGGACCATTTCACATGCAGCCTATATAAGAAAAGCCTAGATGTTCTAGAGGAGATTGATAAAAGGAAATTTCTAGTAGTAGTGGGTTTTTTTACTTTTTCTTCTTCCTCTAGGCAAGAAAGCTGATGTGTCTGCCATGCCTCCCAAAGTGGGGATGGATGTTTACTGAGGGAGAAAGTGCTCGCCAGGCTGCCACAGGAGTGGAGTGCACTCTGTGAGCGCTCGTGGAACCATCACGGTCTATTCCCTAGAACTGTGCTGGGGGGAAAGGGAGGGTGTGTAATGAACCAGAGACAGGTACTTGCTTCCCGACTAGAAACAGCAAAGCTGGGGAGGCTGCCTAGGACAGGCCACAAGGGTAGGGCAAGGACGGAGGTAAGCCATTGGGCAAAGTATACTTCAGTTCAGTGATGGGGCAAGGTTCCGTCAATCCCAGGGGCCAGGTAGGGGCCTCAGAGGACTGCCATGAAACTTGATTCATTGTGAGAGACCCTACATAGCAGCCTTCCGGGGAGAAGAGACTCCAGCAATGAGAGGATGAAGGGCTGTGTTGAGGGTTGGAAGCTGCACGTGTACTCTGAAGAACTCCCTCCCCAACCTGTCCTGGAAAAAGAAATAGAAGGTAGACACCTGCTATGACAGAGGGCACTAAGGGTCAGATTAGAACAGCACCAGTAAGATCAGATTCTGTCCCTCTCCCTCTAAGCCAGTGGTCCTACTCTCACCCCTGACTCTACAGAGTAGGGAGGGTGAGAAAGTAAAAACGTAGTGAAACAGACCATACCTTCTTCCCCACTGGCTCTACCTATCTGTTTATTTAAAAAAAAAAAAAGATTACATTTGTATATGTGTATGTATTCATTAAGAAAAAAGTACAATCTTCTGTGCTTTACAAACACAGATTAGGGCCTCTCGCCTTCTGAGCTGGTCCTCACTCTGTGGAGTGTGTTTCTCTCAGGGCTGCGCTCACCTTTTGAGAAGGACCTCACTCTGTCTATGGTATGTGACCTCTCTAAATAAATCCACTTCCTACCTATCACTTTGTCTCTCACTGAATTCTTTCTGCAACGAAACAAAGAACCTGAGCTTCAGTAAAGTCCTGACACCAGGAACTAAGGCTCCCACCCAGGTGGAGGATGGAATGATGATGTTGACCCTTCTGTCTTCAATAAACTAAAGCTTGGACTGTCGACCTTTGCCCCAATTCTATGCTGAATTCTTCTCTGCTCAAGCCCCCTTAAGAATATGCACATACCCATAGTTCAAAGCTTCCCCAATTTTGCAGTTCAGGGAGACACTGCTTTGGGAAAAGAGCCCTGGTGTTCTCCTTACTGGCTGCAAGTAATAAATCCTTCCTTCTCGCCCCCCCGCCCCCCCGCAAAAAAAAACGGAAAACAAAAAACACAGATTAGGCCTAGGTTGGCAAAGAAGAGAATTTGTTTAAGCTAGACTGCCCCGAATGATATAATACCAGAAAGTTAAACTTAATTACTAAATATATGACTGTTTTTGTAACAAAAAGTGACCAGAAAAACCTTGAGATCTGTCAGAGATGTTGCCCAAAGAGAGGGTAAGGGTGGGGAAAAGGACTATGTTAGACGGCATTTCATGTATATAATCCTTAAATTCACACCACTCAATAGATTATAAGAATATAACATTTTAAATGTATAGTTGAGGGGCTTCCCTGGTGGCGCAGTGGTTGAGAGTCCGCCTGCCGATGCAGGGGACACGGGCTCATGTCCCGGTCTGGGAAGATCTCACATGCCGCGGAGCAGCTGGGCCCGCGAGCCACGGCCGCTGAGCCTGCCGCTGAGCCTGCGTGTCCGGAGCCCGTGCTGCGCAACGGGAGAGGCCACAACAGTGAGAGGCCTGCGTATCGCAAAAAAAAAAAAAAAAAAAAAAAAAATGTATAGTTGAGCCAAAACAAAACAAAAACCCTGGTAGGAGACATATGGAAGTTAGTCAAAGACAGAGTGGTCAAACAGGGGGTTTGAGGCTGCACTCTCCCAGGCGATACTGACGCATGCGCAAGAAGCACTAGGACGCACTGCCTTTGGCTACAAAGGGTGAGGACCTGAGCTGAGGCACCTGCGGCCAGAAGAGCGGGATGCTGAAGGGGCTGCCCACCAGGGGAGGGCAACTAGAAAACTCTCCTCAGACAATCACGGAGGTAACACAGGGCCTGGCGTCAAGGGTGGGCACGGAATAGAATTTACACTACCTATGTGACTCAGGAATCCCAAACTAACGATTAATTCGGAGAAAAGAAAAGACAAAACGGATCAAAGACCGGTGGAACCCCTGAGGCCCGGAAAGAAGCAAACACAGAACTTCTCTTTGGAGTCACTCTAATAATCCGGAACAAAGCAGATTCCCAATTAAACGACCCCCAGTGAACAGGAGTTTACAATAAAAAAAGTACAGACAATGTGAGAAAGCTGTATATGACAGCAGCTCCACTGTAACACAGTTGGGAAAGGAGGAGAAACTGAGTTTTTCACAATATGCTAGAAAAGAAAATACAACATAAATTAGAGACCTAGAATTGGAAGGCACAACTTTAAAACTCTTAGAAGAAAATATGAGACTCACTGTATGCTTCCTGAAAAGGAAAAAAAATTTTAAATAAGACACAAAAAGTACACGTGAAATAGGAAAAGCTAGGGTGGCCACGCAACAAGGTGCTGGCCAGTGAGATATAAATTGGTTTCCGCTTGATGGTTGGGGGATAGGGAAGTTAGTTTCTGGCACTGCCCTTCTTCCGTTCTTCCTGCCTAGAGCAGTGAAAGCTACCTTGCATCCAGCAGAGAAAGGCCAAGAGCAACGCAGAGATAATATCATTGAGCCACAGAACAAATGCCAGCCAGCCACACCTCCAGGCATCTTGATATATGAGAAAAATAAGTCCCTGCTTGTGTAAGCTACTTTTAGTCTGATTTTCTGTTACTTGAAGCCTAACTGATACAATCATGTTCCTAAACAAAGGAGTAAGTAATGAAGTACTAATCAGGCAGGTTAGATAAATCAAAAGCGTTTCCCAGACATAAACTTGACTAGGCTATTAAGTTTTATTTAGCATAATCTCTTGTTCCCATTGCATATGGCATAACATATCATGAAAAACCAACAGAAAGAAAATTGACTATTGGTGACGGTTGTTGGAGATCAAAGCTGCATTATCCTAACCTGGAAAAGTTCCTCAACTATGTGAATTTATATCACCCCTGCCTCTGAGTCACAAGAAGGAGAACTAGCCTAAATATTTATCCCCTTTCTAAGCATAGCTGTAGTTGGAAAAAGCATAAAGGCATCAAAGACTGAATTCCTATCCTTGGTCTCCAATTAAACAAGGAAATACAAAACATTTTCTTTTTACTTGTAAGGTATTTTGCAAAATGCTACAGAAAGGCCAAAAAAAAAAAAAAAGAATTAAGAAAAGCTTATTCTGCCTGTTTTTAAAAATTATAATTGGCTGACAAGCACCTTAGTTGCTAGGACATTTTAGTACTAAATTACCACTATTTTCACTGTATAAATCTCATAGCAAGTAAAATTTGAGTTATACGTTTCTATATTACCTTTAAATATTATTGAACCATACCACACAAAAGTATATATAAGACATCAATTTAAATGCGAGTTTATTTACCATGCTCAATATTAAAGGGGCATTATTCATTTGATTCCATTATTTGTGTTGTATTTTTTAAGCAGCAATGGCTAAAATGTAGAATATTGCCTTAAAATCACTACTGAATATTTCTTCTCAACAAATACATCTAAGTGAAGACTATAGAACTGCTACAAGGCATTCTCCAATTTAAAGAAAGATTATTTAATATACCATTAAAATTCACCATCTTAATGACCGCTTTCATTCTTTGTTTTGAAAACACTACAGGAATGAAGAGACATTCATCTATACGCAAGTTATGAGAAAATGCCATCCAGCTGCTTTTTTGAGAGTAAGCGACATTTCTTGCCTATTTCTATGGGTCCATTTCTTGATATCAATGGAAAAAAATATTTAACATCCCTAATCTTGAGGTGAATGGGGGGCGCTATTCTTGTTTGTAACTATTCATCTCAATTCAGGCAAGGAAAAAATATATTCAAGTTACCGCTTCTGGATGCCAAATTGAATCAGGTGTCCTCTCCTCTTAAGAAAATTAAGTTGCTTTTGTGCAAGAGTGTTTTAATGAGAACCGAGCCCGCCGACAGTGATAAATGGGAATGACACCAGAGAGAGCATGTAAGCAGGACAATATATGCATGTTACAGTCTTACAGCCTATGTTTCACTGACAATTCTGAATGACTTCGCTGTTTCTTAAGGGGCCTATTAATCTCAAATTTAGTTATTACACAACGTTTATTTGAACATATATTCTGCGGATGATGACAGCTAATAAAGGAAATCTTCCGCAAGCTGTATTTTTACATATTGTTCCAACTCCAGCTCCCAGTCATTTGATGGTATTGATGGAATAACCTACATCGTGCCGAGGCTTTAAAAAAAAAAAAAAAAAAAGGCACATACATTCTGATTCCTTTCGAAGCATATGGGGACTCTTAAAAAACAGTTAAAATGCATACCAAAAATCCTACTAAGAAATGGTAAAAGTTAAAGGACATCTTAACTGTTCAACAAAAATTGTTTAATGTGAAAATGGACCCTTGTAAGATAAACCAGACACCTCGGAACACTTTTAAAGCTTTGGTCCATCATATGCGATAGTTCTTGCATACCAATCTACATTTTTACAATATGCGTGGAGGAGGGGAGGGGAGACAAAATCAATTTTCTTGAGGGACAAAAAGAATCAAGTCAAATAGTTGCTTTTCTCCTTGGTATGCTTTTTTGATAAAATACCATGTACTGAAAATAGTGGCGATACTGTATATCTTATTTCTGGTCACATACCTAAAGGCTGATGAGAATTATTTTAACACTTTCCTACACACATATTTATCAGCTCAAATACCTTCATCTGGAATTCAGATTTTGATTCAAGAATCACAATATGTTACGAAGTATAACTGCTTCATAATAACAAAAACCTAATGATATTAGCAAGAAATATTTATACCAGTTTAAGATTTTTAAATCTGCCTCAAAATTAAGATGAATATAGACTTAAACGCTTTCGATTTCATCCTCCGAAATCTGTCTTCAAAGGTGTTCAGTGTCAATGAAATCAGAATTTTCAAGCGAGAAAAGGCCCTTAGATACTATGACAATCCCTTTATAAATGAAGAAACAGAACTCTAGAGATAAAGGATCTTTCCTAAGGTCATACTGGCTAGTGGCAAAGCCAGAATAGAATTCATCTCCAGATGTTCCCTCTACCCTCTCTGTAACACCCACACGGCCTATTTTATATATTATTTTTAATATGATATTTGTAGATTTATAGTGTAAAAAGGGCATACACCAAAACACTCACAGTGGTTATATTGGGGTAATAGGATTAGGGATATTTTCTTCCTTCATGCTTTTCCCAGATTTTCAAGGATTTTTGTACTGATTATGTATTTATTAGAAAAAAAGCATATAATAAATGTTATATGTTAAATACAACTAGCATTTTAGAGGTTCTCTCTTTAATCTTTAGGCAAACCCTGAATAATGTTGCACTCAATCGATATCTAACTAAAAGCTGAATGATACTGAGGATAATACCAAGAAGAAAGTACCTAAACAGTCCTACTTGTTATATTAATGCTGAATACTCAGAGGAACAAAGTGTGATTGTAACTCAGAATATCAACTATTAAACTGAAAATATATGTTACTTACTTATTAATAGCTTATTAAACACTTGTAAATATCTAGGATGAAGCTGAACAAAACGTACTTGAAATATTACACACGATTTGACATTACATCTTTCTTTTTAATGCCAATTTTCTCAATATTCCTGAAATTTAATTGTGCTTAATCTTTCGGGTTCCCTATTTCCTGCCAAAAAGGAATAAAATAAATGTTCCTTTAATTATTCATTCATTCAACAAAAATTTATTAAGCAGTTTACAACGCTAAGCACTGAGAATACAAAAACAAATACAATAGAGTATCTGCTCACAGTATCGGGCTAGAAGAGAGACATCATAATGGCTATAACACAAGAAGATCAATGGGAACAAAGCTATGGCAGCACAGAAATTTACTAAAATTTCCTTTTAAGTGGGCTTTTTCAATACCTCCTAGTGATATACAAACACTTTTCTGATCAATTAATGGAAACTCTATTTAATGCCAAACACATGAACTAAGCTCTCAGCACACCAACAGAGAAATTGGCTAAGAATTCGCCTAACACTTTGCTTAGAAGGGCATCCACAAAACATAAGTGACAACTTATGTCAAACCATCTGATGTTTCTTACAAATTTTAAACTTGAGCTACCTAACTCTGTTATTTCTGCTCTTTTCCGTCCTTTAGGTCTGGAAATCTCAGAGCTTCTTAAAAGGGCAGTGGATCAATCCCTCAGCAATAACTCACTCATCAGCTTTTCATTTGCAATAAAATAGCTTTCCTACCATCTTCTGGGAAATAACTTACCATAGATTCACAGAACTGCAATGGACTTCTACAGATCATCTAATCAAGGCACTTTTCCTCAAGAAGGACTACACTGAAATCACTAACAAATGGAACCTACTGTCCTATTCTTCATGACTTCAGGATCAAGACTGCATAATCTCTTTGAGAATTTTAGATTTAAAATCTATATTTTAAATCACATTTTTTCACTAACAAGTCTTTTCCTTTTCTGAATTAACTTTTAAGATCATCTTTTTGTGTTAGGTGCCCTGAGAGGATTAAAAAAGAGGTGTGTTGATGGCCAACAGGCACATGAAAAGATGCTCGATATCACGAATTATTAGAGAAATGCAGATCGAAACTACAATGAGGTATCACCTCACTCCAGGCAGAATGGCCATCATCAAAAAGTCTACAAATAAATACTGGAGTGGGAGTGGAGAAAAAGGAACCCTCCTACACTGTTGGTGGGAATGTAAGTTGGTACAGCCGCTATGGAGAGCAGTATGAAGGTTCCTTAAAAAACTGAAAATACAGCTATCACATGATTCTGCAATCCCACTCCAGGGCATATACCCAGAGAAAACCATAATTCGAAAAGATACATGCACCCCAATGTTCATTGCAGCACTATTTACAATAGCCAAGACATGGAAGAAACCTAAACGTCCATCGACAGATGAATGGATAAAGAAGATGTGGTATATATAAACAATGGAATATATTATTTACTCAGCCATAAAAAAGAATGAAATAGTGCCATTTGCTGCAACATGGGTGGACCTAGAGAGTATCATACTAAGTGAAGTAAGTCAGACAAAGACAAATATTTGATATCACTTACATGTGGAATCTAAAAAAAATGATACAGGGCTTCCCTGGTGGCGCAGTGGTTGAGAGTCCACCTGCCAACGCAGGGGACACGGGTTCGTGCCCTGGTCCAGAAAGATTCCACATGCCGCGGAGCGGCTGGGCCCGTGAGCCATGGCCGCTGAGCCTGCGCGTCCGGAGCCCGTGCTCCGCAACCGGAGAGGCCACAACAGTGAGAGGCCCGCGTACTGCAAAAAAAAAAAAAAAAAAGAGAAGCCCACATGCCACAACTAAGACCTGGCACAGCCTAAATAAATAAATTTTAAAAATATTTTTTTAAATAAAAAAAATAGCCCATTATATATTAAAGACATTGAATCTGTGCTTTAAAATTTTCCCACAAAAGAAATCTCCAAAACCAAATGGCTTCACTGGTGAATTCTACCAAATATTTAAAGAAGAAATAATATTAATTCTGTAAAAACTCACCCAGAAAATACAAGAAGAGGGAAAAATCATTTTATGAAACCAACATTAGCCTGATACTGAAACCAAGTCAAAACATCATAAAAGAACTGCAGAACAATAATTCTCATGCACATAGACAAACACAAAACTTACAAAATTTTAGCTAATTAAACTCAATAATATACAAAAAGGATAATATATCATGACCAAGTGGAGTTATTCCAGGAATGCAAACTTGGTTTAAGATTTGAAATCAATCAAGGTGATTCACCTCATCAACAGATTAAAAGAAAAAACATATGATCAGATCAATAGATGGAGAAAAAGTATTTGACAAAAGTCCATTTATATTCATGATAAAAACTCTCAGAAAATTGAATTGGTAAGAATTTCTTCCCACTGATAAAGAGCATCTTTATCAAAAATCAAACAGATAACATCATACTTAATGAGAAAAGACTGAATGCTTTCCCCCTAAAATCAGGGACATGATAAGAATCTCTACTCTTACTACCATTTCTATACAACATTGGCCTGAAAGTCTTTGCCATGTAATAATGCAAGAAAAAGAAATAAAAGGCAGAGAGATCGGAAAAGAAGAAATAAACCCATTTTTTTCACAAATTATATGATCCTAGAAAACCTTGACCAAAAACAAAAAAAAAAAAAAAAAAAAAACCTCCAAGAAATAATAAGTGAATTTAGCAATGTTGCAGCATACAAGGTGTAAAAATCAATGAACATCTATATACTGGCAAGGACTAAATTGAAATTAATAAAAATACCATTTACAATAGGACACCAAAACCATGAATAATTTGAGAAATATTTAAAGTCCTAAATAGAGACATATGTATTAGAATCCTCAATTATTAAGATGTCAAATTTCCCCAGATTGTTCTATATATTTAATGTAATTCCAATCAAAATCCCTGCAGGATTTTTAGAAGAAAACGACAATATGACTAAAATTTATTTGGAAATCTTCTTGGAAAAAGAAAAATAACAGTTGGAAGACTCACACAACTTGATTTCAACACTTAATATAAAGCTATATTAACTGATGAATTCATAAAAGTGCTAACAAAAGATCAAGATGAAAAAAAATAATTACATGGGACTGAGTGAACTGATGAGGATGATTATAATTTTTGTGACTTTCTGTTTGAATGAAAAAAAAAAAGCTATATTAGTTAAAATAGTGTGGTACTGGCTTAAGGACAAGTATATAGATCAATGGAACAGAAGAGAAAGTCCAGAAATAGATCTATATAGAAATGATAAATTGATTTTTGACATGGGTGCTACAGTAATTCAATGGGAAAAGAATAATCTTTTCAGTAAGTGGTAACTGATATCTCTATGCAAAAAACAACAATAACAAAACCCAGAACTTTGACCCTTATACACTGTACACAAAACATAAGCTGGAATGGATTATAGAGCTAAATGTAAGAACTAAATCTATAAAACTTTTAGAAGAGAACATAGAGAAAATCTTTGTGACTTTGGGTTAGGACAACATTTCTCAGGACACAAAACTTGTAACTTTAAAATTAAAAAATGATAAATTAGACCATCACAATTTAAAACTTTTTTCCTTCAAAGACACTGTTAAGAAAATGCAAAAGCAAGCTACATATTGAGAGAATATATTTACAAAACACACATCTGGTAAAGGACTTGTAGGTAGAATATATTTTTAAAATTCTTATAAGATGACAATCCAATAAAAAAGTGGGCTAATGATTCGAACAGACACTTCACTAAAGAAGAGATTTGGGTGACAAATCAACACAAGAAAAGATGCTCAACATCATTAGTTATTTGAGGTATGTAAATTAAAATCATGAGATACCACTACACACCTACTAAAAACTTAAAAACAAAACAAAACAAAACCCTGATAGTTCAGGGCTGGTTAGGATGTGGACCAGATAGAACTCTCATATATTGCTGGAATGAATCCAAATGATACAGCGACCTTGGAAAAAGTTTAGCAGTCTCTTTTAAAGTTGCACATATACTTACCATATGGCCCAGCTATCCCACCACTGGGTATTTATTTACCCAAGAGACAGATATTAGTATGTTCATACAAGAACTTGTACTCAAATATTCATAGCAGCTTTATTTGTAATAGTTCATAATTGGAAATTACCCAAATATCCATTAACTGGTGAATAAACACATTATGATACATCCGTACAAGAGAATACTACTTGGCAACAAAAAGGAATGAACTACTGATACATGCAACAACATGGATGGATCTCAAAAGCATTGCTGGTCAAATGCAGCCAGACACAAAAGGCTATGTACTATATGAGTCCATTGATATGACATTCTGGAAGAGTCAAAACTATACAGACAGAATTCAGATCACTAGCTGTCAGGGACTGCAGGTAGGGAAAAGGAAAAGAGGCACAAAAGAATTTTTTACCATGATAGCAATGTGCCACACAACTTTATTTTCCAAACTAATCAAACTACATACTTTAAAAGAGGGAATTTTAATATCTATAAGTCATGCATCCATAAACCTGACTTTGTAGATTTATAAAAATTTTGAAAGTAAACAAAAAAGTAGAGAAATGTAACTATATAATATTATGATTCAGCTTTTTCATATTTACTTTGTTTTGAGGTTTACAGAGAAAATTTCAATAAATAAGCATTAATAGGTCTTTACTTAATAAAAACATAAATTAATCAAAACCACAGAATTACTGTTACTACTTACTACCTATGAAAACTGACGCTTCAGAGCTCTACCGTGTAATTTGTAAAAATGTCTTTCCAAGTCATTGTTTTAAACATTAACATAATGTGGATACTTAAAGACTCTATGGGCTTATCTGATATTCAAAACAGATATCCTTGTTTTAAAGATGATAAAGATATCATGTTAAATAACTGTTTTAATTTAAAATCATCAGAGACAAAAATGGTACAAATGAACCTATTTACAAAACAAAAGTAAGAGTCACAGACGTAGAAAACAAACCTATGGTTACCAAGAGGAAAACGGGGGGAGGGATAAATTGGGAGATTGGGATTGACATATACACACTACTATTTATAAAATAGATAACTAGTGAGAACCTACTGTATAGCACAGGAAACTCTCCTCAATACTCTGTAATGACCTATATGGGAATAGGCTCTAAAAAAGTGTGGATATATGTTTATGTATAACTGATTCACTTTGCTGTACACCTGAAACTAACACAACGTAAATCAGCTAGACTCCAATAAAAATTAATTTTAAAAAAAGAAATGGTAAAAATAAAATAAAATAAAATAATCACAGAGACATCTCTGAAAAAGTAGAAAAAGCAATGATAATGAAGTCAGAAGACTTAGTTTAAAAACAACCTGATCACATACTCAGCTATGAAAACTCTTTAAATCTCAGTTTCTTCACTTCATTAAATGGGAATAACAACATCCACTTCGTAAAATTTTTGTGAGGATTAAATAAGATGAAATATAGACCCCCTGGGTATTCTACAACCATAGAAAATCTCATATACAAAAGGCCCAGCAAGCCCTCATCATACAAGTATTCATTCTCCAAGTCCCTGAAGAATTTAGGTTTAGGTTGTACAGGGAAACCAGAGACTCACAAATGAAATGACCATTTCTAAAATGATTCTCAAGAAAATATTTTCTCCTCCCACACTCACACCCCAACTACTTCGCAACAATATCTATCTCTGTACCTCAGCTTTCGTTGGTTTACTCTCACCAATTGTCTGGTACTTTAAGCCACCTGACAATACAACACAAATAAAACACAAATAGGTTGCTAAATATAATTGCAAGTCCTATAGAAGATGCAGGATTTCATTAGTCAGTGAAATCAGAACAAAGTCAATGACAAGTGAGAAAAAAATGACAGGATAGGTATTAAAAGGAGAGTAATCGAAATATTTTTTTAAGTGAGAGCACTTGTGAAAATTGACGAAGCCTCAATTTTTTTTTTTTTTTGCAAATTTGTATCTTTATGATTGTGTTACAAAAATAAACAGGAGAAAAAGATGTGACGTCATGTCATCATCATACAATTCCTTGCGAGAAATACATTGATCCCTGCCCTCCAAAACAACACTTGATTCTTTCTTCATTCACTCCAAGAATTAGCAGACAGTTATAATATAACCTGAATTTTGTTCAACAAATTAAAAAATAAGCTTATTTCCATAATTTACAGTTCCATTTTTTCAAACTAAAAACTAATATTTTTCAGTAATTATTACTAAATGCTAATTCTATTTTTAAAGTTAGTTGACTTTAAGTGAGCTTTCTTCTATATCATTTACCATTGAATAATTGGATTTTTTTTTTATTCTAGTTACTCAAACTTTTATGGGGGGGCAGAATAGAGCAATTCTTTTTATTTCCTATAAAAGCATCAATGAGGTTAAAAATGTTTCAATGTGTTACATTCAGCAGAATGTAATTTATATTTTCTACAAATAATAGAGTGATGCAGGAACAAATATCAGCCAGTATCTTCCCAATTTCCTAAATTTTACATGTAAGGTTTGGACAGAAGCCCAGCATGGGAAGTGACTTGCTCAAGATCACACAGTTTCTGGCAGTGGCCAAGCTGGGGTTATAAGAGCTCCCAAACACTCTTCCTTCTCTAGGCCATTAATGTTTATTTGATTCTAATATATTATGTAGATAAGATCTATGTGAATATCAAAAATACACGGAATGGAATATATAGACACACTAAAGCGTAAAACACTGGTCAGCAAGCAGTGAAGCACTAAATCGACTTCAAATTTTTTTTAAGGTTATCCTTCTGTTAGTGATTGAAGGTATATTAGCTTAGTGGGCCATACAATAGCTGTAGCACCACAACTAATGGACTGCCAAGAGATGATTTAATAAAGAGGCCCAGCTGAACAACAGTGTATAAGTAACTCTGACAACCTGAGGCTTTCTTTTGGTCAAATGTTTTATGTCTGTAAGTGACTTTCTCTAAAAAAAATTACCTGAGAAGATACTCTAAGAAGGTTTCACTGTAATAACAGCAGCCCAAACATTCTTATATAAGTTCAGATTCTTCGAGATCTAAAGATGTGATTAAAAAAAAAAAAAAGCTTAAAGGTCTTGTCCCCAGATCCTTCTACAGGAACCATTTATAACATGGTTAGAGATCTAGTTAAACAACTCATTCAGCAACCACACTGTGTCTTTCTTTTGATTGAAATAAAAGAAATAGAACAACTTTTTAAATGTTGCCCTCAAGATTTTACTCTAAGATATGAGCAGTAGAAATTGGGAGAGGACTGGGGAGGATGAAATGAGAATATTTATTAAATACACTGTTCTATAAAATATTACATGGACTCCTCATCTTTACAACATGGACCAATCTGTAATGGGAAGAGAAAAACGAAAGTCGTGTGGAAGAAAATATCAAATGAGCAAAGAATTAAAAAATTAATAATGCTGATGACTGATCAGAGTTCAGGGAAAAGACACTTTGCGTCCTTTGTAACCATACTGGATGTGCTGCGGTAAGTAGTAAAACCTTAAAAATGTCCATACACACCCCTTAATCCAGGAATTCCACTTTAAAAAATTTATCTAAGAAAATAATACAGATACAAGAAAAGATTACTAAAAGGATCTTCATTTTAACATTATTATTATTTTTTAATAGCAAAAGTTATCCAGGGCTGAAATGAACCATTGCACAGCCACACATGAGAATGGTCAGTAGCCTTTAAAAAGAATGTTTTAGAACCCTGTTCACAATGTTCACAATGTATTGTTAGGTGGACAAATAGGATTACAAAATGGTGTATATTATATGATCTCATTTTATTAAATATATGTACAGATTAAAAGGTCTGGAAAATACACATTCAAATATCCCTATGGTTGTCAGACCAGTGGGATTATGATATTTCTTTGTTTTGTTTAGCTGTATTTTCTCGATTATCCACTAGGAATACATACTGCTTTTGTAATAAGAAAAAAACAAGTTATTAAAAATTTTTTAAACAGTACAAGAATATAAAATTCTATATAGTCATTTTGGAATATTGTATGTGACTTCGAAATGCCACAATATAATGTGCTTCAGGGCAGTGAATGAATGGTAATCCTTTCCTTTGATATGCCACTGGTCAAAAATTATGTTTATGTGAAAAAAATTATGTTTATGTGATAGTGAGAATCTAACCCGAAAGAAAATAATCATTTCATTGAGAATAACAGTAATTTTATGTTATTAGAAAAAGAAACCATGACAGTCATTATCAAAGTAGTCATTTTGGGGAAATTAAATTGCAAATAAATGAAGACATTTACATGGAATGATTTTAGGTTGCAAGCAAAATGAATGAGGGTTTAGATACTTAAAGTCACAAATAGTACATTAAGTAAAAACAGAGTTTTTATTTCCTTTAAAACAGGGTTTAGTATTTACTCATTTAAAAAAATGTGTTCCCTTAAATACTCCTTACAATATAGCACAAAGTCAAAGAACTCTGTTCCAGATGTAAAGTCAGATTCATGTTTCTATTTTAAGGATGTTCAACTTCTAATGAAACAAAGACAGAGCTTCCCACCTGAATTTTCACATGAAATATTTCTACTAAGAGACAATCTGAAAGTCTTTGAAATTTTTTTTTTTATATTATGTTTATAAAGTCCAATAAATATTAGGTAGCCAATGTGTGTAACTAACATACACACACATACACACTGTGGTTTGTGTATCACATCTATGGTATGACTCATTCAAAACAGGTTTATGAAGTAAATATTTTCCTCTTCTAGACACATGTGAAAATAAGGAAATGACTTAAAAGTAGGAATAATACCATTGCATTTAGAACTGTGTTTAGGGAATTCCCTGGCGGTCCAGTGGTTAGAACTCCATATTTCCACTGCAGGGGGGCCAGGTTTGATCCCTGGTTGGGGAACTAAGATCCCGCAAGCCATCCCACAATTCTTTTGTTGGCGTGGCCAAAAGAATAAATTAAAATAAAAACAGAAAATTAAAAACAACAACAACAAAAAAACTGTTTAGATTATCTTAAAACAAACTCTTGGGACTTCCCTCATGGTGCAGTGGTTAAGACTCCGCACTCCCAATGCAGGGGGCTGGGGTTCCATCCCTGGTCAGGGAACTAGATCCCACATGCATGCCACAACTAAGAGTTCACATGCCACAACTAAGGAGCCGGTGAGCCACAACTCAGAAGTCCACCTGCCGCAACTAAGAAGCCAGTGAGCCGCAACTAAGTAGCCTGCCTGCCTCAACTAAGACCTGGCACAACCAAATAAATAAATATTAAAACAAAATAAAATGTGTTCTTGGGAAATTTTAAGAATAAAATGAGGCACAATGTTATTCCTTTTGAAAAACTGTTTTCAAATTCAATATCAAATAATTAATTGCTATACTTCCTTCTCCCAATCATAGACATATGACTGCTCAACATTTATAAGACCTTAAATCTCAAATTTTAGTATTCTATAGAAATTAGGGGGAAAAAATAAGGTATTTGTCTTTCTTCCAATACTACTCTTTATTTCCATTAATATAATGAAGTTATCATAGAAAAGCACTGCTTAAATCTGAACTGTCTATGCACAAAGTGTCTATTACACCTAATTATTCCTAAGACACCCCCTTGACCAGAATATTGTAAGGAAAATTGAAGCATCAGGTAACAGGTGAATTGAAAGATCTCTGTTTCTATCGACTTCCTTCCCAATCATTCTCGGCAGTTCTTAAAGAGCTCAGGTTAACTGAAGTCTTTATCAGACACCAAGCAAGTTAATATGTACTGGAAGACTCTAGGGATATAAATGAGAAGGCTACTCAAACCACCCCTCCTTCTTTAAACACAAGTAGCTTAAATTCAAGACCCATATTGTGAACACAGTTTGAAAATTTTTCTAATATGTCCTTTAACCTGCTTCCTCCCCTTCTCTTCCATATGTCCTTTATCTTTCTAACCTTAAACTTGAGAGAGGCTTACATTTTTCAGAAAAAATATGGATGCTTTTTCAAAATGTATTCCCTTAACTACTCCTTACATCTACTTTCTAATCCCCAACTCAATTAAATTCAGCATGAATTTAAATTGCAATTAACATCTTTTGAGGGATTACATGTTTTAATCACAATTAGGCAGTGAATACTTGAAACACATGCATTTTGTTATATTATCTGAAATGCAAATTGGAGTCCAAAAAAGATGTTTAATAAAACTGTACAGTACTGAAGACTTTATTATGGAACCCAAGGGACTAGAAATGAGATTTAAGAGTAAAAGTACAGATACAAGTACAAAAACAAATTGTTTCACCTCCAAGACCCCTGGAAATGGCCTCACTTGGCTACCATTTAACCTAGCTTCATCACAGTTTAAAAACTACCTTCTAAGAGTTTTCATTAACCAAACTAAATTTCATTTTTTCCCCTACATCAGGAGCTCACAGGGTCTTAAAGGAGAGATGATGCAAAATATTCTATAAGATCAGGAGATCAAACCTGTTTTCTGACCCAGGAATTTATAGTGAAATGACTTCTTTTACTTTACTTTTCCTTCAAAATAGCAATTCATAAGCAGAAAAAAAAAAAAAAGCTGACCTTTTCTGAGCATCTTCTATGTGCCAAACAATAAGTGATATTTCACATAAACCCCAAAAGAACCCTATGAGGTATTATTCCATTTCATAGATTGTGAAAAATAAGGCTCAGGGAAGTCAAGTGGTTGAGAGAAATAAGTGCAATGAATCAGTGATGACATTGGGACTCCTAAACACATGCTCTTGTAAAAGGACAGTATCATAAATGTAAGACCTTAGGAAGAAAGCCTAGGACAAAGCACCTGTTTTCAATTGTCCATTTTAACTAGAATCCTCTCAAACAGGCCGCTGGGATTTCAGGAGCCCCAGCAGACACCTTCCTCTCTGGTTAGGAGCCTGGATAAAGTGATTCAAAAAGTTTCATTCTTGGGACTCTCAGGGCTCTTTCTGCAAAATCCAAAAGCTTGCTGAAAGCCAGGCTTACTTCACTGCCTTTTCAATCAGTGTCCGGCAAACAGGACAGGCCTTATCAGGAAGTCAAGATCTGACTTATTAACTTATACCCGGTTTCCTTTTGATAACTTTTCTCTTCAAGGTCTGTCTGTGCACTTAGCAGATTGTTACATCCAAGGTGAGGTTCATCTTTAAGGAAACTAATACAAACTTCATTCCCTTCAACTGTCAGCTTCCTATTAGCTATTTACTACCCACACAACATTTGCTGTCGAGCTTTGCTAGTAAAAGAGGGACTAGTTAGCCTAGCTCATAGTTTTTCCTTTGAGATCATCATTATGAGATAATACCAAGTTACTAAGCTGCCTACCCAGTCAACCCGGAAAAGTAGGGGTAAAAAAACCCTACTAGCGTGGTTTTCCTTTTATTTATCCATGATCCATCCTCCTAGACCTATGTGACGTGATTATGCCTAATGTGACACAACCTCCTGTGCAAAAATAGATACAGACAGAACCCAAAGACTGAAGGGAGACAGGTGGGAGAAGAGGGCTATGTTTTCCGTACGTAGTTTACCACCTAAAATAGCCATGAGATATACAGGCACACACAAGAGGGCAGTAGACCCTGACCTAGGTCCGAATCCAGCACCAAAGCCAGAGGTTCCTCCAACAAGATCAGTTTTCCATCTCATGCCTGTTTCCTCATCTCAAAAACAGGTGTAATATTAGTATCTACTTGTGAGTACTAAGTAAGAATTAAATCAGACAATTCATGTAAAGTATTAGCACCGTAAATGCTTAATAAAGATTAGTTATTATTATATATGTTATATTATTATATTACATATATATAATATCGTCAATATTATCATATTATTAAGTGGTAAGAACCATTAATCAATGACTTGCCAAATTAGAAATCCAGAAATAGAGATAAAATTTCTGGTAAATATGAAAAAATAGAGACAAACAACTTAAGGTCGAAAAAAAGAAGGAAGGATGAACATTGGGATGTGAGGCAAGCCAGCCTTTTTAAAAATGCAGTGTTTCATATACATGGAATCTAAAAAAAAAAAAAAATGGCTCTGAAGAACCTAGGGGCAGGACAGGAATAAAGACGCAGACGTAGAGAATGGACTTGCGGACCCGGGAGGGGGAAAGGGAAGCTGGGACAAAGTGAGAGAGTGGCATGGACATACATACACTACCAAACGTAAAATAGATAGCTAGTGGGAAGCAGCCGCATGGCACAGGGAGATCAGCTCTGTGCTTTGCGACCACCTAGAGGGATGGGATAAGGAGGGTGGGAGGGAGACGCAAGAGGGAGGGGATATGGGGATAAATGTATATGTATAGCTGATTCACTTTGTTATACAGCAGCAACTAACACAACATTGTAAAGCAATTATACTACAATAAAGATGTTAAAAAACAATACAGTGTTTATTTTTTTACAACATAACTCACTGTGTTTTAAAATTATAACCTGTTATGTAAAATTCTTTGGTAATATTTAGAGATTTGTCAGACCTCAGAAAATATTCAACAAAAAAATTTTTTTTTACCACTTTTGGGGTAAAAACCTGAAAGAAGTCCTGGATTGGGGTTGGGAGAAGAGGTGGAAATGAACCTTTATAGCAGAGTGGGTCCTAACAATTCTAATTAGGATTGGGGTTTGGAATAAACTAATCGTTCACAGTGCTCATAAAGTCTCCCGAAAGCCAAAGGCTGAATGGGGAACACAGCCAGAGGGACGGCAGGTCACTGGAGAAGCTAATGGCTTCCAGGAGAACAGAAACCAACCCATCCGGCAAGATCTTTGCATCTTTCTATGAAGTGAATCTCAATCCAGTCATCATTTCTCCACCTCTAGCCTTTCTTGCACCTCTGATAAAATAACAATGTGGGGAGGGGGTAAGGAGGCGCACGTGGCCGGTAGAGGTAGGAAGGTGGTCAGGAGAAGTTAACACCGGCGTCAGAAAGGTTGAAAATTGAACTCAGTCAGCAGCTTCATGAAGCTGCCAGAGGGCACATGGATAATGCTTCCTTGAAAGCAGTACTAAGGAAAGGTAAGAGAAAGCAAGGAATGCTCAGATCCATGGACTTAAAATCTGAGTATTACCTTCAAAACCAACCCAGTTATCTGGTCAACAAGTATTTGATGAATTCTTTCTGTGTATAAGGAACTGGGATTCCTTTTTTAAAATATAAGCTGTGACCCCTGTCCTCAAGAATATTTCAACCTACAAGGGAGTATAGGATGTATCAAATCCAAAGCTCCTTTAGAGAAAAGCAGGCATTGGACAAATGTTTATTTAAAACAAATAGACTGCATAGATTTTCTTCAAAGTCGACTTCCTTTAAAACAGTTTGTTATTGGGCTTCCCTGGTGGCGCAGTGGTTGAGAATCTGCCTGCTAATGCAGGGGACACGGGTTCGAGCCCTGGTCTGGGAGGATCCCACATGCCACGGAGCAACTAGGCCCGTGAGCCACAACTACTGAACCTGCGCATCTGGAGCCTGTGCTCTGCAACAAGAGAGGCCGCGATAGTGAGAGGCCCACGCACCGCGATGAAGAGTGGCCTCCTGCTTGCCACAACTAGCGAAAGCCCTCGCACAGAAACTCAGACCCAGCACAGCAAAAATAAATAAATAAAAATAAATTTAAAAAAAAAACAAACAGTTTGTTATTTACTCTGTGATGGGCTTCTTTCTGTGCACAGTGGCTATGTCTGGGGCAGATGTATAACTGTGTGCTGACAACAGGCAGTGTACACAGCCTGAACTGTTGGTTGGTGGGAAAACAAGGATGTAAAGAAAGGGGTAATCCTTCGACTATTTCTCTACTTACCTCATGGTCTTATTGCTTCTACACACACCCCATACATAAAACACATTACATATAACATATATAACACATTACCCACAATGTGAAAACATGTTATAAAATTTTGCTATAACCACAAAGGATTGCTTAGAACTGGTTCCTTCTCCCTTTATTCTGTGTATGTAAATGCACAATTACCTTTTTAGAAAAGAATCTTTTTGCTAATATAACACAAGGTACCTATCTTAAACTTTAACAAAGTTTTCAATGGGATAGTAAAGTGATTTGAAAAAATTACAAAGAATCATGTAGACCCTTTTTCACCAGATATATATGGTAACTGTCTTACTAGCCTGAAGAGCCTATACTAGACCCAGACTTTCTGCACTTGTTGACCTTGAGAATCTCCCTGAAGTTCCTCCTTTTTAATCTGGAAAGTTACAAACACAGGCTGGTCTGTCAGTATGGAACATGCACTACCACTAATATCAGTGACCACCATCTCCCAATCCCTCCATGTGTGTCAGGCACTGTGCACAGATCATCTTTACACAGTCATCTCGTGCAACAGGTATGGTGCTAAGTAATAAACACAAGAGATATATTTAAAATAGTTCCCAATTATATACTGCCATTTTAAGCTAGTTTAAATGTATGTATTAGAAAGTTACACATACAAGAATATTTGGAAACTTTCCCGAATTTAGGCAAACACTAAAAGTACCTCCAGAACTGTCTAGAACACTGGCCCAATTAGATTTTCTTTTCCATTCAATATTCTTTCACATTTGAAGGATGACTTATTATAAAACTAATTGTTTAAGAGCATATTCTAGCATTAACCCTTTCAGTTAAATAATGTCTATCTGAATAATTTTCTGTCTCAAATTCTGGTTGAAGCTAAAGTTACTCCCACTTGGTGAGGTTTGGTGATAAAAAGGTAGATAATCTAGGAGAAAGATAAAAAATCTTCAATCCATTGAAATCTATTGAAAGTATAGAGCCATACATATTAAAATAATCATCTAATAACTGAAAATTATTACTGTTATGATGGCAATTAAGTATCATTATTATGGCAAGCATTTGTGAGTACTCACTCTAGGTCAGACTAAATGATTTATATTCATTATCCTCTCATTTAAAATTCATATCACACCCATTTTACAGGTGAGGTAGATGAGTGGTAAAGTAATTTATCTAAAGTTAGACGGCTAGTAATGAGTAGAGCTGGGATTTGTATAGGTCTAGAGACACCAAAGCCCATACTCTTTTTATTATGTTACAATGGCAACATTAAAAACCTCAACTGAGGGCTTCCCTGGTGGCGAAGTGGTTAAGAATCTGCCTGCCAATTCAGGGGACACGGGTTTGAGGCCTGGTCTGGGAAGATCCCACATGCCGTGGAGCGACTAAGCCTGTGCGCTGCAACTACTGAGCCTGCGCTCTACAGCCCGTGAGTCACAACTACTGAAGCCCGCATGCCTAGAGCCCATGCTCTGCAACAGGAGAAGCCACTGCAATGAGAAGCCCGCGCACCGCAACGAAGAGTAGCCCCCGCTTTCTGCAACTAGAGAAAGTCCACGCGAAACAACGAAGACCCAATGCAGCCAAAAATAAAATAAACAAATAAATTTTTTAAAAATAAAAATAAAAATCTCAACTGAAAACAAAATGCTACTGCAATTTGAACCCCTACTCATATCAAACTCATAACCCACCAAAATATCCCTCCAGCTCATTCAATCATTTCCTCACATCGACCCCTACCTACTCCCAAAAGATAGGTTTAGGAAGTTTCCTAAAGCTGCATCAAAAATAAAGAGAAATAAAAGTGATGTCAACACAAAATATAAATCCTTCAGCATCTTAAAAAAATAACTTTTCTATAAAATATAGTGCAATAACTAAGGGACGAGTATTAAAGAATAATGAAGGTGCGAAAAAATGCATTACTGTCAGCACTCTACCTGGGTACCAATGTGTTAGAGCATCTTAGTTGAAAACAAATCAACCTAAGTGCCTATTTTGGAAAACATTGCCTGTGCTGTATATACCAGTGTTAGGGGAAAGCAAGCCCAGAAATTAATTAAGAAATGAGTAAAACCACTCATTGTGCTATGAGAGAAAGTACTTTGTAAAAAACTTTCTCTCTACACTTAGAGTGAAATCTTCCTACAGATTGCCTTCCTTCATTTACATATCTGCGCAGGTCTATTCTTTTTTTTTTTCCTTCCAAGCCCCTTTGCCCTTTCAATCATGAAGCATATTACTCCACTGTCAGTGCAAAGCAGTTCCTAACAACAGGGAACCCAGCTGGGATAGGAAGAGGGCAGCAGGCTCATGCATTAACATAATAATCCAACTGTGTTCCCATAGGCCCTTAGGGCAGACAGCATATTAGGTAGGCCTCCTGTGCAGACCCTGGTGGAAGCTGCCTGATCACCTGCCTATCAACCTGTGGCAGCCACAGCGGGCTCAATAGCACCAGCTCCTGCCAAGCAGTGGTGCCCAATTACCTTACTACAAAAGACAGAAATCCATTTTTCTATGTCTATTTAATGTACTCAATGCATTTCCTTATTTACGATTTGAATCTATGTTTCTGCATCGTTTCCAGGGGACTGACTTATTGCCTTTTAACTTTTGAAAGTCTAGTTGTCCAAAGGCCATATCACTGCAGTAGGCAGGAATGAGAATGAAAACCAAATTTCAAATACAAGAGGCCAGGTTGGTAAAGCTAACTGCTTGGTCACCAGTTGTCGAAAGATTCTTTCCTCATCAATACAGAGGACTAGAGGTGTGGGGAAGACCTGAAAGGCTGCCATCTCTATTTCCTCGAGGGGACAGAGTTGGGGGGAATCCTATCCCCATGTCTTCTCGAAATGTAGTTTTTCTTAATTCTAACCCAAGCATGTTTTGATTTAATGCTGCTCAGTTCCCGGAGTCTTTGATTTACTCTATGTGTGGTTTTCTTTCCAAGCCACAATATCTATCAAATAAGGAAAAGCCCAGGGGTATATTCCACTAAAAAGATATTATTTATACATTACACAAGATCACCCTTATCACGTCATAAACATATGTTTGAAATTATAGTTCACCTCAGTGAATTAAACACAGTAGTCTCATTCTTTGATGAAATTTCTCCTTAAAAAGGTTGCAAGGAAGGTGCATAATTTGACATTTAATTTAATACATGAAAAAGTACTTTTAGAAGCATTCCAAATAATGCTATTTAAAAGATCACGACACTACCAATTTGGCTAGAGAAGCATTTTCTACTGGTCAAGTATTTCTTAAAAAAGTTGAGTTTCTAGAAATGTTATGTTTTGGGGTTTTTAATGGCTATTTTAATAAAAAATGAATCCTCTAGTCAAACAAAAGTGCATTTATCTAACATTTCTATGAATTTTAAATGATACGGAACTAATACTATTGTTTAAGCCAACCAACCTGATGTGCTTTATGTGTATTCTAATAATTAAGTAAAAATTAAGTATCAGGGTCATATCTGCACATGCCACGGATTTTCACTGTCAAGGTTACCTCTGTTACCTTAGCATGAACAGTGTGTGCATTACATTAACAGATGACGGTGACCATGCAGCAACTTGTCAGTTCTTTGATTACTTGCACACATACCAGACCAGGTTTTATATAATGTAAGTTCCCTCATCAGGAGGAAATCTGTTTGCTCTTTACCAAACAACCTAGGGAAAATTCAAATAAAAGAGAGGAAAAAGAAAAACCTAACATGTTTTTTTCCTCTTCTGTGAATAAATCGTGAGCTGTTTAACAGCCTCTAAACAATACGCTATAATATATTATACGTTGATGGGAGTGTAAATACAAAATACTAAACTCAATAATAAATATTAATGCTTATATATGTGTTAAACAGCAAAATTATACACATCCCCTCCTTGATCTTTTGGGGATTCCAGAGGCTCTTTATTCTTCATAAATTCTTATATTTTGACAAAATGTAATGCATCTTCCAAGTCATTAAGTACAGAAACTTGATTTTTGATTAAACAACAATAAACTACAGCCATGTGGTGACAGAATAAATGGCAGCCTAGACTTTACCATTTTAATTCCTTCAAGGAGTATGTTTCTACTCTAGCATAAACAAAAGAAAAGCATTTATAGAAAATAGAAATCTAGCTATTCCATTAGTAAGAACTTGATTTTAACTTAAACAGCAAGTTATACAGCTAGAATAATTCAGCCTCTAAAGAATGGTAGAGAAGGCAATAAGGGACAGAATTGTAGTATCATTTCTAGCATGAGACATTCAATTTTGGATGAGGTTAAAAAAAAAAAAGACAAAAACCTAAGCATAAATGAAAGAAAGTGCTATTTCAAATTTAAGTGGGAATAAGTAGAAATAGAAAATAATGCAAAACAAACCATGATACACCAAAGTTTAAAATCTCCTTCCCCTCCTCCCTGCAGCCATTCCTTTAGGCTATATGTTCCTATATTTGAAATACACCACATCTTCATTTTTATTCTACTAGAGTAGTCCCTTCCCAGCAGAGAATTACCTAGAAAGGACCCTCTTCTCCCCGTGGAAAACTACTTGATTCTTAAAGACTTTACCCAGTTCAATTTGATAGTGTAGATACGGCTTCAGAGACGGTTTGCAGCTAGTATATTCTGACATTTCTGCCAAGGATAAGATTAAGTATGAAATATCGAAATTACACGTTAAAATAGATGCCATTTTACTTTGTTTCTTCCTGAATAGCCCTTCAGCTGTTGAGGCACATACATTTTTCCCCAGGCAAAATCCCCAGGCTAAAATAACTAAGTCTCATATCTTCAGGAAACCCAGCTTCCCAAACATTATTCTTAGGTATCTGATTATCTATGGGCTGTAGTTTCATTTCATAGTGAATCATGTAAATCTTACTTGAAAAAGGAAAACTACTCCACTGTAAACATTTCTCTTCAGTCAACTGCTCATACTGGATATGACAATACATAATTTTCTACAACTTCTTAAAAACATTTTTTTTTATTTTAGTAATAGAGTTAGAAGTCACAAGGATTCAAGAACTGATCATTTGTATTCAAAACATAACTTTCCTGGGGCTTCCCTGGCGGCGCAGTGGTTAAGAATCTGCCTGCCAATGTAGGGGACACGGGTTCGAGGCCTGATCTGGAAAGATCCCACATGCTGCGGAGCAACTAAGCCCGTGCGCCACAACTACTGAGCCTGCGCTCTAGAGCCCATGATCCACAACAAGAGGAGCCACCACAATGAGAAGCCTGCACACCTCAAGGAAGAGTAGCCCCTGCTCAGCACAACTAGAGAAAGTCCACGTGCAGCAATGAAGACCCAACACAGCCAAAAATAAATAATTTTTTTTTAATTAAAAAAAAAAAAAACCATAACTTTCCTTCCAGGACTGCCCTCTCTAGAAGCATGCTACCCTACACTTGCCACTGGAGAAAGGACCTTCCCATTTGCTAAGATCTAATCCTATCACTTTGCAACCTCAGACTCTCAGGCAACTTAAAAGTCAAAGACCACCACTTTAAACAGTAAACAGATGTTCCAAGGCTATTACTCCAAACCTCAGGTGAGGATAAATACAACTTTAAATTAAAACTAAAGAAATTTAGCAAGCAAGTAAAAAGGTAAGTAAGTCAGGAGCTCTTAAGATCTTTCAGACCATCATAAATTAAAAAGAAAAGTTTAAGATTCTACCTTTAACCTCAAAGCTCTTAAAATTAAGAGGAATTAAAATGCATATTATCATCACATTCTAACAAAGCCAACTTGAGTTATATTGCAAGCATTTTTATTTAGCACATAATCCCATCACAAAAAGTTTTATAGATTACTCCCTCCAAGCCCACTCAAGTACTGAATCATTATGCATTAAGTTATTAAAAGAATTTTTTAATATAGGTCTTAATTGCCTGCTATTAACAACTTAGTTCTTATTTCAAATCAGAACCCATCTTAGAAAGCTGTAGGCAGAATGCTGAAACAGAGTTAAGAAAAGTAAAAGATGAAGAAAAAGAGAAAATATGACAGGGTAGAGGAGAAGGTCATAAAAAAAGAAATCTATGAATGAGAAGATCAAGTGAATAGATAAAAAGCAGGAACTAGAAAACCCACACTCTTCACCTCCTCAAATTTGATAATATCGAATTTTTAAAAACATAATTAAACACATCTCTGTACACAGTGTTGTGGGAGAAATGCCCCACGAAGAGCTGATACACACAGCAATGGTTCATAAGTTATGGGAGGGGGAGAGGAGGCAAAGAAGGTGGGCAGGGAGTGAGATGAGTGCCCCAAATGTCAGTGGAGCAACCCAAGGTGAAGGCATTCACAGGTTCATGGTCAGCAACGTTGGTAACTTCTGAAAGATAAAAAGAGGGGTTACCTTTTTGTCTTCTCCTTAGCAAATCCCTATTTTACGTGTGTGTGTGTGTGTGTGTGTGTGTGTGTGTGTACATGAGTCTGTGTGTCTTGCGGATGAGGGGAAAGAGAGAAACAAGAACAGCCCCCCCTGGGGGCTTCGTTGGTGGTGCAGTGGTTAAGAATCCGCCTGCCAGTGCAGGGGACACGGGTTCAAGCCCTGGTCCGGGAAGATCCCACGTGCCGCGGAGCAGCTAAGCCCGTGCACCACAACTATTGAGCCTGTGCTCTAGAGCCCTCAAGCCACAACTACTGAGCCCGCGTGCTACAACTACTGAAGCCCGTGTGCCTAGAGCCTGTGCTCCGCAACAAGAGAAGCCACTGCAACGAGAAGCCCGTGCACCGCAACGAAGAGTAGCTCCCATTCGCCACAACTAGAGAAAGCCCGCACGCAGCAATGAAGACCCAACGCAGCCAAAAATAATAAATAAATAAAAACAAAATAAATAAATTAAAAAAAAAAAAGAACCGCCCCCTGGGCTACAAAGGGTGGAGTGCTACTTCTACCACTGGACCTCAGTCCTGGAACTAAGACTCTCATTCCCTCAGATCAAATCTTGCCATATAACCAACTCCAAGGAACTGACTAATATTGTGGTACTGGGAGGTGTTTTGTTACTCTTGAATACTACTTACTTAAAGTAAGCCATTAACTGGGGCTGAGAAATATTTATGATATAGTCGTCATAGCTGACAACTTGCGTTCAAAATAGGAAAACAGAGCTTCCTCTTCCCCTAAGCGGCGAGGTGACCTCTGAAAATGGTTCACTATTCATGTGACCCAGAAAACCCCACAGAGTCATACAAGTCAAGAGGTTCAAATCTTTGTGTTCACTTTAAGAACGCTCATGAAACCACCCAGGCCATGAAGGGTATGCATATCTGAAAAGCCACCAAGTATGTGAAGGACGTCACTTTACAGAAGCAATGTGTGCCACGCTGTGGTTACAATGGTGGAGTTGGTAGGTGTGCCCAGGCCAGACAGAGGAGCTGGACGCAGGGACGATGGCACACAAAGAGTGCTGACTTTTTACTGCACATGCTTAAAAAAGCAGAGAGTAATGCTGAACTACAGGGCCTAGAAGCAGATTCTCTGATCACTGAGCACATCCAGGTGAACACAGCCTCGGCACAGAACCTACAGACAACACGTGCATAAGCTTTCCCTGCCACGCTGAGCTGACTCTCACTGAAACACAGCAGGTTGTTCCTAAAGCAGAAGAAGAGGTTACACAGGAGAAAAAGATATCCCAGAAGAAACTGAAAAAACAAAAACTTATGGCCTGGAAATAAATTCAGCATAAAATAAAGGCAAATAAATAAAAGAGAAAAAAAAAAAGACAAATAAGCAGCCTCTGGTGATAGCAAATGGTGTTCACAATGGTAGCCAGTGAGAGAAACACAGGTGGAAAGAGTGAAAACGCAGATCGCCCTTTGTCACGGAAGTAACAACAAATTCTGCTCTGAAAAAAAATAGTTTCCTCTCCAGTTCTTTGTGCAAGAAGCCAATATTTTATTCTTGCTTCCATACTTAAATTTAGAGACAAAGAGATCTATTAATCCTTATAAACTGCTCCTAGGAGCTTCCTTTTCCTCAAGGAGTTAACAGAAGCCTTGACCATCACACAAAGGAGATGAAATCTCTGCACTACATAGCAAACACATAGCTCCAATTAGGTATAAGGACATTTTTACAGCTTTTATGCCAAGTTTATATTACCAGATGTTAAAGAATGTGTGGTAGCACTTAAAAGCGCTAAAGCTGGCTAATCACGCTCTTGATAACAATGGTTTATGATTATATCTCAAGGAAAGCAGGAAGAAGGCATTTACATGATTTTGTTGTTACATCAATGATATTGAACAGAAGCAGAAACAAGGGGCAAGGCCAACCCAAATCTTTTGTTCTCTCTTTTGATACTCTCATCTAGGGGCTAAGACATGGGAAGTTATCATTAGATTTTTCCTCGTGCCTTAGAATAAATTCAGCTAAAAGGCTTTAGAGCTTTAGGATGAAGACTAACTCTAAAAAGCAAATGTATTCATATTGTCCAAATCTGTATATGGGTAAACAATATAAAATTATACCTATAAAGCAAACAGGTAAAGGATGGCAAGAATTTTTAATTAGCATTTCATTATAATACCAATGTGAAAAGAAAGAGGTCAACTATTAATAAGGGACAGATTTCCCACCACTGGGATTTATTCTGAATTCATTTTAAGACCAGAAAGCTGTGATCTTAAAAATCTCCACTCTGAAAGGGTTAAAAGTTGAAATAACAGTACTTTAAGGATTGGGGCTTTAAGAACAGCTCTTTGTATGTAGAAACCATGTAGTTCCAGACTCTTAATTTGTAATTTTAACTTAGAACCATAATGCCCACTTATTTCATGAATAAATGATTACACACTGGGTAGCGTATCTATTTTGGATAAGGATAAAGGCTTAGAGGTTTCAATCAAGCATGTGACTTCCTTTTCATTTCTCTATTTTGATACGTGCACTTCTCAAAATTCCACAAAAGAATACATATCAAAAAAGAAATATACTCACTAAAATTTAAGGTTACTCCAACAAAAGGGTTAATTAGAGAAACAAATTTTCTCAGACTGTTAATAATGGGAATGACACATACTATGTGCCCATAAGTAATTCTCAGGTATCTTTGATCTTCAGCCCCATGCGGTTTCTGTTGCCTACCGTAGCCTGGCCTCTGGGACTCTCTCAGAACCAGACATCTGGCTACTTTGTTGTTTTAGACTAATCTCCTCCCAGGAGAGCTCAAGAAATGACACCAGGCAAGGAGGGTCCTGGCAAGGGAAAAAACATTACAGTATTAGCAGATTTCTTTTCGAGTGGACGAGAGTATCAAAATTGTCTTCAAATTTCTACAGTGGTCTTAGGAGTGCTTCTGTTCTGTGGTTTTACTCCAGCATAATTTAAATAGGATGTATATATTATATCCTTAAGGCCCATCAATCATCTTTAAGAACTCACTGAATGTTAATCATAGAATATTACAATGTGTAGGAGAAAGTTGTGAGGAAAAATACACATCAGATTAATTCTTCACCCATCTGTTAGGGTTGGGTGATGACTGATAAAACAAAGATTTTAACTGTCAGCTGAAGGGTTACACCAAAACTGTGGGATAATGTCTAAGATTTGCAAATACAGTTGCATGCCTCTCATTACGCCAACCTCCTATCATGTTTCTACTTTTAACTGGGATTTTTTTTTAAAGAATCTTAGCTGCCAATCTACCAGAAAGGTTCGATTAAAGTATACTTCTGTAATGTGCCTCTGAGGAAAGCAAGAGGGTGCAAAAAGTGATGTAAGCTTAAAAAAAAAAAAAAAGCCAAATAATTCAGTCAAGGACAAAATGTTATTTTTGAAATGACAAAGATTATCAATATTTTACCCCCAAGGCAACAAATAATCATCAACATTTTAATTCCTTTTTAGGGATTATTGTTTAATCCCCAAGTCTATACATTCTGAGAAAAAAAATAATTTACCATTTATTACACAAATAGAATATAAGCCAAGTGGGATAATGGCTTAATCTGTGAACTTCAATATTTTATCCTAAAATCACATTTTATCTATTTGCAATACATTCAGATAATATATGAGATCAAGTGTTATACTACATATGACATTTATGTTCTTAAACAGGGTGACAGAAAACTCATGAGACTTGCTAAAATACCTGATGCATTCATCTCGTACCTGTCAAAAGAAGTCCTTGTTTTGTTTCAATTTTTTTGTAATATTCAAAACACAACTATATAAAGACTTCTACCTTGTAGTGTACTTCATAAGTTAACGATTCTAATATCCTATTTTATCCTAACACTATCTACTCTGTTAACATCCATTATAATTACCACTAGAGACAAAAATTTTCAGAGGATGAACGTAAGAAATTTAAGCAATAACAATTTAAGCAATAACAATTCATTTATTATCAAGTAAAGCAAAAGAATTATGTTAGTGTGAAATAAGCCCCTCACAAAAAGACAAATATTGTATGATTCCACTTACATGAGGTTTCTAGAGCAGTCTAATGTATAGAGACAAAATAAGAAAGTTGGTTGCTGAGGGCTGGGGGCAGGGAGAAATAGAGAGCTATTGTTTAATGGGGATGGAGTTTTATTTCGGGAAGATGAAAAAGTTCTGGGTGGTAATGATTACACAGCAATGTAATTAATGCCAATGAACTGTCTACTTAAAAATAATTAAAAAGGTAAATTTTATGTTATGTTTGTATATTTTACAACAATTTTTAAAAGAACTATGTTAGATATATAATAATATGAAAACTCAAAGATAATGAAAATTTGGAGGTCTTTTATTTTGAATGTCTTTCCTTGACCAAAGATACATAAATGAGAAGCATCCGCAATCATGTTTTAATTTATATACTCTTATCACCATCACTCAAGAAATGAAAAACAAAACAAAACAAAAGCCCTAAATCAATTCCAGAGCACATTAGCAGAATAGATTCCAAAAAACGTATTTCCAAAATTTCCCCTAGATGTCTAGAGTTTGGGACCTCACATTAGGAATACTGCTGCTAAGTAACAAAACTATTTCTCAATATTAATCTGCAGAATTAAAAGAGGTAGAAAATTCAAGACAACCAATGAGATTTTTTTACAATACTGTTAACTATTAAGATATAATGGACCCAGGAATTAATCCGGCTCTCCAAGTGCCTTCCAAATATCATATTATTTTAAATTATATTCAGGGTAGTTCCAGTGCTAAGCTTACTTTATTCTATTCTATTATTTGAAAATTATACAAATATATTTTATATTAATTGTGATTAAGTTTAACTACATACACACACTAAAAAAGAAACTCCAAATAACAGTAGCTTATACAAGAGAGAAATTCACTTCTCTTTCACGTGAAGGAAGTCCAGAGGTAGGCAATCCAGGGCTGGAATGGCAGCTCCAGACAAAAGGACCCAGAATCCTATTCTTGCTGCTCTGCTATCATTAGCAGGTCAAATCATTAGCACGGCCAAAGTCTTCTCCTCAAGCTCTAGTCATCAAGTCAACATTCCAGTAAGCAGAGAGGAAGGAAAAATGAAGGCTGTACCACCTACTTTTAAAGAGATATCTTGGATGTTAACATACAATATTTTCACTTACATTTCACTGGCCAGAATTTAGTTACGTGGCCACTAGAACACCAGGAAGTCTAGTAAATACAGTATTTAGGTGGCAGTGTGCCCACCTGAAAGTTTGGGTTCTGCTCTAAAGACGAAGGGAAAAGGAAATTAGAAAGCAACCAAAGGTGTCTGACACATATATTAACCAGAATACTCACTTAAATACAACTACTATTGTAGGTAAATAAATAAGTCGGAACAAAGGGAAAACAAATTCATTAACTATTACTGGTATCTGAAGAGTATAATTCATATAAAAGAATGAGAATTATCAACAAATCACCATGATGAAAAAAAGAAATTTGAAATTAGTTTTCAATTTGAGAAAATATCAATAATATCCAATTAAAATAATATCCAATTAAAGAGACAGGGAATCAATTCATTTCCTTGCAACACAGTGAATTTCATTTATTTCCTTAAATATGAATACAGTACTTACTAAATAAATGAATCAGGCAGATTCTCCCAATGAGTTAATATTGTGTGTTGGCTTAGACCGAGTCAACGTAGAGATGAAAACATAACTTCAGGTCTGGATTGAAGACAGTGTTTTTCCATCACCCCACCCCCATCCCTTGCCACCACTGAGGAAAAAAACGTTGGAAAAGAAGCAAAAGAGTGAAAATCAGAAAAACCAAACCAATTCCCCTTAAGGCACATCTTCCAGATCAAATGGAGAATTATTTGTACAGAATCATGGAGGAGGGAGTTTAAGAAGATTATATGATTTGACTCTGACTAGAGATTTTAGAGAGTTCCAGTTATAGCCCAAATTCCTCTCATTTGGCTATTGATCTCCGTGCCTTCTGCAACATCCATATAAAGCTGCAATGATTCATTCTGAGAAGCCTCTGGAAGCAGCACTTTAAAAAGTGGCCGCCAAGGAGAAAGGCCCAAAGGTGCACGACAGCAGCAGCAAGCACAACAGGGTCACACATTCTAAAGGAAGCTTCCTAATACCTTGGTGCTGAGGGCGGAATGATTCAGAGTCCCACGGACCCTGAAAACACCTGCTACACACAGAGCTGGTGTACAGGGCAATCCCCTGTCCCAGGAGACCTTCAAAGACGATCTCTGCCGGAGCAGACTGACCGACCCTAACAGCTTCTGGAAGAGTATGTAGGGCCAGGAAAGTAGATACTTTTGTCCTTACAAGGCCCAGTTCAGGATCTGGAAACCTGAGTGGATGCCCCACTCTGGGCTGAAAAACAGTTACGCCCAGAGCTTCCAAGAGACCACACGACGGCGAGATGACCACAAGGGCAGTGACAACAACAAAGGCGCCAGAGGACCATGCAGGAACCTATCGAAGAGTCTACCTGGGTTAAGACCTAGTTAGTGGAAGAACTAAAATTCACCAGCAAACAGAGGGAGAAACAGTGATGGAAGAAAAAGAGGAGAAGGACAGGAAAGAGAAAGGGAGAAGCTCAGATGATAGAGGTATAGATTTTTAAAACATAAATATAAAAAATGAATAAGCTTTAAAAAATCAAGTAGACTATCATAGCATCCTCTCTTCCCAGGCTTATGAGGCAAAAAGAAGTATGTGAAGCAACTTAGGCAAGTAAGAGAGATAATAAATACTAAATGTTTTTTCAGGTATCATGATAAAACTAGTCTTATCAACCAAGGTGAAAAATACCACATTTAACTTCTAACCCCCAAAGTAATAACACAACATTCAATAAGACATTCAATACTCAACTAGAAACTATAGGCCATTCAGATAAGCTGTCAAGAGAGCAATAATTAATTTATGAACAATTAGCTACATCCAATAGACTTTCCAATCAATAAAATTTTTAAAAGCCAGTCATCTATAGCAATAACGTAATTATATAATGTTTTGTAATTTGCAAAGCATGTACACATTATGTTAATTTAATCATTTAACAAGCTAACACTAAACAATGTGTATCTGTTGCTGGGAGATATATAACTTAATCTATGGTGTGGATTTAGGGGGGAAAGTGGGTATGTACTTATAGGGTTTCTAACATTGTAATTAATTTTTTCTATTTAAATAGCTTTTAAAGGAAAAGCATGTACATGGTATCTTACAGTTTCAGATACTGGAATAACATTTGCTAGAAAGGGATATATTTGCTGCTGTGTTTCTGGGTGGAACTGGCTTCCTGGTGGTAGAGTTTGGGTCTGTGATACCAAAACAAATTCAAGACAAAAGGCCTCCCATGTTTGAGGCGTAGAAGGAAACCTCGGCTTTGCTTTTCACCTTTTCATCCTGCAGGGAATGGAAGTTGCTGAGATATACGTGAAAAATCTCCCTGTGATTAGGGCAGTGGTGAGTTTCTCTTTTAACCCTGCAACGGCCGTGAAGCAGGGCACACAGGCTTGACCTCCCTGTGCCACCGACCTACCCACACCACCCAAGCGTTTGGTTATTCCATTCAGATTTGGTACCTGTGTGGCACAGCAAAGCAGTAATTCTGCCACTAGCTCACTAAGTATAAAGGAAGCAACAGTTGCAGTCAAATTGTCAGCCACAATGCAATTGCTTCTTTGGTCAGTCTGCACTCCGGCTCTCACATGCAGGTCAGGCATGTTGCATTGATCAGGCCACTGGACAGGATTTGTGAGCAGCGCCCCTTCCATCAGACTCATCCATTCTCTTGGATCTTCCAACCAGTGTATTATCTTAACCCTAAGGGGCAGGCCTTTCAAAAAGATACCCTAAGCACTAGGAGAGAATTTGAAAGCCTATCACTTCCAAGAACCAACTTGCCAACCAGGACCTGTGGGCCCAGCTCAAGCTCTAGGGACCTCCCCTGCCCCCTCCTGACTTACTCCGCTAGCTCACTCACACGCACCTGCTGTTAACGCTCCCAGTTCTCCCCATTTCATTACCAAACTCTGTGAAAGCATACGACATTGCATTCTCTTTGTACTCCACCTCCCCACGCCTCAAAATACTAGCTCGGTGCTCTGTAAATTGCAAATGCTCGCTAATGTGTTTTAATTTAATTGTACACTGACATTCATCTATCGGAAAAAAATTCAAGCCATACACCTTTAATGAGAAGCCAACACAAGATCTAGGTGTTCCTTCTTATGTGACTGATTTCTAGAGTTTTGCTGGTTTTGCTGAAGATATTGCATAATTGGATGAAAGGGTCCTGGAGAAGGAGTCTATGCTTCCCAGCTGTGTGACTTTAGTCACCTCACCTCTAAATCCTAATTTGACCAACTACGAAAACCAGGATAACATAATACCAGTCCTATCTACTTCATATAACTATTGGGAGGTTAGAAAAAGAAAATACAGGTAAAAGCATTTCATAAGATATGCAAAATAAATATATTTATCACAATAGGAGATGATCTGATTAAGGGTACAAAAACAGTCTCTCCTGTGGAAGGAAAAAAGAAGTACTGGCATATGTTTTAATTCTATATACAGTTGACCCTTGAACAACAAGGGTTTGAACTGCCCATGTCCACGTATATGCAGATTTTTTTTTCAGTAGTAAACACTACAGTTTTTACTGTACTACAGTACTAGACAATCAGTGGTTGGTTGAATCTGTGGATGTGTATATGGTGTTGAATCCATGGATACGGAGGAACCAAGGGTATGGGGTCTGACTATAAATTACACATGGATTTCAACTGTGAGGAGGGTTGGCACCCCTAACCCCTACGCTGTTCAAGGGTCAACTGTATACTGAAACTTCCATACAGAAATCACTATTTATTTTAAATAATGGAAAGAAATTTTACCTTATCATTCATGCAAAAAAATATATTTTAAGTATCTACTAATACCTTTAATGTCAAAATCATTTTTCCCACATGAGATATTTACTAGTTAATTTAAGAGCATCCAAAATTTACAAGGGAAGAAAATAGACTAAAAGGTCCCATTCAGCTACTAAAATGTCTGTGTATGTTTTTCATCACTTAATAGGTTTGAAAATGCAAGATCAACCCTATAGAAGTCTTTTATTCCCTTCCAGGCCAGATCAACCATATAAAAGTCTTTCATTCCCTTCCAAGCACTAGAAATCTTGTATTTCCTTCTAGGCATTATGCCAGCCATTTTGGAGACTGCCACCACGTAAGTGGCTATGACTGCTGATGCTTAGACAAAGCAGAACAGGTGGGCTTCCCTGGTGGCACAGTGGTTAAGAGTCCGCCTGCCGATGCAGGGGATACGGGTTCGTGCCGGTCCGGGAAGACCCCACATGCCGCGGGGCGGCTAGGCCCGTGAGCCATGGCCGCTGAGGCTGCGCATTCGGAGCCTGTTCTCCACTATGGGAGAGGCCACAACAGTGAGAGGCCCGTGTACCGCAGAACAGGTTTGAATAACGGAGAAAAGTAGAAATATTACAAGAGACAGCCAATTATGTATCTTGATTTTTTACAAAAATTTATGATATTTCTATAAAAGTTTATTTAACATACAACAAAGTAAAACTAGATATCAGATATTACTTTAATAAGACATTTAAATGAAGACACTGATAGGGCTAGATTTAAAGTCCTTCAAGAATATTAATCTATTCAAATATATTTACTGTGGCCCCAGTACATGCCAAATGCCGCAACAGACACAGAGGACACAACCGTGAATAAGAAATACACATTTCTGTCATCTCATGACGACAGTGAGATACACAGGCATTTACAATACTCTGTGCTATACGTGCCTTGATGGGGTCAGTACCACAGAGCCCTGGTAGAGAGATGGGAAAGCGTCCTCAAGGGAGGCTTGCAGTCAAATGGGAAAGTCAATACCTATACAACTTCTTAGTGTTTCACCTAACTCCACATTTTTTTTTTTTTTTTTTTTTTTTGCTAACTACTGGCTTTTTGGTCTACTCGTAGATCAACGCTTATTTTTCTTACCTAAGTAGTTCAGGCACTAAGCCATGTGTAGATGGAGAGCCTTTAGTACCATGGGTCCTATCTACCTCCAGTATTAACTCAGAGTCTAGTATTGAAGGGGAGACTAGGAGCACAGGCATTGAAAGAGAAGCGCCTGGGTTTACATCCTTGCTCTTCCTCTTTTGCACTACATAACCCTGCACAAGTTTCTTAATCTCTTTTTGCGTCAGTGTTCTCATCTATAAAATGGAGATAATAATAATAATAGTACCTAGCTCAAAAGGTTGTTAAAAGGCTTCAAGGAGTTAATATATAATATAAAGCACTGAGAACAAGGATTGACACATATCGTGAGCTATAAACGCACTGGGATGTTATTATTTTGATGGCAAGACCTTACTGTGATCGCAGTTATCTCTTGCTGTGTGGGTCAGCGGCTAAATAAATCAACTTAGGGCAGAGGAATTGCCCAAAGTTAAGAATGCTCCCCGGAATTGTGCGTTGTTGCTGTCCTGTGTCATTCCATTGTCCTGCTGTGCCCTTATTTTCTTTTCCAGGTCAGAAAGTGGGAAAGCGTAGAAAAACGTTAGCAGTTCTTCACATGTCTAAGAGGCTTTGTAAAACCTGAGGTCAAGCTTCTTCCATCCAGTAAAAGGCTCCTTTAATTAAACAAACAAGCTTCTAACTCAATTAACTTCTTTCCTCTTTCTATATTGACAATGAATTTATAATGAATTGCGCCTGAAGTTGTAAAACTTCATCAACCACAGGCAAATTGTTTCTTGAAGTAGGTTCGTTTTTTTACCCTCAGAAGTATTTCAAACACAACTTGAAAATAAAATTTTTTTCAAGAGAGCTACATAATCCTCCAACAAAAATTTCATTTTTGGTTATCCATAAAAAGATAACGATATCAAACCAACAGAATTCATGTGTCTCTTTATAAACTACTTGAGCATAGTAGATCTGTTTTAATTTTAATGCCAGCTTCCATTTTTCATATGAAAATGTGACTATGTATCTCACATTTAACAGCAAGTGTGCAAGCACACAGCAAAATAATTGGTAATTAAAACTATCTGGGAACTGGAAACATCAAACGTTGGAGGAACTAAAAGAATAACGCATGTCAGCAACTCCATTGCATAAATGCAATGAGTGTCCACAATGGCTTATTTTGACAAGGACGTAACATAAACTCAAACAAGAATTAAGGCATATCAGTCCCCGCTGTCCTTGATAAGGAGGGCCACAAAAGTTGAAAAGCATTTTTCACAGGCTAACTCATTATGCACTTTAAAAAAAGATTAGTATGTATAAGTATATAAATACACTTTGCCTCATACAGTTTCTCAGACTGGTTTTCAGAATTAAAGTACCATGATCTCCCTATTTGAAAAACTATACCATTGTCAAACATGAACTTAATGTAACTGTAATAAGACTGGAAGTTTGCAATAATACTGTCTCTGAGTCCAGATCTAAAGGACTGTTTAATGAGAGACACCATGGAGCATAAACTCTGAAAACTTCCCATAAATAAGCGCTCTTAACGGGATCTAAAATGTACGTACATCAATGAGAAAATATGTCTAATCTAGATAGAACATTGTCCAATTCTATCCCACTTTATACTGGCACAGTAAATACAAAAAGATACTTGAAGGAGAGATTGAGAACATATACTTATGAAAATTACTGCAGTGTAAGTGACCTCACATTGTTCTGAACAACTCTGCTGGGACCATCGCGTGACTAAGAGTCATACAAAGCTAGAGTCATTCTCTAGCTTCCCCAATCCTTTGCCATTTTTATTATGGATACTCTAGTACTGCATTAAAGGGATACAAAGAAAAGCAGTTCCTGCCAAGAAAAGTCAAAAATTGATTAAAGAGCCTAATACATGCAAAAGTATCTGATTATGGGTACAAAAACAGTCTCTCCTGTGGAAGGAAAAAAAAGATTAATATTTCTGCCTGGGCATCTGCAAGGCTTCTTACGAGGGAAATGATTATTTGAGCTGGGTCTTTGACTGATGGGCAGGACTTCCACCAGCAGATACTGGAAGATGAGGAGGTCTCTATTACAGAGCAGACTGGTCAAGTGAACTGATCACAAGCAGCAGAAGACTTTCTCAGAAACACAAAGTTCTCACACTGGTCTGAGGGCCAACACCAAAGGAACTGTCTGCAAGTAACAGGAGGCCAGGAATCTCCTTGAGAATAGACCAAAGGCTAGAAATTCTGTCCAGAGAATCAGAGGAGCTGACTCAGGAGGAAATACAGGTGGCACGTTTCCACTAGAGTTTAGGGTTGTGTTTTTCAAACTGTAGTTCCCAAAACCAATTAGTAAATTGGCATTTATTTTACAAAATGAAAGAAAGTAAAGTAAAAGGAAGGGAAGGAAAGGAGAAAGGTGGAGGAGGAGGGGGAAGGGAAGAAGACAAGAGAGGAGAGGAGAGAGTGAATTACACATAGAGTACCTTTTCAGTTTCTAGCTGTGGATTGTGTTTTTTTTAAAAAAATGGAAATCACTCATTTAAAGGGCCCTTCAGGTCTAATCTTGGCACTTGATTAGAATGCAGCTCAGTCTCACTCAATATATTCAGACCATTAGTTTGGGTCTAAGTGTTCTTGGTCATGAATAATTGACTTAAAAAATCTTACTGCACTAAGCAAGAAGTTCTCATTAGATACTTAGAAGACACAGTCTGATGTCTTCATAAAGCAAGTAAAGTTTAAAAGAGTCATTTCCAAAGTTCATAGCCATGCAGTAAAGATTATGCTTGTTTCCTTTAGACTGACAGATGCTAAGCATCTTCATATGAAAGATACATGGATAATGTAATGCTCTGTTATGAAGCGGATAATCTCATAGGGAGAAGAAATTGAGAAAGCATAAAGATCTACAATTAACACAATAAAGTAGATCATATTTCACCAAGAAGTAAACAGCTTAAAATGACAGATTACCTCCTCTCATTTATATAAGTCCTTATATATTTTTCCCCAAAGTACATTCATCTAAAACAACGCTGCCTACATACAACTGATTAAAAAGCTGAAAAAGAGAATACCCAAGATCACAGAGCTAGTTAGTGATGGGGCCAAGAGAAGAAACTAAGTCTTCTCAGGTTTAATTTATTAGTATTACCATAATTCCATGGTTTAACAAATTATTGAGAATAATCTCCTTTTTCAATAGTAACAACTTTACAAACACATACAAATATATATGTAACTAGCATGTAGTCAATGCACAGATAAGCCAAAGAACCTAAAAAAGGTGCTTGCCCAGAATTTGGAAATGAAGGTATAAATACTCAAATTCTCTATAACGAGATACAACAAATGTGAACATTAATCAAATAAGATTAACTAAGAAAAAAGTGATGAGTGTGTTGTTGTTTAGACTAGTGTTTCCTCAAAATCACTAATGGACCCAGGGTACCTCCCTAAAAAAGGAAGTTTGATTATTAAAATGTAACTAATAGAAATAAACCAAATTATTGAAAAATGTTTTATGTTAGTCATAATATATGCAGACAATCTGACATTGAAAAAGAATTAGATAACAAATGTCCAATGTTTACGAAGAATTGTTCAAAGGACACGTGGTACCTGATTGTTTCTGTGGTCTGTTTGTTTGTTAGTTACAATGGAACCCGGGGTGGTTTTCCAGGCATTAGAGTTTAGAGGAAACATCCTGCAGGTCTGTTCAGTCCTCTTTATCTGGTTCTAAATTCCCAAAGCAATCTTTCCATAAGTAACTTGACTTCCCGTGCCCTTTAGTTCCCAGAGGGGGTAATCTCAGATATCTGACATGAATATTCCATGTTATGGTAAGAAATATTTATACAAAAATGTTGAGGATCTATAAGAAAAACTAATAAACTGGGATTACCCAGTTTGTTAAATTTATTTAGACACCTGCCATCTTGTAAACTTATTTAAACATCAACCTTCTTATATTGCAATTTACTGTTTATGCTTTATATCACTTACTCAACTGAAAATTCTATGAAGGTACGATATATAGGAAGCTATAGTAAGTACTCAACATATATTTTTGAATGAATGAATGAACAGAGTAAATGAATAGACTTAGATCAAACTTTGAGGAAGCATTGATAATGACTCAGAAAACTAGGTGATTTCATCAGTGACAAACCTCTACAATGAGGATGACGCTGATGCTTGCTTGATACGTGCCCTCACAATTTATAAGTACTTCTGCATATGATTTCATGAGATCCTTGTAAGCAATTTTATGAAATAAGGATGCAAAGACTATTGATCCTCAGATGAGAAAACCAAGGCTCAGAAAGGTCCAGGGCTTACCTGGTGACCACTCAGACCACTAGGTGAGTGATGGCAAAAGCAGGAATCAAACACCAGCTTTCATTCCCTGGCAAGTGTATCCTTTGCTAAAAGGTCAGGTGGCCTAGCAGCTCAGGTGTGATGCTGCACCCAGCATGTTAAGCTGGTGTTGTTTAAATACTTCTCACCCAAGATCAGGACTTGTCCTTATGTCTGAGGCAGAGTTGGACCCAAAGGTGGGGGTCAAATGACTTCAGCTGTAGAAAGAAGGGCTCGGAAACAGGAATCTGGCGATGTTGAACAAGGTGTTTCAAGATCAAGTCCCTGGAAGACACTCCCATTCAGATGGGAAAGGAGCCAGGTAAGAAGAAAAGGAGTGATGAGAAACATAGGAAGAGAATTAGGAGAGAAGAGGGTCAGAGAAGCAAAAGGAAGTTGGAAGCGAGTAGGCGTGGTGTCACAGGTTGAAGTCAGGTCATGAAGGATGAGAACGGGACACTGGATTTGGTGAACAGACATCACTGCTGGCCACCAGGACCCATTTGGTTGGAGTGGTAGAAATAGAAGACAGTTTGAGAGGCTTTAAGGGGTTAAATGAGAGAATTCTAAGTTACACACAAAAATCTTGGGAAATCTAGGTATGTTTCAAGCCCGTTTTATAACAGCTTCAAACAAACCCAGTCAACTCTTCTGAGGGCTCCTAAGAATGTTAACCCAATGCAGATAATGAGACTAAAGTTCAAAGGTAGAAACGGAAGACTAGTAGGGATATGGAATTTCTTGCTGCTATTACTTCCTTTCTTTCATCTGTCAAAGAGGAAAAACTGGAGCTTCCCTGGTGGCACAGTGGTTGAGAGTCCGCCTGCCGATGCAGGGGACACGGGTTCGTGCCCCGGTCCGGGAAGATCCCACATGCCGTGGAGCGGCTGGGCCCGTGAGCCATGACCGCTGAGCCTGTGCGTCCGGAGCCTGTGCTCCGCAACGGGAGAGGCCACAACAGTGAGAGGCAAAAAATAAAAGAGGAAAAACTGTTACCATTTCTCTGAGAGCACAGGAGGCTGGAGGGTAGAAAGTACACATAGGCCAGCTTGCAAGAGGGCTCAACACTGACAGGCTTTTCAGGCTGTACAAGATTGCTCCAGGAGGCCAGTAAACTCCCACTGCAAGCAAAAGCAGTGACCAAGCCCATTTAACAGGAGAGAAATGCAAGGTACACCAAAGTCCAGTGATGGCTGAAGCTGAGACAGTGACTGACAGATCAGATTTCCTTCTCACTTCAAGTCCTCTCTCTGCTGATCAGATCTACTCTAAATGCCTTTATAAATGTTTCAGTGAATCTTATCTTCATGCATTGGATTAGCAAGATCAACTCCCCACTGATAATGCAAAATAACCCTGAAATGTTTCATGCCTTGCTGATCAGCCAGAAATTGAACTTTCCGTCTTCATTTGGACTGTGACGATCTTGATCTTTCACCTCTAGCAAAAATCTTCTCATAGCTATAATTTTAAAGTTCGTAATGAGTGCTTCATTTGCTTTCCAAGCAGATAGAACACCTTTTTTAAATACACTCAGCCTGCCATGACCTTCGTCAATGACTTAAAGAGTTCACCACACGTAATCATTTTCTTTGCTCGGGAGACATTCTTAAGTTTTCTTGGAAGAGATTTGGGCAATAACTCCATCGATGAAATTAAGCGCACGTGCGCACACACATTTTCAACTTGTCACCTTTCTACCATACCTGAAATCAAAACTTTTCCTTAAAATGTACTTGGAATTCTGCATGACTACCAAAGGGTTCTAAAATCCTTCAGCCTGTTAACTAAAACACAATAAAAACGTCAGCTAAATCTGTTTACACTAAAAGCAACACACCATCTTAACTCTAGGCTAAGCAAGAGGACAGCTTAATGCCTACAGGAAGCAACTACAGTCCACATCCCCAAATGGAACTTCGGGCTGCCCTACACAGCTGAGTGAGACTGAACTCACTTGGGGTACATTTTGGTTTTTTCTACACTAAGAAAAAAAACAATGATTTTAATGATATGGGCCAATGTAAAGCCATTCTACTCTGTTTTGCCTACTTTTGTGAGGTTTTTAATATGAAATAGAGGTTTTGAGTAGTGTAACATGACACTGAATGTAGGCTTCTTGAAGGCAGGCCCCAGATCTTACTCTCCTTTTTTATTCCCTATGGTAAAAGGCAGTGTCTACATAAAGTGGGTGCTAAACTACTGTTGACTAGTACATTCTATTTCTAAAGCTGGATGGTGGGCACAGTGGTGTCTATTATTATGCTTTAAAATGGATATATGTGTTTTTTGTAGATATGATATTTCATAATTTTTAAAAAGAGGGAGAATCCTGAGGCCCATCCACTACACATTGTAATTCAATAGGTCTAAAGTGGAGATAAGGGATTTTTTTTTTCTAATCACCCCAGGTAACGCAGATGTGGGCGATCTATAGAATTCACTTTAAGAAAAAAAACAACAAAAAAATAAATAAACAGACCAACATAAATAACATGCCTGTTATCAGTACACTGCTATTAGTGGTGAAGGTGTTTTACTTTCCTGGTTCAAATTATCAGGCTCAGACTTAAACACAGAGAACATAGTATTTAGCATAAAATATTACCCTCAGATATGCCTGGAAATTCCTTCCTAACTTGCTCTGATTTTCCTCTAATTCTTAATGCTTTTGCTTTCCTTTTCTTTTTTCCTTCAGATATTTGAAGATAGAAATCCTTAATTACATTTCTCTCCTACTTAGTTTATTGCCCAGACTCACAAAATCTTACAAAGTTATACAGCTTCGCAACTTTACTTGGAAATTAAGACCTCATATTTACCTTATATTTTGAGGAAGCGTTTTTAGCTGAATCCTTCCATATCTCAGTTTGCCAAAAAAGAAATAGAGGTAAAAGGAGATAGTACATCTTTTCCCAAACCCTACCTCTCTTGCTTTTTCATTAAACAACAGTATAAGTGTCAAATGAAATAAAAATACCTCTATAACAACAACACAAAAACCACATGATACCTTCTCTCCAAACTTAGGGAAATAATTTTCCAGTTTTTTTTTTTTTTGAAGAAATGCCTTGGGCTTCCCTGGAGGCGCAGTGGTTGAGAGTCCGCCTGCCGATGCAGGGGACGTGGGTTCATGCCCCGGTCCGGGAAGATCCCACATGCTGTGGAGCGGCTGGGCCTGTGAGCCTGCGCGTCCGAGCCTGCGCGTCTGGAGCCTGTGCTCCGCAACGGGAGAGGCCACAACAGTGAGAGGCCCGCGTACAGCAAAAAAAAAAAAAAAAAGAAACGCCTTTTATAAAAGAAATCCCTGTGGTAGTTACTATAAGGCAGAAGTTACTTGAATTTAAGCACAATGATTTTCTTAGCAAATCTCATAAAGTTTAAAACCTATGTAAGGCTTTTGGGAAAAAAATCATGTCTTTTACCACCTAACATTACATTTGGAACAGAACTGTATACAGTTTTAAACAAAAAATATGTGTTTATACTATGTCTCCCATGTTAGAATAAAAAACATTTTGACCTATCTTCTTTTTTATACTTGGCAATGTAATTAGGACAGACACACACACACACACACACACACACACACACACACACTACCATTATCGCCACCAATCAGACCATGTCAACATCATACACTACAATCCTGCAGGTTTGAAAAATTGCATTTAAAACACTGGAATGAATAAATAACAATCACAAAAACAAACCTAACCAAGTTTCCAATACTTAATTGAAAGTAGTTTAAAATTTAAAAGCCACGAAATAAGACTGCCAGTCAGCTATACCCTCAAACAGTCTCACTTTAATACCTAAAGGATATGCTGGCATTCCAGTGTACACGCATTGTTATGCACATACATTGAGTTCCCTCTGCTCCTAAAAATGATTATAAATTTTAATTGGCTCACTGAAACAAAAACAATCTAAGTTATAAAAACAGAAATTGTTTTTTAACTTTAACAAAAAGTAAAAAGGCTATTCTCACCAAAGTACAAGATGTGAGTTTAAGGGATGCAATAACTTTCAATCCATGACAAAAACCTTTCAGTAAGCAACAGTTTTATGGAAAAAAGCATTTACAATGAGAGGTATATAAGTAACAGAAAAAAAAAATTCCTTCTAAGTTATACAACAACTTTACAAAATAAAATGAAGAGAATCATTTCAAATGACACTATTGTATCTGCATATGTCCCCAAAATCATTAAATACAAATATGCTACACAGTCGCACATTTTAACATACGAGAGCATATGCTAAACATGTGTACAGGTATTAAAAGATGTATATATAAGTGTTTGAGAGCATAAACTCAATGTTAATAAGTTTAATAACACAAAATCTGGAAAGAAAAAAGTTTTCTTACATGTATAAACACTGCAAAGAATGGTCAGCTGGAAAGAACAGTGTAACATGGAAATGTGCCCCAGTAATTTTCCCCCCATGCTAAAATCCATGTGGGTACATAGCCGCTGTGTGTGAGACAGAGCAGACAACCACGGTGAAGTAGAATCGAAACCTTCACCTAATGGCACCTGACACTGCACTCAGCTTTTGGATCTTTTCATTTACATGCACGAAAAAATTTATTTTCTATCCTTAGTTTTTTCCGATATATGATACAAAAGATTAATCTTCCCTTACATTTATTTCAACAAAAGCCTATATTCGGTTACCTTATAACAGTATTTTAGAAAACCATGAAACTTAAAATTATCTAGTATTTTTACCTACAGATCATTTTCTTCCATAATCTGACATAAATATAAAATAGTCTATTCACTGCACATCAGAAGACATGACCAAAATGGACTTTGAAAGCTTCATTTCTGAAGCTCAATGTTCAATATTTATGAAAAATTGTGTCTTATTCCCCAGGACTTCAAAAACGCTTGACAGGGCTTCCCTGGTGGCACAGTGGTTAAGAATCCACCTGTCAATGCAGGGGACACAGGTTCAAGCCCTAGTGCGGGAAGATCCCACCTGCTGCGGAGCGACTAAGTCCCTGTGCTACAACTACTGAGCCTGCACTCTAGAGTCTGCGAGCCACAACTACTGAGCCTGCGTGCCTAGAGCCTGTGCTCTGCAACAAGAGAAGCCACCACAAGGAGAAGCCTGAGCACCACAACAAAGAGTAGCCCCCGCTCGCTGCAACTAAAGAAAGCCAGCGTGCAGCAACAAAGACCCAACGCAGCCAAAAATAAAAATAAATAAAAAAATTTTTTAAATGACAATCATGAAGCTGCACAATATAAACATTTAAAGAACTAGACCAATGATGCTAGAAAACAAAGGAGATGTTCATAAATTCAGCATTATTAACATGCAACATTAATGTAAATAATTTAAATATCCACTGGGGAATGAACATGTAGATACAATTTCAAATGTTATATGTTGATGTCAGGAAAATGAGTGAACTTTGAACTTCTGCCAAAAGTCATTTGAGAAAGAAAAGTTTTTTAAGGGAATCACATTAGAAAGAAAGAGATAAATGACACCTTTAAACCAATTACCATTAGTCTCAGATATACCACAGGAGACCCTTTCCTCAAATTCTTTCAAGGCAATAGAAAGATAATCATAGCAGGTGCTAATCCAAGACTCCAGTAACTTCTCTACCTCACTAATTATGTGGCAACTGAAAGAATAACTTGGCATACTGAAACGCTGGTTAAATCCGTCTATCTGCCAATTCCATTCCTACACCGAGAAGTTAAATGTGGCTTAGAGAAAACACACATCCACGATGCCTGGCTTCACTTTAAATGCATGGCTTGGTTTCAGCTGGGTCCTTGGTGCTGCCTGGCAATGCTACCATCTTCTCCAGTTGACTCACTCTCCCCATCTACATGGCAATTCCGCATTTTCTCCTCTCATCTCGAACATTAATAGCACTTAGCCCCATCACCACTCTCTGCTGCTGAGAAAAAATGAAAGCCACCAGAAAAAAACTCCCAAGGGTACCCCTTCTACCCATCTACGTGGATCTATAGCCAAGCACCCTGCCTTCCCTCTTGTTATTATGAACAAATGGTCCAAGCTCCTACTGAAGCTCATACAACCCAATACCACTGTCTCCCACTTGATCAAATAAACTACTCCAGCGCTCTCTCTTAAATCCACAGCTTGCTCTCTGCTGTATGATATTCATCATGATAGAAATACACTGTCCTTTCTGCATTAAAAAAAAATATCTTGAGCCCACATCCCTCTCTAAACATAGTCCCATTTCTCTATTCCCTTTTATCACAAAGGACCTCATAACAATGGTCTGGACTTCCTGTCTCTAATTCTTCTCTTCCTGTTTTCCTTGAACCCACTCTACAAGCTTTTGCCCCTACGCTCCACCAAAACCACCCTGGTCAAGGTTACCAGTAACCTCCACATACCTTAATTCAATGGTCAACTCTCGGAATTCATCTTACACAACTCACATTAGCAGAATTTGATACCGCTCATCATACCCTCCTCCTTCAAATGCCTTCTTCACCTGGCTTTGAGGATACCATGCTCTCTTGTTTTTTCTTCAGTCTCACTAATTATACTCTCTGTTGCCTTTGCTGGTTATTCCTCATTGTCCTGACCTCTTAATGTTGGAGGGTTCCCGGACTCAGTCCTTGAACCTCTGCTCTTTTCTATCTATGCTCTCTCCCTAAGGAATCTCATCCTCAATCTTGGCTTTAAATACAATTTATTCACTGATGACTCCCTAATTTATGTCTCCAGGTTTAGTCCACTCCCTCACCTCTCAACCCCTGTAACTCTAATTGCTCACTGACATTTTCGTTTGGATATGTAATAGGCATCTTGACACATCAAAAAAATAAGCTCTTGATCTTTACCATATGGCTGACATTACAAGTGTTCATCAACGTCCAGCTCCCCTCCCCTTCAGGGCACAAGAATGACAACCCATGATAAGACCACATGACTTGTTCTGGCCAATGTAATGTGAGCAGAAGTGCCATATGTTATCTCCAGCCTGGACATGATAAGGCCATTGTGATTCTCCAATCTCTCTCCTTCCGTGCTGTGGCAACTGAAAATGTTTTGTGTTCCATCCAGATGGTGTACTTCAAGACGTGGAGCCAACCAGGCTTCCTTAGTGATGGCAAAGACCTTCCCACTGACCAACATGGAACAGGTACCATTAACAAGAAATAAACTTATATGCTTAACAAGCCATTGAGATTTTGGAGTTCTTAGTTATCACAGTATAGCCATGCCTACCCAGACTAAATACCCCCCAAAAGTGGCTCTCACGTAGTGGTCTTTTCCATCTCAGCAAACTCCATCCTTTCAGCTGCCCAGTCAAAAACCTGAAGTCATTCTTGACCCCTTTCTTTCTCTCATACCCCACATCCAATTCATCAGCATACCCTGCGCCTTCAAAATACATACAGAATCCAACCACCCTTTACTTTTTCCACTACCACTCTGCTCTTCAAAAGACACTGATAAGAACATGAAAAGACAAACACAAAATGGGAGAAAACACTTTAAAAGCATATAGATAAAATGAAGGGCTTGTATCCAGAATATATAAAACTCTCCAAGCTCATCAATAAGAAAACAAAACACCCAATTTTTTAAAAAACAAAATTTTAATAGACATTTCCCCAAGAAAGGCATGGATAGCAAATAAACACATGGAAAGATAAGAATGCTCACCACTATTAGTCACTGGAAAATGCAAATTAAATTAAAACCACAATGAGATACAACTACATACATATTAGAATGGCTAAAATTAAAAAGAATGACAATACCAAGTATTGATGAGACGTAGAACACAGCAATTCTCATATATTGCTATTTAAAATGTAAAATGATACAACCGCTTTGGAAAATATTTTGGCAATTTCTAAAAAGTTAACCATACACTGGTGGTAAAAGAAGAGTGTTTATATATTGACAGATATGGTCCACTCCAGAAGCTGTTTATAGATGACTTATATTTATTGGTGATTCTTCCCTTGGCTGAAAGGTGCTAAAACATACACCTATTAGATGATCCAGCCATTCCACTCCTAAGTATTCTCAAAAGAAAGAAAGTATATGTCCACTTAAAGATTTGTACACAAATGTTCATAGCCCAAAAGTGGAAACTACCCAAATGTCCATCACCAAGTGAATGGATAGTCAAATTGTGGCATATTCATACAAAATACTACTATTCAGCAATAAAAAGGACTGAATTACTAATACACACAATATAGATGAATCTCAAAATAATTATGCTGAGTAAGAGAAGAAAAGGAGTACACACTGTGTGATTCCGTTACAGTAAGTCCCCTACATACAAACGAGTTCCATTCCAAGAGCGCATTCGTAAGTCCATTTGTTGGTAAGTCCAACAAAGTTAGCCTAGGTACCCAACTAACACAATCAGCTATATAGTACTGTACTGTAATAGGTTTATGATACTTTTCACACAAATAGTACATAAAAAACAAACACAAAAAATAAAGAAAACATTTTTAATTTACACTACAGTACCTTGAAAAGTACAATAGTACAGTACAACAGCTGGCATACAGGGGTTGGCATCGAGTAAACAGGCAAGAAGGGTTACTGACTGGAGGAGGGAGAGGAGGTGGGAGAGGATAGAGCTGTCAGCGATAGGAGACGGAGAGCAAGGTGCAATTTCACTCATGCCTGACATCGATGGAACACACGTTCGCATCTTTGAAAGTTCGCAACTTGAAGGTTCGTATGTAGGGAACTTACTGTATATAAAACTCTAGAAGATGCAAACATCTATAGTAACAGAAAACAGATCAGAGGTTTCCTGGGGAAGACGACAGGAGGGAGGGATTACACAGCGGTACAAGGAAACTTTTGGGGGTGATGAACACGTTCACTATCTCAATTGTGTTGATGATTTCCCAAGGCATACATATGTCAAAATGTTAAATTGTTTTAATTTGTTCAGTTTATTGTATGTCGATGATACTTCAATTAACTTTTTTTTAAAAGGAATATAGCAGGTACTGAATAAAGTAAATAAAGATGAAAACAGATGCAAAGAAAGCAAAATCCTAAGAACGAATTGCAGTGGGAACATTTATATCCTCCCTCATTCTATAGTATTCTTTTCTGAATGATCAAATATTAGTGGAAAAGGAGGAATAAGCTACTACAAAGCAGAGTCCCTCAGTATAAAGTCGTAGGGTCTTTCAGCCAAGAAAAACCACCTATAAGTAGCTCCCGAAATGGACAACTGCCACCCCAATATACAAGCACTCTCCTTTGGCCACAGTTTCCTAGTAGTTGAATAATTTCTTTGAATTCATCTTAGAAACCTGGCCTAATTTCTCCTTTTTTATATCATCTTCATTTGCCATTAAACTTATATTGACCCTTTTCCCATGAATTAATTTGCTACAAATTTTTTAAGAACTAAGGAATGGCCATGGCAGGTGTCCTCAGTTGATGAGTCTTGGATGTAAAAGTTCCTTGCCTTGGACTCACTGTCTTCTGTCTCCTCATTTCCCACTGAGGTAGAAAAATCACCATCTCTATTTCATTCACCTCCCTTGCTCTTCTCTTTGAAATCCTAAATTTCATTCATTATTGTCAATTTTAGCATCATCCTAAACATGAATTCACCCACTTCTTTCATAAGCTGCTATGGTTATATGTTTTCTGTGACATGACTCCATCATAGAATAGAATAGAATAGAATAGAATAGAATAGAATAAAATAAAATAAAATATAAAATAAGAGCATAGCACCCACTTATGTTTAAACAAAGTTAGCCCTGTGACTTACCTCATTTCCACCAACTGCCTTGGTTAAAATCACTGCAGAAGACACAGGGGGAGGCATGCAACCTACTGTCTGCAACCTGAAAAAGAAAAAAATAAGCAACTATAAGTAGGCTTTTGTTATCAATTATAAATAGTTTTCACTATATTCATTCTAAAATAGCAGAGCTGAGTAAATGAAAATAGGAGAATGTTTACTGATGCACATGCCCTTTTGAGTTTAGACAATTCTATATGAGGCAACGTGGCTTAATAGAAGCTCTCACTCCATTCCACAGACTTGGGTGATTTTATTTTTTAAATTATTTAAGGTCTTATACAATTCAAAAAACAGTCAGGTTATGGTGAGTGTAGTCATTGCAAGATAACCAAAATGGTTAATCATTTGGCAAGTGTATATAGTCAGTTATTTTCAGGTATCTTTTCCTTACATTTTTTATAGGAAGGTTTTTGGCAAAAATAAAACTTTAAAACCTCTTGCAGATTCTTTTCCACATAACAGCAGTTCTCAAACTTTCATCTCATAAAAGACATTTTCATGCTGTTGTAATATCATTATAAAAATAGGCATGACACAATCATGTACTTCTTAGATTCAGACCCTATAGTAAATTCTAGTGTCTATTCTAAATTTGGTTTTTATTAAACTATGTGTATACTCCCAAGATCGTGACAAGAATTCTATTCTCTTAGTTTAGAATAGAAAACACATTGCATGACAAGCAAATGAAATTATGAGTAGTAAATCCAAGTATTAAAGATAAAAAACATTCCTCAGCATTCATACAGAATATATATTCTGGGGACAAAGCCCAACTAAAGTGGAAAGTTTATACAAGGAATCAAGGACACAGAGTATCTGACTAATATTTTGAATGTAGGATCACAGGTCATTTTTATTCACTTTTGTAATAATATATTGTCTAATCTTTATGCAATGAATTTATATTGGCTCTGAAGTAAGAAAAAATAAAAAGTTTTCATTAATTTTTGACTGAAAACTTAAGAAAAAACCTTATAGGGAACTTCCAGTTCAATTCACTTTAACATGGTCTTCTTTTAAGGTCTGTTTTCCCAAGTGATGCTGAAGTAGTCTGTCTGATTAAGAATTCCCAATCTCTGAGCCTTCCTTGTAATCATTACCATCAACATCACTAATATTACTGAGATTTTACCATCTGTAGTAGATACTGTTCTAGACACTTTACTCATTTATCCCTCACAAGTATTTAAGATAAATACTATTATTATTCTCATTTTTACAAAAACTGAAGTTAAGACAGGAGTTAAATATATGACCAAACTCACAAAATCACCTATCTTGGGTTAAACTTTCATTCTGTAATCCAGGGCCAAAGCCTTACCAAGGCCACCCGTCCAGGCTCTCTGCCTTCTGGCTTCTCTACCACCAATACAAGGAACAGGTCCTCTCAGGTATTTTCAATCGAACTTTTTCAAACTTTCCCTCTCATCTGGCCTCTTCCCCTCTATGTACAAAGAAGGAGAGTTCTCCGTATCTTAAAAAAAAATCTCTAAGATATATACTGAATACACATACTTTCTACAGGTAGGACACTACACAAGGGTATAAAAAAAAAGTATAAGACATCATTCCTGCCTTCAAGGAGGCAGAATATTCAACACACAAATGTAGATAACTAACCTCAAAATTAGTACTGTTGCCTCCTCAGGATGTAATAATACTTTTTCCACTGTGGCTCACTGTTGTGCTCTACCTCCAAGACCCCAAAGCTCATTCCCTCTTTACTCCCCTGGAATCTGACTTATGCCCCTTCTAGTAAAAGCAGTAACCTTATAAGTAACCAGCAATCTCCCAATCACCAAATCCAACATCCTTTTCCCTGTATTCATTCTCCTTTCCTCCTTGCTTCTCAAAGCACTCTATTCTCTTGGTTGCCATAGTACAGTATCATTCTAATTTATCTCCTGTCTTTTAAACCAGCCCATTCAAGTATTTTCCTGTCTTCTTCTCAATCTTATTTGCAAATCTGAATCTATATGAATACTTACAAATTTCTATTGCTAACCCTAACCTCCATTCCCAAATCCGTAGCTGTCTATGACTGCCACCATAAACAAAACATGTCTAATGTTGAATTTATGTATTTTCTAAGAAATCAATTTTGCCTCTCAATTAACCTATTTCTTCCAATGGGACAGCTTTTTTCCTAATGATCCAGTCTGAAACTTTGGAGTTAAGTGGAGCTCCACTCACTCTTCACAAACCAAACAATCGCCACAACCAACTTTCCATTCTTTTCCATGACTACTGTCATCATCCCCCTTCAGATGCTTTTCGCCCAAGTCTGGACATTTCTAAATGCCTACTCAGTGCTCTCTCTACCTTCACTCTTTCCCTTTAACACAGCAAGGTAAGGAGTGTGCGCTCAGAATACATTTATCTCAGTGATTTAAACAGGACCTTGATGTAGAAGTTGGCAATTCCCTCCAGTTAACATACTAAGTGTGTACTCTCAAATTGGGAGGGGAAGGGAGAAAAAGTGAGTGAGGAAGAGCTTTCTCTAAGTGAGGTAGACTAAGTTTGTACTCCGTTAAGTTTAATATCCTGAGCTGAGAATTGTATGCTTTTTTTTTATTTAGCATACTGTGATTACAAACTCTACTCTGCTCTGCTTATATACCCAGGACAGTACTATCAGACAATCTTCTTTAATGACCATTTTCTAGCATGTTGTTCTCTTGTTTAGCACATTTAAGAACCCTGCATCATCTACAGATTCAAACTCAAACTCCTCAGCCCAGCAGTTCCAGTCTTGCAACTTGGCCTTAAGGAAGCTTTTTATCTTTGTCTCCCACTAATGCCTCATGTTTGAATTCTCTTCTTTAGGAGTACACAACCCTTGCTGCACCTCTTCCCCTTTAACTGATTACACCACTTATCTAACAAATCATATGCTGCCCCATTTTATTGGTTACTGTTTTATATATCTGTATATATATCCTACATATCCAACTAAATTGGAAGTTCCCTGAATACAATGAAAATGAGTTAATATATTCCAATTTCTTGAGTGCTCTCTACAGGGCAGATAGTTGGTAAATACTGGTTCTCTATATGCATCATACCTTGTTGCTCTAAAATGATGTCATCACATTTATGTAGCATTTTATGCTTTCTGGTGAAATTTTATGTTCATTCTCTCAAACTCGACCTGGCCAAAACAGCACTCTTGATTTCCTGCTCTCGTCCCAACCTATTTCTCCCCCAGCTAAGAAAATGATGCCGCCAATCGGCCAGTGGCTCATACCCCGAATCCAGACTCCTCCCTGTCCTCTCTCCACAACCTATCCACCCATGGATACTGAGAGCTCTAATTTTAAAATATATCCTCCATACATCCATTTCTTTCTTCTGAGCTGCTCCCTCATCACACTAGCCTCCAAGCTGGTCTCCTAGTTTTCTCTCAGGCTCTTCTACTATCTATTCTTCATACAGGAACTAGAAGAATCATTTGCAAACATAAATCAGAACCATATTACTCTCTCATTTAAATCCCTCCTGTAGCTTCCTGCAGCACTCGAAATAAAAACTGAATGCTTTACAAGCCTACAAGGCTCTGCATGACCAGGATCCTATCCATCTTTCCAACCCCAAGTCACATTATTTGTCCTCTATATCATCAGGCTTTGGCCATCATTGTCACTTTCCTGACCCTAGAAGACACCAGGCTTGTTCCAGTCCTTAAACATTTTGTTTCCTTTACCTTGAACATTCTGCCCCCAGAACTCTGCAGTCTAAATTGATCACCAGCCTGTCCTCTCAACCATTCATATCACACAGTTTTACTTCAGATCACTTATCTCTATCTTGATCATCTATTTACTTATTTATTGACAATCACACCTAGAGTGTCCTTGACGTGCAAAACTAACTTGCCAGTTTTGTTCACTGCTGTTTCTCTAATACCTATGATAATTCCTGGCATATAGAAGGAGCTGAATAAATGACTTGAATAAATGAATGAATAAGTGATCTCAATTGATATCCCCACAGCATTACTAAGCAGGCAATAAAAGTATGATTATCCTCACTTTCTACAAAGGGAAATTGAGGTTCAAGACTATTCAATGACTTTCCTAAAAGTCACATAGCAACTTAGGGGCAAGGTCAGACTGCAATCTTTAGGCTTTAAGTTCAGCATTATAGTTGTTATACCATGATGCTAAAATGTGGTTAGTTTTAAACCACTTCAAATAATTTTTAAAAATCATTAAATCCTTTTAACAAACATGGCAACATTTTTAATGGGAGAAAAGATTCTAATAAAAATCTATTGCTCTATTTACAACAGTCAGGACATGGAAACAACCTAAGTGTCCATAGACAGATGAATGGATAAAGATGTGGCACATACATACAATGGAATATTACTCAGCCATAAAATGAAACAAAATTGAATTATTTGTAGTGAGGTGGATGGACCTAGAGACTGTCATATAGAGTGAAGTAAGTCAGAAAGAGAAAAACAAATACCGTACACTAACACATACATATGGAATTGAAAAAAAAATGGTTCTGAAGAACCTAGGGGCAGGACAGGAATAAAGATGCAGACGTAGAGAATGGACTTGAGGACACGGGGAGGGGGAAGGGTAAGCTGGGACGAAGTGAGAGAATGGCATGGACATATATACACTACCAAATGTAAAACAGCTAGCTAGTGGGAAGCAGCCACATAGCACAGGGAGATTAGCTTGGTGTTTTGTGACCACCTAGAGAGGTGAGATAGGGAGGGTGGGAGGGAAACGCAAGAGGGAGGAGATATGGGGATATACGTATATGTATAGCTGATTCACTTTGCTTTACAGCAGAAACTAACACACCATTGTAAAGCAATTATACTCCAATAAAGATGTTAAAAAATAAATTAAAAAATAACATGAAAAAAATCTATTGCTAATTCAATTATCCTATCAAACATAAAACAGAACAAGGGAAAAAGTAAATGTTTGTCCCCTCTATATATTTTTCTTTCCTATGCATTTTAAAAACATATATTATAGTCAGCCAGTATCTGTATACATTTGGTAAGATATAAAACACAAAAGTTAAAGCACCCAATTGACAGCCTACATTACACACATGCACACAGACCTTACATCCTGTAGTGCCTTCCAATTTTCTCCCAACAGAAAATTGTCTCTCCTAGAACCTTATCATTTAGCAAGAGTGTATATTTTAAGATTCTTGTTATAAAATTCTTTAATACAGTTCCTTAGTGAAACACTATCACTTTAAAGAATAATAATAATGTTAAAAGTGTTTTTATTTCCTTATATGACACATAAGCCCTTTTGTGTACAGTTGCCACAGAAATAATAATGTTACTAAAGATACCCCATTAAAAGTGGACCCTTCAAAATATTTAAGCATACCCTTTTAAAAGCCATTCATTGATGGGTGTGATTGACAAAAGCTGAAGAAGAAGCCATATTGCTGCTGGGAAGAATGCAAGTGTAAAGATCTGAATAAAAAGATGTAGTTTTATATGCACCAAAGCACTTGTCAGCTCCTGTGAATATGAAGGACACAAAATAACAAAGGTAAGAAAACTATTCCTGAAGACAGACTGCTACCAAAACAACATCATATGAATTAGGTTTTTTTAAATTGAGATATAATTGACATATAACATTATATTAATTTTAGGTATACAACATGAAGATTCATTGTGTATACTGCAAAATGATCACCACAATAAGTCTAGTTAATATCCATCAATGTGGAGTTATTTCAGAGCTAAAACTTTTACCTATAAGCATATGCATAAGAGACAGACTTTAAGGGAAAAAAAAGTTGTTCATGATAATTATAAAGTATTTTTCTATAAAATTTCTGAAGCATTCTAATTTCTTTCAAATACAGTATACCCCAACGATTCAGATTTGTAAAAGTCTGGAACAGGACTAAGCTAACTACCTTTACACTAGTATAGATTTCAGAATTGTTGACACTGCAAACAAACATGTATGTTTAACTATTTAAAACAAAATCTTGTTTAAAAATTTTGGCAGGACGTAGAATTTTAATTAAATTTGATAATTAACCTCTACTCATTACACCAGACCTAGCAAGGACTCAATTTGGCAAGATGTTACTAAATCTACACACAAATCATAATTTTTAAAAATGTTTTTCCCAACAATATTCTATATTTCAAAAGGGCTTTTTTCCCCCAAATCTACTCACTAGATTTCTTTATTAACAATTACTGAATAGCAGCTCTGTGCCATGCTCTGAGCTTGCCACTTTATGTATGTTATCTCATTTAATCCTGACAACAACCCAGTTAGGAAGATATTATTATCCCTATTGTACTGATGAGGAAATTGAGATCGAGAGTGAAGCCCAGAATCAAACCCATTTCTGGCATTCTATCAAACCCACTCACTCCTGCTTCTCCCACCATGTCACACCGCTGCCCCAGGAGAGAAAAGATTTGCATGAATCATGACACACCAGGCACATATTGTAAGTCTCACAGCTAAAAAGGGATACTCGGTAAACTTTGGGATTTCAATATGTACAAACCAACAAGCGTTTACATTTGAATTTCTTTGAGTTATGTGGTTATTCAGCAAAAATAAAACAAATTCAGAAAGTAGTAGAATATAAAACATGCAGGCAGTCATTAAACACATTCAAAGTTGCCAGAGATTCACTGGTTTATAAACATAGCACTGTCATGTTCCCCACCTCCCTTAGTTCAAGTAAGTCATGAACTAGCCTCAGAGACATTAGCCAAAGTTCATGGTGTAATAAACAGTAGGTTAATGCAAACTCATTCACTGGTCACCACTTTCTGCAATCTGTCTCATCAGTTCCCACCATTAATCTCCCTTCATGTTACACAGCAGTTCCAGTTTAATCACAATACGTCCCTAATGGCATCTATGGAACTTCTGGAAATCTGGGTCTAATGCAGGACAACAGGGAAACACTGTGCAGACTGGAAGCCACACTGGGTCCATGGATCAGAGCTAACATAAAAGGAGTCATCTTTACAATGAACCCGAAATTGCACCCCAGAGAAAACTTGAGCACCAGCAGTTCCAAGAATTCTCAGCAGTCTTGAAACCAAATCTCACGCAAATACACTCAGAGGCATTCTTAAATACCAAATGAATATCAGTGGGTTTTTTATTTTCAAAAAATGAAAATAAAATGATTAGCCAGAAGGCAGTAGCAAAGGCATTTGCATACACTTCTCATAGGAATATAAAACGCTGTAACTGTTCTGAAAAGTAATTTGGGAGAATATCTCAAGGACTATAATAGGATTCATACTCTTGGACCCCGAAATTTTATGTCTAGGCATTTCTCCTAAGGATATAAAAAGTGGTTACAAGCATTTATATATAGAATTGGTTGATAGTCACCTATTACAGTAAAATCTGGAAACAACTTATATGTCCAAAAGTGAGGAAATAACTAAATAACTTAAGGTAGCAACAGAGTGTTAAGAGCTATTAGAAACTATGTTAAAACTGTGTAGACAAGGATGTAGAAGTTCAGGGTCTCTCCCTACTTAACCAACAGGTGTCTCACTGGCACAGCCCACGTAGACCAACCTAGCAACTCATTCCTTCAGGCGGCAAACACTTACCCAGCACCTGTCTCCTTTCTAGGTACTTGGACTATCTCTCACAACTCAAACTTCACATATCATCTGACCCAGCAATCCTACTTCGAGGAATTAATCCTTCATACATATTCCCAAATGTAGGAAATGACGTATTTTTAGGTTATCCTTTGCAGAATGTTTATAATAGCAAAACCCCATAAGCTACCTAAATGCCATTCAAGAGAAGATGAGGAAAATATATCAAGACACATTCAAAAGTGGAATATTTTTCAGCATCCAAAAAGAAACAGGGAGTTTTTTATGTGTTGATATGAAAAAACCTCCAAAATATGTGTTTTGAGTAAAATAAGGTAAGGTGGCAAACGGTATAAAACACCCCAGTTTGACAGGGGCGGGGGGTGATACACATATGTATGTTTTGCATAGAATACCTCCAGAAAGATACACAGAAACTGTTAACATTGGTTGTCTCCAGAGACGAGAACTGAATATTTAGTAGGGGGGTAAAAAGAAGACTTCTCATCGTATATACTTTTGTACCTTTTGATTTATGTTCATAAAAGTAAATAAAATATAAATTATCTTATTTTCAAATATGAAGAAAAAATAAATGAAATATATTACATGGAAAATTACTATTATACACTGTCATGTATTAAAAATAAAATTGTGTGTATGTATGTGTATATTTATGCAAGTATGTGTATACATATATACACATATATACATATATACAATTTTTTAAGTATTTTATTTTTAAAGTAGTCTCTATATAAAAAATGCGTTTAGGGAAAAAAGGGCTAAAATACTCACAAATGTTAACAGCAGTTATTTTTATTCTTTCTAATCTTTCTACATGGGGAAAGACTACTTTTGTAATCATGAAAAAAGTTATAAAAAGTAAAATGTAGTTAGAAAACACTAGTTGATCTGAAAAATGACAGTAGAAACAACTGATATTGTATTAAAATAATGGAACAGTAAAGAACCCAGCAAAATGAATCACAAGGGGCCACTATGTTGGGTCCTCAGGGGCTTCTTAACAACAGGGAAATAACAGACATGAAGTGTTTCCAAGAAAGATTTTCAAGACTGTCACAAAAACCCAGTATTCTATATCTTCTATACCTTCTTTATAGAACCTTAAAGATAAAATAAGCTTGCACTGGAAAAGAAAAAGCAAGTAAACACTATAAAATTCAAAATAGTATTATTCCATACATATCCATGTAGAATGGAGGGCCACATACTCAAATAAATACCATCATGAATAACTGAAGAGTTGATTCCACATGACATCTTATTTATTCACACGTAATACAGGTCGAATCCCATTAAAATAAACTTAAGGAGATACTCCACATACCAGGGCCTCACTGACAGCATCAAGAATCGCTTGAAATCAGAGGCTCTGACTGGGACTTAGAAATATTTTCATTACATACCAATTTCCCTCCTAACCCTTATTTGACCTTTATTGGATTTGCTTTCGGAGAGTCAGCCTCATAGCTCTGGGCTGGAAACAAGCAGCAAGAACCTCAATTTTAGAATTTGCTGTATTTATTTCTAAGCTGATGGGATTTTTCAAAAATGATCTGTTTAGGAAAATAAAGGAAAGCCGGTATATTCTGGCCTAGTGGGGACCCTTTTCACGCCCTGAGTTTCCTGCTCATCTTTGCTTCTGTCCCGAGCCAAGTACAAGTGCACAAGGTGGCAGTGCCTTGTGGCCACAGGTGCTAAACAGGTACTTGTTTAAATGAGATTGGTCTTGTCACAGCCTCTTAAGTAACAAATCCTCTGAAACTGTAGATTTGAAGTTCGCTAAATATGAAATATATTTCGAATGTGACCTTATTTCATGTCACTACAACAAAATTTCAGAAACCACTTCAACAGGTATGTCACAAACTAGAAATCAACAGTCATAAAACCGAAGACTTAGCATTAAATCTTTTCAGCATGAAGTATTAACACAGTCCTTTATAACTTTAATAAATGAACAAAACAAATTCTAGAATACACATCATTACATCAATGTATAAGTAATACTACATGAAATGTTCATTACAAATCAAACTTGAGTGGGGCCGATGTAAATGCTTTCAAATAAACGCAAGTTAATTATAACCTACCGTCTCCTGTGCGCAAAAATGCACTGTTCCAGGACCTAACAGGATATAAAAATAGTCGTCCCAGCTGAAATTAGTTTGTTAACTAGAAAACAAATTGTTACAATCTTGTTATTGAAACAAGATTGTTAACTAGGAAACAAATAACAAGAAGTTCACTACCTCCTAACTTACAACTGTTTGGTTGCCCGGGAAATTAACAGGGCTTAGAGATGGTTTAACATTACAGAATGACGCAATCTAGGGCATCTTAAGTTAAACGGATCTTGAAAATGACTTAATGTTGTATTAGCTTGAAAAGGGCCTTTAATATGGAAGAAGTGGCTTTGATGGCTATTTAGATGCCACAATAAAGCACAGGATCAAGGCATTTCAGCGTTAGATCCCAATTAGCTGGATGATTCTGAAGGTTTCCTAGGTGCTTACAGAAGAATTCGGTCCTTAGAGAAATGCTGGTAAGTATGACCTTCTTCCTTCTTCAACTCCTGCATCCCGCAAAGTTGGCTGCTTGACAGAAGAGCATTAAGCAAGAAGCTAAAGGAGTGAGAGAATCAAATCTTGCCAGATTTCCCATGGCATAAAGAACAGCTGTAGACATTAAGCAGCCACCAGGGGACGTAGTTAGAGCAACGTCCCAAGTAGAGGACTTGGGTAAGGCAGCTGCTGCACAAAGAGCATCAGCAAAGGCCAGCAGGAAGACCTCCAGGGAAGCTCAGTCCAGCGCCACAGGAGTGGCAGCTATCCTTCTGTATCACTGGGTCCCACATTTGAGAACCAGTAGGAGAACTCAGGCGTTGACAGAAAAAGCCTGTGCCCCCTTAAGCACTAATCGTAGTCCTTTATTGCAATATAATTTCCGAAAACTAGAATTCAACATATTTAGGAAAACCTGTTCTATGTCAGTTTTCAAAAGAGCAAGTAATTAGTGAGAATATTTCAAATTCTTGAGACAAAATTTCTCAGACACTACACGGGGATCCCATTTACATCAAAAATGCCCCATTGATAAGATTTATACCAACCTGACAACTACAGAACACATAAATTCAGTAAAACCATGCTTTTTCCACGTCACTACTAGGATGGTCAAAGAAGAAGGTAACTAAATTTGGTCTTCATTCAAAGCACACTTCAAAGAAAATAAACTTAAAATAAATAAAGGCAAGACATAATGCTGAAACAAATTGTACAGCCATTTCTAAAAAAACCCAAAATCCTGACATAGTAAGATTTCCCTATCTACATAAGAATAAGCATCTTAGAATGACAACTTTAGAAACTCAATGTAATTTCTTCAAAAGTAAATAGGTATTTTCTCCTCTTTTTTTCTTCTACTACAATTCAAAAGAGAATCACAAATTCTACTCATTCCTCTCTTGGATGTAAAAATGCCTGGATTTGTTTAATTCTATAAGAATCCCATATTTAGTGACACCTAGATCAGTAAATAACATTACCTGTGTGTCTTCATAATAGACTGTGGCTTAGTATGAAAAATTCCAGAATTTCTCTTAAAACATTTATTAATATGTAACAGATATACCAGCAAAGAATATACTTTTTAAAAAATTAGTTAAAAATTATAACATAACAAGCATCACTTGAGCAGCATAAGTCCTGGAAGCAAAAGATGATCCACAAGTTATGGAAACCTAACTAAACATCAATAACTCCAGTGCGCCTCAGTGCCACTAGAGTGACCACCACAATCTGAGGAAGACCTGAAGTAGATGTTTCAGTTCAGTTGTTGTACTGAAAACATAACCACTATAAACACACCCTTATTCTCCATGCCACCCAGCTATGCAGTATCTATAACATATAGGTACAAAACGCAAGTCCTTTGTTGCAGTCCAAGTTCTCTTCTGTGATAGTGAAGCTTCAGACTGTACCTACACACGGCTTTACAAAAGGAATCTGAAATTTCAAAAGAGTAAGCATGAATTAAATTTTTCTCCCTGCTTCTCATGTGCCCCATAGTTGACAGTACCTCCGTATTTAATGATAATCCACTGTTAAAGAATATTGTTGCGACAGCAATGTAGGAGACAGTTATTTCTGGCATCAGTGGTCCTAAAGAGAGAGAAATGAGTCACTGTTAGATAGGCATTTCCTGTAGATAACGTGACATGAAAGGAGAATCCATTGGAGGAGAATAAACGGTACTTTAAATCTCGGTGTCGCCGCTAGTATACTAATGTCCTGACAGAGTTAAGTGTTTGCTGTGATGCAGCCTAACTCCAGAGGATTTTCCAGATAGGCGAAGACCACGGTTGTCCAGTGCAGCACAGTATCCTCAGAGCAGAAAAATGAAAATAAATGCTGCTCTCACACGAGAGAGCAAATAGGCCACATCCTTCCATATTAGTTCCTCTAATTTTATCTGCCATAGTAAATGTCAGCCCTGCCGACATTTTGATTTCTGAATTCTAGCCACCAGAGTAAGTTCTGGGAAAAAAAAATTTCTGTTGTTTTAAGCCACCCAGTTTGTGGTAATTTATTGTGGCAGCGCTAAGAAATGAACACACTCCCTCAAGCCAAACAACAGGACCACATCATGGTTCCTCCATTGCCTGTAACCCTCCACCATTCCAATAGATACTGCTCAGCAAATAAGACCAAGCCGGGGAAAAATCACTACTCAGTCAGTCAACAAATATTCACTGAGCAACCACAAGGCTACATTTTAGGCATTTGTAGCACATCAGTGAATAAAAGAAACAAAGAGCTCCTCAAACACTGCAATACCTAAGTGTCCTCAACAGATGAATGGATAAAGAAGATGTGGCACATATATACAATGGAGTATTACTCAGCCATAAAAAGAAACGAAACTGAGTTATTTGTAGTGAGGTGGATGGACCTAGAGTCTGTCATACAGAGTGAAGTAAGTCAGAAGGAGAAAAACAAATGCCGTATGCTAACACATATAAGAAAAAAAATATAAGGAAAAAAAAAAAAAGGTCATGAAGAACCTAGGGGTAAGATGGGAATAAAGACATAGACCTACTAGAGCATGGACTTGAGGATATGGAGAGGGGGAAGGGTAAGCTGGGACAAAGAGAGTGGCATGGACATATATACACTACCAAACGCAAAATAGACAGCTAGTGGGAAGCAGCCGCATAGCACAGGGAGATCAGCTCAGTGCTTTGTGACCACCTAGAGGGGTGGGGTAGGGAGGGTGGGAGGGAGGGAGACGCAAAAGGGAAGAGATATGGGAACATATGTATACGTATAACTGATACACTTTGTTATAAAGCAGAAACTAACACACCATTGTAAAGCAATTATACTCCAATAAAGATGTTAAAAAAAATGATAATCAAGTTTGGGGATCTTGAGTTCTATAGTGGAGACTATAGTTAATAATACCATTTTGTATACAGTAGATCTTAAATGTTCTCATTATAACAACAACAAAAAATGGTAATTATATGAGGTGAAGGATGTGTTAACTAACTTGATTGTGGTAATCATTTTGTATATCTAAAATCACATTGTACACCTTAAACTTATTCAATGTTATATGTTAATTATATCTCAATAAAGCCGGAAAAAAGAAAAAAAAATACACTGCAATACATTCTTTTAGATACCTGGCATTTACTCAAATCATTTTGCTATGATCTGAGAAAAGGCAGCAAAAGGGAGAAGGTAGGGGAAGAGGCATTACACTTCAGGGCAGTGAAAGTGGTTCAAAAACTTAAAAAGATGTACATTTTTCCCCCCATACCTGTGAGTGAATCTGTCTCAGCTGCTCACACTTCAAAATAATATTTCCTCAAAAGCTGAGGAAGGTGATTCAGGAGCAGATTTGAATGTCAAGGAATCTGGCTTGTTTTAGTAAATGCCTTCCAGGAATTTTTAATATCCTCTTTGTTTTTTTTCAAACTCATATCCTTTTTCTTTTCCTCCAACCCCTTGCTTTTTGTGAGACCCATTTTTGTCAACTGTGCTGCCATCCACAGTGGTACCCCAGATTCTCTCTATAGGGTGGGTTATAGTTAGCAGTATATTTGCAAGCAAGAGCATTGACTTAGACCACATGTTTCTTTGGGGCAGCTAAAGCATCTACCTTAGTTAGCCAACAACTGGATTTTTTAAGAAGGTAACTCTTCCTACACTCCATGCACATATATATATAAATACACATGGTAGCTATTAACTAACTGGCATAATTCAGTGGAATGATTCCTTACTTTGACTGTCTTAAATCCTAGAGACAGGGTATACTGTTTATTTTTATATTGTTTTTTGTATTAGATGCACATCCAAATAACTAATCCATGAAAGGACCTGGTGAGGCTCTTCCAGGGCTACCTACAATGTACCTTTTTAAAAGGGAAGGAGGAATTAATTCTTATCTGGGGAAACCTAAGGCCCCTTTGAGACAGCTGCTAATGGATCGCCCACGGTGTGAATGCAGAACTAGAAGCAGGCAGGGCTGAAATAAAAAACTGGTAAATATTTGCACAGAGGTGAGAGTTGAAACTACGCTATGAAATGGTATGTGGCCCCTCTCCAAGGTAATGATTATATCCTCCAAGTCATGAAAATAACCAGATTCAGATCTTGGGAAGGCTACAAAGCACAAAGTGGAAATATAAGTTTTAACTCTTCCTTAAACCAAAGCAAAAAAAAAAATGTTTATCAGTGAAAATGGAATGGAGTAGCAACATCAAAAGAAAAATTGGCCGTAAAAAATGAAGCAATTTTGGGACTTCAAACCCACGCTTTTTAATGTGGGAGTGGAGTGTGGGGAAAGAAGATGAGCTGGAATGTTTAGGAATGCAAGGAACTATTACCGTTTCATCAAATCTACTTATCTAGTAAATTTCACTCCTAAACCTAATCTAAGGTATTCATGCTAATATTCTTAAGTGTATACAGTAGCATGTTTCTGGTTATGTTTTCTTAATGCAAAAATGAAGCAATTTCCTTTTTAGGATTTATGTCTTAATTAATGGCAAAAATTTCAGTTAAGATGCAGGTAGAAATGAGACGCTTAATCTGTACTTCCAAAGAAGTAAGCCTTTCTCTTGGAGAATGAATGGCACAGTGTTGAACTCTGGTAAACTCTAAGATGTGCATAGCTCAGGGCTCCCCTGTGTGGAAATGAAACAGAGTATCTACACTTCAGGATCTACAATTTACATCTCCTGTGGTTCTTTACTTTCAACCTTGTATATATTTTAAAATGAAATGTAACTGAGTAAAAAGAACAGGGAACTAAAAATTAAATTTTCCATGCTAGTACCTGTTACACTTTTTCCCATATGGAAAGTCATTCAACTTCTCTCACTTCAGGGTTCCCACCTCTATAAATTTCCTGCCATACATAACTCACCCACTGGCTATAAAGATTGTTTTTTAAGGGAGGGCAGAGCAAAGGTGTGATCCTTTAAGTGTAGAAGTCTTACACTTCAAAATAGAGTCATTAAGGTATTGATCCAGGTAAAGGTGAAGTGAGCATTTATTAAGTTGAAAACAATCAAAACTTTCTACTGAAGAGAAAAGAATGTCTAGAAAACTGTTCGACTGAAAATTGTTCAGTCAATGTGAGCGCATTAAAAATGCACACGCATTCTAGTGTACAGACCCCAAAATGGAACTTCTGACTAAAAGTGACAAGCAAAAAGAGATGCTTTAGATCATTCTGTAGAGCAGAAGAGGACAGACCACTTTCAGCCACCATTACTCTCCTTGTTCCTAGATTTTTGTTGTTTTAACTGATGGGGTCAAAGTGTTATTTGGTACTATTAGGAAGTTTGTTTTTATTGAAGAAGTTTTACAGGTGGGAAGGTCAACTGAAGTACCAAGAACTTAGCCTGACAGCTTATATAAGACAGCTTATATAAGCTTATATAAGAAATCCCAAACAATTGTTTGTTTAACTGTTGTTTTTAGAAACAGTAACTTTTACACTTGGACAGATCTCAAAAAATCACATGAATACACGGTTGTCTAATATTACCCGATTCTGCGCAGCTTCTTTTGGCCTAAAACTCAGGGCATGGAAACCATCTTTATTACAGAGAGCCTTTCTTTATAATGGTTATTCATTTTTAGTGATTTTTGCCAAGAATATTTGGATGGATGTTGCAACTGGTATGACATAAGGGGGAATCCTGGTCCCCAGTCAGTCCTTCCTCTTCCCTAAGCTAGCTAACCTGACCTAGGGTGAGTCACCTGACCTGAGGTCTCAGTATCTTCAGCATGTTAGCTGAAAATAAAGTTCCCTCAGCTCTTAACAGTCTCCTCTTTTATAATTAAACAAACGAACTCTCCTAGATTAATGGCATAGGACTAGTGAAAGTGGGAAACAATATTTCTAAGATACAATAATTCCCAAAACTTCAAGAAGCAGAGTCTGAGGGAACAAATCAGATTACAGAATCCATCTCACACAGGCCACTGTGGGGAAGCCCTAGGGAAATGATTCAGCAATCAACAGCTCTCCTTCCCACTGAGCAGCCCAGGAATAGAAGAGAAAAGGAATTTTACCAAACCTAGTCTCTGCAGGTCTCAACTTAAAGATCACACATCACCTGTGATTTCACCTTAACACTGAGCAAATCAGAGATCTAACCCTAGAAGCTATAAAGTCTGCAAGTGAAGCTAGTGAAATCTATATTCCAGATCACCACAAAGACGCTCTCTAACATTCTTACTACCTGGCTAGCTGCAGGGACAGGGAACTCATGGGACAGTACCTAAATACCAACCTTCACAAGTTTCCCCAAAGCTCACCGAGAAACTATGTCAAATGAGAAACTGGTATCTTCAGCAGGGTAACCCCAAACAGCTTTACTCTCACAGTTACCCACCCTCCACATTTTGTACTAAGTTGAACATAGAAGAACATAAAATAAACCAAAAAGTTTGAATCCCCACTACCTTTGTCCAAAAAATTCCTTTTAAATGTTCTCTGAAGCTACCTCTAAATGGAGGTATTGAGGGTAGAGGGTAGAAGGAACCACTGTTCTCCTGACAGATCATTTCATTCAATTCCGTCATGTTTGAACAAAAAGGTTCAAATAACTTCAAATATCCTCCTGACAGCTTCCTAGCATAAAGATTGTGTGTGCTCACTTCGGTTCTTATCTGTCCTTGCATGAGTAAAACCTGTCAATAAGTGTGAAAACTGCTAAACAAGGTCAAACAGACAATGAACTGAAGAAATTCAATTAATGTTTATGAAAAGTGGGACATGATTGTCTAAGGGTAGGAGGAGGGGGTCGGGGGGCATGAAAAGCTAACGGTATTTCCAGTCGTTTCCACCAATGCCCATCCACACATGACAAGGATCCCACAATTCAGAGATCTGGGTGTGATTTTTAGCCCACCTACATTTCCTTGCCAAAATACACACTACACATGGTCTAACATGGATGGATCTGTTAGACTGCTAAAGGTAGCAATTGAGTCCCGGCAGCACACGGAAGCAGTTGAATGCAACGTGTCAGTCGGTTTGAGTTTGTGGAGCGGCAGGAACTGCAGCAAATCATCACCCTCCAACATGTGGGCCAACAAATCTGAGTTGGAAGAGGAATGGGTGTCCCTTTTTCTTTCCCCACTCCTTTTTTTTTTTTTTTAACATGGGGGAGGGGAGTGTCGGAAACAGACAAGGTAATGGTGTCCACTCCAAGATAGATAAGGAACTCCTGGCAACCTAGCGTCCCTTGGGATAGGATGCTACTTTGAAGGCAAATAAGTTTCATTCTCGGTAACCTCACTCCTTGACACTAAGGATACTCATTGATTGTTCGCGGAAAAGGCAACCTGCGTTCAAATTCCCTCGCCCCGTTCCTAATTATAAATCCTCTCTGGGGCTGGCAAATTAAAAAACCAGCAAGAGGGCCAAAAGACACCTTGGACTGGTCAGTGCCCCTAAGAGAGGCAGACACTCCCCAATTCCGGTCTCCTCTCCTTCCCAAGACTCGCAAATTAGTTCTGAAGTGGGAATCGCAGTGGAGCATATGCAGAGGTGCAGCACTTACCCCCATTCACCCCTATGGACGGCTCCAGCTTTGCTCCGGCGATCGCCAATACTATTCCAATCATGAACCATTCTTTCCTCATTCTCTCCAGTAGCCTCATGTTTGTTAGGGTGGGTGGGTTTTGTTTATTTGTTTGGCTTTTTTTCTTTTTAAGCTGCTATCGCTTAATCCCCGGGGCGTCTCCACACTTTCCACGGTCCCACCTGACATGCAGCAGAGCAAGTCAAATTGCTACTTGTAAATTAAAGACCGGGGGGTTGCTCCCGCTGCTTTGAGGAGGGCTGCGAGTAGTAGTATCCAGTGACAGGAGAGTCTCACTGAGCGCCGCCATCATTACCGTGTGCCTACTAATAGACGCGCATAAGCCACCGCGGCTCCGGCTGCGCCTCCCAGCCCTCTGAAGCGGACGTTTGGGCCAGGCCGACCGGCGCAAGCGATCGAGGAAGGGAATCTGGCCGCCGAGTAGGGCTGACAGACTCGCCACCGTCAAGACCTGTGGAACCTTAGGAATGACAGGGGCGGGGAGTGGCGTGAGGCGCCACAGCCTCCTAGCTCTATCAAGGGTCCGGCTCCAACAAACCTTTAGACACAGCCCCCCGCGCCCCTGGAATACATCCATGGAGAGACTCTTTTTGGCTTCGCCTTGAGCCTGCGGTAAAGGCTAGCGTGCGCTTGGGGCAGGGATTTCTCTGTCGGCAGCTGCGGCGGCGGGGTACAGGTTTTTTTGTTGGTGAGCTTCTTCGAAGCATTACGACGCTTCCTCGACGCCGGCGTTGACGTGTACGCAGGGGGGGGAAGGGGAGGCAGCTCTCGGTCTCCTAGTCCCGGCCGGAGCCTCTGGAGTTAGCCATGCTCATACCCCGGCGCGGGAAAGCGGCACCTCAGTGCGGGTAGCTTTAGCCCCGGAAATGGGTTGAGAATTGAACACCGAGCCGACGCCCACATGCGTAGCAGCGTTGCAGCCCGGGAGGGTGGGCGGTACCCCCAGGTCGGTCATCCGCGCGTGGGCGCTGGGCCCCGACCCCCTTCGCCATCACCAGCCCCAGAGTGGGGACTGCAGAGGTTCAGCCCCCTACCGGGAAGCGGGGACCACATCTTCCTTTGGGGATGGTGGGTGAGTGCTTGAGCTCCCTCCCTACCTCCCAACGAAGCTGACGGGGGCGGGGGGGGGGGGGGGGCGAAGTGGGAGTCTGAGCTGGCGAGTCTGAAGCGTGCACGCTTTCGCTTGACCCTCAGAACTTGCCCCACCCAAGCAGCAGGGCAACTGTGGGAAGGAGATCAGGATACCCAAGGCAAAAGTGGTGAGGGACCAGGAAGAGGCAGGACTCCTGTCTTCCATTGCCCCACGTGCTAGATCCTATCCGTCCCCATTCCTCCCTTGAAGTGTTTTCTGCCAACCAGTGACATTGATAGTTTCATGAATGGACTTCCTACCCACAGACCCTGCAGGAACATCAACTCTTTCCATTTTGCACTTTTGCACCCAAATAAATAAATCAGGCAAATGCTGTGTTACAGTTTACTAAGAACTCAGATCTATTTACAGCAGAATCAAACTCATGGAAATGATTTTTGTTTTGGTGGTTACTTAAAGGGAAAGAATACAGTGCACTGTGAATTCTGTATTAGTTTCCTGTGGATACTGTAACAGATACCTAAAACTGGAGGCCTTTAGAATAATGGAAATTTAGTCTCTCATAGTTCTGGAAGCCAGAAATCCACAATCAACGTGTTGGCAAGGCCACACTAACCCTGGAGGCTCTAAGGAGAGAATCCTTCCTTGTCTCTTACAGCTTCTGGTGGTGGTTGGCATAACTTGGCTTCCTTGGCTTATGGCCACGTCACTCCAGACTTTGCATCTGTCTTCACATTGCCCCCTGCTCTTCTGTGTGTCTCCTATAAAAACATTTGTCATCAGATTTAGGACCCAACCCGATAATCCAGAATGATCTCATTTTAAGATCCTTAACTATATCTGCAAATATCCTTTTACCAAATTAGGTAACTGTACTTTGTTGAATGGTGTCCCCCAAATGTTCATGTCCATCCAGAACCTCAGAATTTGACCTTATTTGGAAATGGAGTCTTGCCCATGTAATTGGTTAAGATGAGCTCATACTGTGTTAAGATGGGTTTAAATCCAATGACTCATGTTCTTATAAGAAGGTCACGTGAAGACACACAAAAGAGACATGAAGAAGAGACCATGTGAAGATGGAAGCAGAGATTGGAGTGATGCGTCTGCAAGCCAGGGAATGCCAAGGGTTCCACTTTGGAACCAACCACCAGAAGCTGGAAAGTTGCGGGAGTGGGGCAACCGGAAGCTGTGGTAAAGGATTTAGATTTTATTAAACACTGTAGGAAGCCACTGAAGGAATTAAAACTAGCTAGTGGAGTCATGTCCAGTTTTGCTGGAGAGATTACCTTAGAGGCAGTCTCTGAACAAATAGTTCAGAAAGAAGTGACTAAGTCAGTGGAGCCGGAAAAGGTAATTAGTATAAGAACTTTTAAGCAGGAAGAATCAAAAATAAATGACCCTTCCCTGGTGGCGCAGTGGTTGAGAGTCCGCCTGCCGATGCAGGGGACACGGGTTCGTGCCCCGGTCCGGGAGGATCCCACATGCCGCGGAGCGGCTGGGCCTGTGAACCATGGCCGCTGAGCCTGCGCGTCTGGAGCCTGTGCTCTGCAAGGGGGAGGCCACAACGGTGAGAGGCCCGCATACCACAAAATAAATAAATAAACAAACAAATAAATAACCAGTTGCCTATAGGGGAGTGGTGACAACGGTGAGAGGCCCGCGTACAACAAAATAAATAAGTAAATAAATAACCAACTGCCTATAGGGGAGTGGCGAAACAGTCTAAAATGACTCCCAGAGTATGTCTGTCAGACACATGCTCGTGCCAGTCACTCAGCCAGGGAAACTTTATATAGTAGATTTGGGGAGGAGATTATAAATTCAGTTTATATCTTGTGTTCAAGGCCATTGGAGCATACAAATAGAGATGTCCAAAGTGGGTAGAATGGATGTTTGAGTTCATGAGTACAGAGTTACTGTAGGTCTGGGATTCTTCAACAATAGATTATGGAAATCATAGGCATTAATGTAGCAAATATTTACTTTTATACTTTGTCACATTGGTTACTCAATCTCTGAATATAGTTCACTTACTTATAATATTTATGAATGTTTACTATGTGCTAAGAATAGGAGTACACCTTGTGATTGAACCTGTCCCATCAGGCTATTGAAAAGATTCAGTGGGATGTTCATTGTATGTACATTGCTTTGCATGGAAAAAATGCTCAGTTATTCATTTATTCCACAAATACTTATTGAGCTCCTACTTTGTGCTAGGCGTTATTCTGTAAATACGGGGGTTACAAGGAAAAGTGAGAGACAAGGTGTCAGCTTTCCTTGTGTGTTCCAATGATGACATAAAAATGAAAATTAACAAGTAGTGATAACTGCCACAATGAAAATAAAACAGGTCGCTTGAGAAAGTAACAAGGAGGCTACTTTGAGTGGTCAGGGAAGGCCTTTCTGAAGGATGCAATTTAAGCAGAGACCCAAATGATGTGGGAACATTCATGATGCTGACATCTGAGAGATCAGCACCTCAGGCAGAGGGAGAACTGGTGAACAACCTTTGTAAATGCCCTAAGGTGGAAATGATCTTGACATGTGTTTTAAGTTTCCTATTGCTGCTGTAACAAATTAACTCAGTGGCTTAAAACGACATAAATTTATTATCTTACAGTTCAGGGGCTCAGAAGTTCAAAATGGCTCTCACTGGGCTAAAAATCAATGTGTCCGCAAGTCTGCATTCCTCTCTGGGTTTCTAGAGGAGAATCTTTCCTCTTCCTGCTGCTAGGGGCTCCCTTCATCTTCAAAGTCCACAACTGCCTATCCAGTCTTTCTCATGAAGAATCATTCTGGCACCGTCTCCTCCCTCCTTCACTTACAGAGACCCTTCTGATTCCAATGTGCATACCCAGATAATCCAAGGTGATGTTCCTATTTAGTTTAATCCTTAATTTAATCACAATAACGAGGTCACAGGTTCTGAGGATTAGCATGTGGTCATCTTTAGGGGCCATTATTCTACCTACTACGGCATGTTAAAGGAAGGAAGGCCAAAGGACTGGAATAGGGCTTCCCTGGTGGCGCAGTGGTTGAGAGTCCACCTGCCGATGCAGGGGACACGGGTTCGTGCCCAGGTCCAGGAAGATCCCACATGCCGCAGAGCGGCTGGGCCCGCGAGCCATGGCCGCTGAGCCTGCACGTCCAGAGCCTGTGCTCCACAACGGGAGAGGCCACAACAGTGAGAGGCCCATGCACCGCAAAAAAAAAAAAAAAAAAAAAAAAGGACTGGAATACAGTGTGCTGGGGAGCGAGAGGAAGCAGGACCAGAGCCTTCAGATCATGTAGGTATTTGTAGACCAGGTAATAAGATTTTATTTAAGTGTGGTGGGAAGCTATAGGAAATTTTCAAGCAAGGAAAAATCGTTCTTAGGTCACTCTGGCTGCTGTGTGGAGGAGGAATTTTAAAGAAGATGGAAAAGGAGATACGAGGCTTTTAGAGTAGTTCAAAGAAGAGATCCTGCTGGCCTGTGCTGGAGAGGCGGTGGTAATGGGGAAGAGAAAAGAGAATCATTTCCAGTTATGTCACAGAGGCAGAGTCAGCATTTGCTGTTGGACTGGATTTAGATGAGTTAGGGAAAGGAATCAGGGATTTATTATTTATTTAGCTAAACCTAAGGTTTAGCTAAATCCACTATTTATTTGGGTGAACGTTGCTATCAGTTTACAAAGATGAAAGAGGGAAGAGCAGATTTAGTAAGGAAAATCTAGATTTATTTTGAGATAATTTTGAGGGGCCTGTTAGAATTTCAGGTGGAGGGAATTCCCTGGCAGTCCAGTTGTTAGGACTCAACCTCCTCACTGCTGGGGCCCTGGGTTCGATCCCTGGTCGGGAACTAAAATTCTATAAGCCACATGGCATGGCCAGAAAAAAAAAAAAGAAAAGGAAAGAAATTCAGGTGGAGGGAGACCAGGCAGTTGACCAAACAGTTCACAGAGGGAGATCAAAGCTAGAGAGAAAAATTTAGGAGTCATAGGCCTGAGTGGTCTTTAAAGCCATGCGACTGGATAAGATTACCCAAAGAGACAGTATGAACAGAAAAAAGTTTAAATAAAGGACTATAAGTCAACTACCACCAACTAGAAATCTCACCCTCTTTCCAGAAATATGGCCCCACTCAACTCAAAGATCTTCAATGGCTTCATATATCCCACAGAATAAAAGTTTAATAAAAAGGCACCTGGCAATGCACAGAAACAATTTAGATGGTAGTGTCCAGTTCAATAATCAACCCACGTAATTTATCACTGTTGAATAATTTGTGAAGATTATATAGGGTGTGGTGATATTTTATATTTTTCTTTTGAGAAGTTAAGTCATTTGTATTCTTTTTAATGATTCGAAGTAATTACAAATTAAATGAAAAATCCATAAGGACATAATCTTCAACATGTCATATAATCTTCCAACAAATGAATATTTAAGAGCAACTATTTTGATCAGAGAATACTTTCACACTAGTGAATATTGTTAGCTCCAAAATGTTACCATGAGAGGAAATGCTGACTTATTTTCCTGTACAGTATTCTAAATATAGCAAAGATAGAGATATATAGTGGCCGCGCCAATTACAGCAGAAAACTACCAATACATGCATAGTTTGAAAATATATCGTAGCTAGCTAGCTAATTTCCAAAATAAATATCTGGTAGTCCACTTCTCTGAGCATTGCTAAAGTGCTTTATGGAGATCGAGTATTATTTTCTTCTTTGCTATTGGCTCTCCCTGGAACAATTCACAGACTAATATTAAACAGTTATGAAAACCAACTCAAATATAGGAGGCCATGCTTTACATTAGACGAGAAGTATAACCACTTTGGTTTTTCCTGCACAGGAATTTAGGCACTTAGCTCCTATTGTATTTGTGTTCATGAGAGTTATGCATGTAGATTCCCTCAATTTAAATGTGTTCCTGCCCTCTTCACATAGATAGGGAGTGGGTTTGTCAGGTGGAGATGTAATGCTACTTTCTTTAACCCATAGTGGGTGAAGTGTCTCTTTGCAGAAGACCTTCTGCTCCTGTGGTTTGTGGGAACTATCTAACAGTTTCTCAGTCTCTTAAGTGGAAATCTGTCTCAGGAAATTAAGGACAGAGAGGAGAGTCAACAGCCATGGATGATAACCTATGGGGAGGCCCAGTAAATAATGGAGGGAAACGCAGCCCAAAAGAGAGCGATCATTTAAAGCTATTAGATGACAAATCCACTTCAATGCAGTTATTATACCTGTAAATATAGAAAAATGATAATGTTGACAACTCTTCATCACACAATCTGGGTCATTAATAAATGGTGAAGGATAGAAAGAGTAAAAGAAATAAAACTGAGACTTCCCTGGTGGCGCAGTGGTTAAGAATCCGCCTGCCAGTGCAGGGGACATGGCTTCGAGCCCTGGGCCGGGAAGATCCCACATGCCATGGAGCAACTAAGCCTATGTGCCACAACTATTGAGCCTACGCTCTAGGGCCCATGTGCCACAACTACTGAACCCACGTGCCTCGAGCCCATGCTCCGCAACAAAGAGAAGCCACCGCAATGAGAAGCCCGTGCACCGCAACGAAGAAGAGCCCCGCTGGCCTCAACTAGAGAAAGCCTGCACGCAGCAATGAAGACCCAACACAGCCAAGAAATAAATAAATAAATTTATTTATTTAAAAAAAAAGAAAGAGCAGAGATCTAAAAGAAATTCAGAGAGCCTTAAGTCTCTATGACGTGGAGACCTGTGTGTATTACACTAGTTTCATGGAGCTCCCCAAAGCTGCACGTTTCATAGACTTGATTAATATAAAGGCTGTGTATGTAACTAGAATGGGTACTAGGACCCATTCTTAGTGGCAAAACTCCTGATTCTAGCTGGGCACATGGCCACCAAATAAAGATGACAGCTTCCTTTGCAGCTAGTAAATGGGCATGAGACTAAATTCCAGGAATAGAATGTGATTGGAAGTACCTGATTTCTAGGATGATTCTTATAGGAAGGCAACGTTCACTTCTTTATACCCTTCTTGCTGGCTATAATGCAGATGTAAAGGCTAAAATCCCAGCAGCCAGCTTCCACCAAGACTGGCAGAGCAGCAAGACAGGGGGTGCGTCTAGACCACCAACTTCCAGATTGTATGTGTGTAAGTGAGAAACAAACTTCTATTGTGGTCATTACTGTTATTGTGAGTTTTCTGTTGCTTATAGCCGAGCCTAATTTTAATTAATATGCCATACATTTTTGAAAACTTGAAAAGTAAGCAGTGATGTCCTGACCTTTTTTGAGTGATCAAAAAAGTGAATTGCTAACCCTAATGCCTAATTGCTTACTTTTAACTCATACAATCTTTTGAGTGTACACGTAGTAGAAACTGAATCATCAGTGATAAATTAATTTTGGGTGTTTGTTTTGGCTTTATTTTTCTACGTAATTTATTGTGAGGTTATCAATGTCAGATAAAATATTGATTTTCATCACCTGCTTCTGTTCATCTGTTCTGATCCAGTTCCTCATTTTTCCTTCTGAAACATTGCATGCCACACTTGAGATAATGAAGAATTTCTGAACACCACAGCTAAGAACCTGGACGTTCATCTGTAGCTACCTATATGCTCCTTACATGCAGCTGTGGTCCTAGTGGTTTTTTCACAGCTGTCCTTTATGACAAGTCCTTGGAAAACATTTATCCCAATGACCTTCATGCATCTTCAAAACTCAGGCTTTGTTGCACCTTGAAGGCTCTCCTGCTGCCTGGCTGATGGTGCCTCATACACCTTCCTTCCTTGGCAGCTTTGCAGAAAAGCAATAGATTATTAAGTAGGAAACTAAGACTGGAGTTTGCTGTTGTGATTGGCCTACCTGTCTTGGTGGATGCAATTTGTGCATACTATTTGGAGGAAGAAAAAGTTTGACCTAGGGGCCAGAAGCCGTATCTGAAGACACTTTAAAGCCACACTGGCCAGGCATCTATAAATATTATTTTTGAATACACTGCATCTCCTAGCATCATTTGTGAGGCTGGCTCATGATCTCTTAAGTGGCCTGGGTACTGGTATTGAAACTCTTGAACAGTGAGGAGGAAAACAGGTGCCACTACCATTCTCCAAGGAAAGTGTCACTTTTTTCTTCTACTGGAAGGGCTGTGGCAATTGTGTTTCCCTAGAAACAAAGGATTGACTAACTGGACCAATAGCATTTCCTAATTTGTCCAGTTGATCAAAGCTCTTAAATTCACATCTCCAAATTACTAGTCTAGTATTTCCCTTACACCAGCAGTGAGCAAACTAAAGCCCATCCCTTGCATTTTGTTTTGTTTGTTTTTTGTAAATAAAACAAATCCTGAGGTTATAAATAAAGTTTATTGAAACCTGGCCACAGCTCTGCCTGTCTGTTTGGTATTCTCTATGGCCGTTTTACCTACAAAGTAGAGTTGAGTAGTTGCACAATGATCTCCTTACCCAGCAAAGCCAAAAATATTTATTATCTGGCCTGTTCCAGACGTTTGTCTCCGTAAAAAATATTTGCTGCCCTCTCCCTCCCCAGACAGCACTGCCTTAGATAAGAAAAACGTAAGGTTCTTAAGTTTCCTCTTTGACTTTTAAGTCCCTCCTATGCTAAGATAACTCCCCACCTCTGTCTCCTTCTGGGTGCAACTGACATGATTTGCTAGGGCATGAGTAGAAATTTATTGTCAAGTGTCACTGTCAAGTTTGCCTGCAACACTTCCCTGCAACACTTGACCTGAAGCCAAAGATGGTATCTATACAACTTAGTACTTGCATCTAGAAAGTTATGTCCTTGGGTAGCCAGAGGATGTCATGACATAATTTTTGTTCCTTTCTGGAATGTAGAAAAAAAATGCAAGGAAATGAAACCAACAAATGATCAAGGAAAGAAACAGAAAAAGGATTCAGCTGACAATATATGGCTGAGGGAAAGAAGTAAAGATAGGACAATTGAAAAATAGCATAGAAGAAAAGCAGTGCAAGAAGGTGTATTAAGGTAGGCAGAAATAATTCCGATAAGGCAAAGAAACTTTCCTGGTCAAGTCATTCATTTCTGGTTGAAAGTTATTCACATGTTTCTTCCATGTGTTGCAGGAAGGGGACCCCTTCCAGGGCCCGAGAGTGAGCTCTTGTCTAACACTTGGAAATGAACTGTCCGAGGAGACACACATGCTGACAAAGCAAGAGACTTTGTCGGGAAGAGGCACCCGGGGTGGAGAGCAGCAGGGGAAGGAAACCCAGGAGGACTGCTCTGCCTCGTGGTTTTCGGTCTCAGGTTTAATGGTAATGGGGTTAGTTTCCAGGTTGTCTCTGCCAAATCACTTTGACTCAGGGTCCTTCCCAGTGGCACACGCATCTCTTAGCCAAGATGGATTCCAGCAAGAAGGATTCTGGGAGGTTGGTAGGAGATATGGACTGGCATCTCCTCTCTCCTTTTGACCTTTCCTGAATTCTTCTGGTTGGTGGTAGCTTGTTAGTTCCATGTTCCTTACCAGGAGCTCCTGTTGTAAGGTAACTCATGCAAGTGGTTACTACCAGCCTGGCCAGGCTGGGTGGTTTCGGTCAGTGGTTCCCCTAACACATGAGTGCTTACCCAAAAAAGATCAACCCTATTTGGATGTGTCACCATCTTCCTGGGATTTTAGAAATTTAAAACTGAAGGTAAAACTGATACCAAGCAGGACCCTGTGGGGCTCCTGGGCACAAAAGCCTTTCTGTGTCCCTCATTTCTTGATTATAGGAAATAGGCTTCATTCAGCCTCGGTGACCTTCCCTGAGCAAGTTCAAACAGTTGCTAATCAAGGAGGGGAGGAGATGCTGAGTCAAGGGAGGAACAGTTAAAAGAAACAATAGTGCGGCCTTGGGGCAGCGTCTGGTTCCCCCTCAAGGATACACATAACAATATCTTTGAGCTGTTTTGCAGATGCTGAAACGCCCACCAGGTGGGAGAGGTTAATGGTTAATGAAGGTATACTGTCCACAAGCACACAGACCCCAGACCAGTTGGATCCGGAAGGTTGATGATGCTGACTCCCACTTCCCACCAACCAATCAGAAGAATGTCTGTGAGCTGACCACACCCTCTTTGAACCATTACTATAAAACTCCTCACTACCCCCTCCAGGTTGGGACACACAGTTTTAAGGGCATTAGCCCGCTGTGTCCCCCATGGCAAAGCAACAAATCTATTCTTTTCTGCTTCACCCAAAACTCTGTCTCTGAGATTTAATTTGGTGTCGGGGTACAGAAGTCAGATTTGGCTTCAAAACTAAAAGTAAATTTTAAAAGTAAAAATAATTCTTGTCCAACATGCTGATTATACCAACAAGAACCAATGGTACCCCTGCTGAAAATCACAGCATGGTGACACTGGAACAAGCAATTGGAGCCCTCAATCACTCTGTGCTTTCTCTCATATACACTACAGTAGGACATAGACCCTCCCAGAAAGCTATTTTAATGGTGAAAATTATTAGACACAGAATTCAGTTTGGGGAAAGAAAGTTCAAAAGCTTTGGAGATTCAGAGTTGCCTTAAACAATTGGAAGGTAAGCCTTTAGAAGTTCCTTTGAAAGAACAAGTCAATTCCTAATGTACCTGTGCTAGCTGCAAAATGAATGTAATGTAACAGTACTTTGATAACCCAAATATATCTTCAGATTAAGAACAGAGAAGGGGAAAACTCCACTAATATTTTTCCTCTTTCCTCATGTGGTAAACAAATTAATAAAACAATTTTGAGTATTTTAATTACTGTAACTTTTTGATGTATTTCCCTGAACCGTGTGCTATCTTCCTTTTACCGTCTACTTCCAGTAATTAAAATTCCTTATCATTTCTTTATTTCCACATTCTTTTTTTAAAAAAAAATTATTTATTTATTTAGGCTGTGCCGCGTCTTAGTTGCAACACGCAGGATCTTCATCGCGGCATGCATGCAGGATCTAGTTCCCCGACCAGGGATTGAACCCAGGCCGCTGCATTGGGAGCTCGGAGTCTTACCCACTGGACCACCAGGCAAGTCCCTATTTCCACATTCTTAAACACCTGAGCTTATATTTTCCTTAAAGTGATCTCAATCACTGTATTCCCATAGTCCTTTATGGAACAGTGTTAGAGAGTATTGAGTGTTTTAGAGATAGAGATGAGAATAAAAAGGTAAGCCATGCTACTAGATATTTAGGAATATTAATTAGGTCGTAATAATACTTAAATGCTTCTTTGTGGTGGCAATAGCACATCTTCCTTACAAGTTCTCTTCTTTGTCTCACCTTGAGTAGCGGGTGATATTTGTTGCGTCTCCTCTTCATCTGGCTGCCAGCTGCATTGTCTCAGTGGCTTTCAAAAGGAGACTGATGGACCTAATCCGTAAATACTGACTGGAAGCCAGAGTAAGGCAAGAGGCTCTGTTTATTGGCCATTAGTCATCAATAAATAATAGCAGTGTTAAACAGTAAACACAGAGCTCTGAGAATATCATTAACATTACTTACAAAATAAATGTTTCTGTGATATATCAGTGTGTGGCAGTCAAATCCCCCGAGGGCTCTAGGACTGAATTTGTCATCTGCTGTGTTTTAAACTGAAATATCTTTTTAGGAAGCTCTTTCTGGTTCTCTGCTCTGATTGACTTGTAAGAAGACTGGGATTTTCTCAAAGAAGATCTTCATTTCTTCTGGTTATGTGTCATGTCTTTATTGGGTTGACTTCATGAAGAGCTGGGAATATCTGACAAATATCTGGGGTCCCTATACTTGACATATATGTTATAGGAAGCATGCCTAACCCCACTGACTACCTAGCCCAAGGAAGTAAAGTATAAACCTTGGGGCTTTAAGAAATAACTAACCACAAGCAAGATATTGTAAATCTTTTCTTGTATTGCTTTCTAGAAGAATATGGGGGAAAGCAATAAAAAAGTACTTTGTAAATAGTCTGTTTCTCCCCACCCCCTTTTCCTTGAAATCATATGCCTCCTCACTTGGTACCACGTTGCAAACAGCTGGAGTCTATCACTCGTCATGGTATTATTCCCACTTGTTGAATGTCCTAAAACCAAACACTCTAAAAGCAATAAAGAAGGAAAGAGTAAACATGTTCTAAATGATTCCATTTTCATGCTTTATGACTTTCTCATGATCATTTTAGTCATCTACCTGAAGATTTATTTTGAAGGCTAAGTGGTGATTACACAGATGAATCGCCCATTTGAAATGCTTTACTTTAAAGCACAAGAATGAGAGAGTGAAAACCTGGAGCCTTCCAACTCCACATCCACCATTTGAGTAAATTACCTGACCACAGTTACAGGTCTGTTCCTTCATTGACAGAACAGTCGGCAAGGAGCAAGGTTGCTATCTGGCATATGTGAGTTCTCAAAAATCGCAGGGAAGACATGATTTTGTTGTTACTCTTAAAAATTGTATAAAAATCTCATGCTATCTCAACTGAGAGGCATGTGACCCTTTTATTCCCCAGTGAAACTTGTTATGGTTAATAATACTTCACAAGGTTGTCATGACAGATATATATAAATCACCTAGCAGTAGAGTTAATGGTCAATAAATGTTCATTCTTTTCCTCTTGTGTTTTGTCTTTCTTCCCATTCTGTTTTAATATTTAGTTTATTATTTATTTATTTATTTTGGCTGCCCCTGGTCTTAGTTTCAGTGTGCAAGATCTTTAGTTGTGGCATGCCTGCAGGATGGGAACACGGAGTCCTACCCACTGGACCACCAGGGAAGTCCCTCTTTCTTCCCGTTCTTAAAAAGGAGAAAAGTCAGCCGTGATCCTAAACATGAATATTTGTGGAATGGACTTAAAAACAGAATAAGAGGAAAGTCTCAGACTTTTTACTGATACACATAAAATGATAGCAAGACATATAATGCCTTTCTAATGCCTTTTGCACAGGGAAAATATCATACGATTTCCCTCATTTTGAAAACACAGACAAAGAAGCATCAAAATGTTAATACCTTCCCTAACTAAGGTAATACCTTCCCTAAGATCAGATACAAAAAGAATTGTCAAAATCTCCAAATTGAAATTCTAAAACCAAATACATTATTTTTAAGATATTGTTTGGTGTATTGTATCTGTGTCAGCAACCAATAGTGAAATCACTAGTTAATTTTAGGTTGTGTTTTTCTTCTGTGCTTTTTTCTTTCTTTTTTCTTTCTTCTTTTTTTTTTTTTGCCGTGTCACGCGGCCTTTGAGATCCTAGTTCCCCAACCAGGGATCGAACCCAGTCCCCAGAAATGAAATCGCTGAGTCCTAACCACTGGACCACCAAGGGAATTCCCTCTTCTGTGCATTTTTAAATGGATATCTCATTACAGGTTTAGATGAGGAAGGCAACAGGGCCTCAGGAGACCCAGAGTGGAGAGAAAGGATGAGGCTGTAAGCGAGCAAGTACAGGTGCAACTGCCATGGCTGTCATTGTGGAGAAGCTGTTTTGTCTCAGTAGTCGATAGCATTCTCCTCTGCCTCTTACTGAACTTCCTGTGTTTCTGTAGCTGAGTCTGTGAAGCTTTATTCTCTGCTACTTTAGAGCCAGGCCCCACTTGCATAGCTGCCTGGGGTCTCTCCCAAGACTGCACTCTTCAAGACTGGTTCTCTTCCTAGTCTCCCTATTGCATTTGCTGGCCCTCTGTCAACTTACACGTGCTTCACTGCTGCCAGGTTATTGCCCTCTGCACACAGGATGCTAACTGTGTGATCTCTGCTAGTCATAGGACACCCATTGCTTGATAGAGTAGAAAACTCATCAATGCCCTGTGACAGTGTTAGAACATCCCCCAGAATGCTATAAGTGGGTGACATACAGTGTCTGCATACGAAGATCTCTAAATATGTTCCAGGACGTGGCCTCATTCTCAGACCATGGCCACCTGAGGGATGAGAATTTTGCTCCTGTCTCCAGGTTGAAGGTTTTCCAGAGAGTCACTTTGATCTAGTTTCAGAGGGTCCCCGATGGGATAGCTTTAATGTACCCCTATAGCTTGGATCCTGCTGCAGTATCCTCAAGATGTCCCTAATCATAGTTTTCTTGAGATAGACATCCTTGGAGGTTCTAAGACCAAGCCATGCTTCCAGATGTTCATGGATCACAGAGAACACCGGACCAGGCCACTGCCTTTCGATGCTTCCAAATAGCAGAGCAGGACGAACTGTACAAACGATCCATGTGAACATTTAGCCTTATTTGCAGTAAGGACCCAGAGAGGCGATCAGCCTGCTGCTACTTGGCAAAGTGCACTTCAATTTCAAGCTGATGTGTTTACTTTCCAAGGCTGAAATTGTTGTCAGCAATTTTTATTTTAAGTAGAAGTTGCAGTCACTGGTCTTTTAGAATACGTCATATTTACAAAGGTGCATTTTATAAGACTATCCTAAAGTGCTGTATGAATATCATTTCATTTCTCTTTATCACACCTCTGTGAGGGAGAGTAGCCCATATCATCCTTCCCATCATCACCAGGCTTAGTGTTCAAATGAAAGCACACAAAGGCTTTCTAGAGAGCAGCACAGAGCTCACAGTGGACCCAAGAGTAGGCCGGTTAGGGTTGTATATGAATTTCAGCCTCTGGCAAAAGGCTGGGGGCATAATTCTATCAACCCAAGAAAATAACACTTTCTTAAGTGTCCTTAAGGGCAGAAGAAAGGGGTCTCACTACAAAATGTGCCCGTTGTGTTGAAGACACTTTTTTTTTGATTTCTTGTTGCTCTGGTTCTCCAGTTACCAGTTATTATTATCACTATAGAAAAGGAGTGGCAGGGAGGCACGGAGCCAACTGGACCGTGAGCCTGTGAAACTGTTGCAGGAAAGAAAGTGGGGTGCGAGAGGATGACCACGTCCCAGGTCTCAGGCAAGTCCCTGGATGGCTGCCAGGTGTGGGTTCTTGGTTTTGTGCAGGAAAGAATTCACGAGTGGGCCATAGTAAAGTGAAAGAAGGTTTATTCGGGGAAATACACACTCCATAGACAGAGTGTGGGCCATCTCAGAAGGCGAGAGGCCCCAGGATACAGGATTGTCAGTTTTTATAGCGGTGGGTAATTTCATAGGCTAATGAGTGGGATGATTTTTCCAACAATTTGGGGGAAGGGGTGGAGATTTCCAGGAATTGGGCTACCGCCCTCTTTTTGGCCTTTTATGGTGGGCCTTGGAACTGTCATGGCGCCGGTGGGTGTGTCATTTAGATGCTAATGTATTAACAACAAGCATAAGGAGGCTCAAGGTCTAGTGGAAGTCGACTCATCCACCATCTTGGACCTAATTGGTTCTAAACAGTTTATATTGTGTCCTCAACAGCTGTGTCATTCTTTTAAAGGTTGTGCCCTGCCCCCTTCCTGTCCTAAAATGTTGGTCCTGTTATTTGAAATACTCACCTGTCTCTAGATCAGAGACCAACATTTTTATTCGGCATCACTTACAAGTAATTAGGATAGTCCATTAAACATATCCTAAGAACCTTTTATTTCCAAGGATTAAATGAGTCTGATCTGACTGTTTAGTAGAGGTCTTGATAACTGTACAGAGTATTGACAAAAAAAGTTGGGAAGGGTGAAGGTAATAGAAATTTATCTCTTTCTTTTACTCAGAAGTAAGGAAAAGAGTATTTATTGAGTATCTACATTGTACCAGTAGCTCTTTTAGATGAGCTCATTTATGCACGGAATTTTCAGTTATAATTACCATGCTACCTGCCAAAAAACCACGGCTCAGAAAAAATAGATGACTTACTCAAGGTCACACAGCTAGTGAAAGTAAACTACAGAGTCTGGATTCAATCCAGACCTTTCTAATTCTTTTTTTTTATAATATAAATTTATTTTTATTTATATTATTTAGTTTTGGCTGCATGGGGTCTTTGTTGCTGCTCACGGGTTTTCTCTAGTTGTGGTGAGCAGGGGCTACTCTTCATTGCAGTGCACGGGCTTCTCATTGCAGTGGCTCCTCTTGTTGTGGAGCACGGGCTCTAGGTGCATGGGCTTCAGTAGTTGTGGCACACGGGCTCAGTAGCTGTGGCTCACAGGCTCTAGAGCGCAGCCTTAGTAGTTGTGGCACACGGGCTTGGTTGCTCCATGGCATGTGGGATCTTCCCGGACCAGGGCTTGAACCCATGTCCTCTGCATTGGCAGGCAGATTCTTAACCACTCTGCCACCAGGGAGGTCCCCAGACCTTTCTAATTCTTAAACTCCAGTTAAGAGCTGCTTGGGGATTGTCCTTATATGCTAATGTGAAGTTACTCAAGAATATAGCAGAAATACTCTTACCAAGAATTAATTGTATTTGTTCCCAAACCAGCCTGTCTTTTGTACTTGTTATTTGAATTATGTTATTTAATTAAATAATTAATTAATAACATCCTTCTGGACTAATACAATAAAAATACAAAAGAAAGAGGTTTATGTTTCTATGAAGACTAACTAGAATGCTTTGGAAATACAAACTGAGCAAGACCCTCTGGGCCCTTTTGGGTACAACAGTGATGGGGCAGGGTCCTGGTTCCTCCTTAGTGAATATACATAACAATCTGATGTGTGTCTCTTGAGTTTTTCTACAGGAACTAAGGCCCCCACCCAGGTGGAGGATGACAACTTCAGGCTGAGCACAAGCACATGGACCCCAGACTGGTGGAAACCAGAAGGATGATTCCTGGAACACTGCCCTGTTGCCTCACTACCAACCAATCAGAGGAAGGTCTCACACCCTCCAGCCCTTCCCCCCAGATCTTGCCTATAAAAACTCTTCCCCAAAACCCCCTTGGGGTTTTTGAGCACAAGCCACCCCTTCTCCTTGTATGGTCCTTGCAATAAACCTTCTCTGCTCCAAACTCTGACGTTTCGGTTTGTTTGACCTCAGTGTGTGTTGGGCACACACTTAGGTTCAGCAACACTCTGTATTCTGGATTTCTTCCTGTTTTTATAGATGTGGTTCATCTTCTTTTCCCACAGTAGCTTTGCTCTTCTGCACAATTTCTACTCACTCTTCAGGACTCACTTTAGGTGTCTCCTCCTCTATGAAGTACTGCTGTTGCCCCTGGGACAGAAAGTGAGGTCTGCTTCCTATTGTGTCTCCAACCCCCATACACCTAGCCTCTGATACGGGGAACACCATGTGCAAAGAAGCCAAGGAGAATTTGCCAACAATAGATGCAGAAGATCAAAGGTCACTGTGCTCTTGGGGGATCAGGTGTGCTGGACCAGTGTCTAAGCAGCTGTGGACTTGAGGAGAGCAAAACAGGAAAAAAAAACCCAGCTGTGGGACCCATCCTCCCTGCCTGAGCCATCCCCTGTGGGGATTTTTTTTTTTTTTTTTTGGTTGCACTGCGTGGCTTGTGGGATCTTATTTCCCTGACCAGAGATCGAACCATGGTCTCTATAGTTGACTCTCAGAGCCCTAACCACTGGACCACCAGGGAATTCTTGCTCTGTGGGGGATTATCCCATAAATGCTGAGAATCAGTTTCTTTCTTTCTCTTTTTATTTTGGCCGCACTGTGCACTGTATGTTTTCAGGATCTTAGTTCCCCGACCAGGGATGGAATCCAGCTCCCTTGCATTGGAAGCACAGAGTCCTAACCACTGACTGCAAGGGAATTCTCTAGAATCAGTTTTAATCTTGTGCTTTTTATCAGAATCTTCTCTTTATTCATACTGAATATCACCTTATTTTTTTATATTTATATTAATCTGCCCAGTTAAATTATCAAGGGGAAATACCAAAGTATTTATAATTTCCCAGCAGCCTGACCTTGCCTTTTGGCCTTCTACAAGAACTATAAATTCAGTCTGGCAGCAAAGTGAATTCTCAAGTTTTTCTTATGCTTATACCATCTCTAAGACCAATGTAAACTTGAAATTGGTTATTCTTAGTGTCTGGCATTTATTCCATGAAGGTGGAGCATATTGGGAAATTATCACTAAATTTAATTTTTCTCATTCTAAAACTATTTACATAGATATCAGCTGTTGTTAAGAGGCTCCATTTTTCTATTCTTAAAATTGCACCGAGTAAACATTATATTTACATATAGTTGTATGCAGTAGTTTACAGTTATGGAAACCACATGAATTCATTCACTTCTCATAGTGGCATAGACAGAGCAGGTATTATTTCCTCATTTTATTTAAAGGAAACTCAGGGTTGTTTGAGGACTCTGCCCAGGGTTAGCATCGGTTCAAAAACAAACAAATCAAGTTATCTGGTTCCTGAGAGGAGCTGGTGCATAGGCAGTTGCAAGCATTCTTTTTTTCTAAGGAGGAAATGTATTGGATATAGTATTTTAAGCTTGGTAAAACCATTTTTCAAGTGTTAAAATCTATCGATAATACCAAGGAATAGAAAATATGGGCTCAAAATTAATTCTTCCTTGACTTCTTCATCATGACCTTGTATATAAGAACCATGGTTTTATTAACCTGACATCTCTATCATTAGCTTATAAGAAGTCTGGTTTACCTCTTCAGCCATCTAAGACAACTTACGTATAGAATTAAACATTTACAAAAAAAGAAATGTAAAGGTTTGTCTGATTCCTATAATTCTGAAAGCAGCATATCTACATTTTTAAATACCACAGAAGGAAATCAGGACAGTGTTTACATTTGTTACTATTTTTATGGCAATTAGTAAAACTAGGTGGAAAAAAAAGAACCTAGGATTTTAGTGACTAAAAAGTAAGCTCCAAGGAAGCAGGAACTTTGTCTCTTTGTTCACTGGCACATTCCAAAGGCCTTGAACAGGGCTGGAATATAGTAAGTGCTTAATAAATATTAGTTGAGTTCATAAATGAACAAACAAAGGAAATAGACAAAGTCAAGGCTCGCAACCTTACGTTATTGGAGAAATAAAAAGAATTCATGTATTCAGCAAATATTGACTGAATGCCTAAGAAGTTCTAGACAGATTCAGAGCCTCTGGACTAGAACCACCATGCCCCTATGGCTGCCCAGGGGGAGGTGAAGCCGTATCCAGCCTCTGTACCCCGACACCAAATTAAATCTTCGTGACAGAGTTTGGGTGAAGTAGAAAAGAATAGCTTTATTGCTTTGCCAGGCAAAGGGGGCTACAGTGGGCTAATACCCCCAAAACTGTGTGTCCCAACCTGGAGGGAGTAGTGAGAAGTTTTATAGTAATGGTTCAAAGAAGGTGTGATCAGCTAGTGGACATTCTTCTGATTGGTTGGTGGTAAGTGGGAGTCAGCATCATCAACCTTCTGGGGGTCAACCCCAACCGGTCTGGGGTCTATGTGCCTGTGGGCAGCATACCATTAACTTCTCCCACCTGGTGGGCGTTTCAGTATCTGCAAAACAGCTCAAAGATATTGTTATGTGTATCCTTGAGGGGGAACCAGGACGCTGCCCCAAGGCTGCACTATTGTTTCTTTTAACTGTTCTTCCCTTGTCTCTGCATCCCCACCCTTCCCTAATGAGCAACTGTTTGAACCCACCCATTGGAACTCAGGGAATGTCATGGAGGCTGAATGAAGCCTATCTCCTGTCATCAAGAAATGAGGGACACAGAAAGGCTTTTGTGCCCAGGAGCCCCACGGGGTCTTGCTGGATATCAGAGGTATTCTGATTTAGCCTGAGTGACTAGGGAAGGAGGAGCTGCCCTTTGGGATCTGAATGAAATGAAAGAGCCAGCCATGCAAAAATAGTATGACCTACCTGTTGTTGCAGCATTAAATTAGATGATGCATAGAAAGCACTTATCTCAGTGATCAGCAACTGATAGTGATGAGGTTCAGGACACAACACCCCAAAATGTGATCCCTCGGCATACTGAATATTTCAAGCTGAAGGAATATGAGAAATGGCAGGTGAAGGAAGGACTTTCTGACTTCCCCTGAGGCAGGTCACAAAACCCTCATATGAGAGGTGCCTCCCTTAGAAAGGAACATCCTTATCTCCAAAAACGGAGGGACACCAAGAGAACCACCCCCCTTTTTGTGGTCTTATCACATTTTCCCACTACTCTCCTCTCTTCATCAAACCTGGCATGAAAACATTCAGGTTTAACTGCTTCTTCAGGTCTTATTTCCTTATGAAATCTCCAGTGTCCTGTAAAACCTACGTTGAATAAACTTGTGTGCCTTTCTCTTGCTAATCTTTTGGGACAGGGACCCAAGTCGAGAACTTAGAAGAGCAGAGGAAAAAGATAGTTTTCCTCTCTTATAGTAGATATTATTGTTATTTCTATAGATGGCAACCAAGATATTTATTCACCCTGTTCAAAACCGAGACAAGTCCATGGTGCTATGATACATAGGTATCTCTAGATGGCTTTTGCAAACCTTGGGCTTGCGTGCTCCAAATCCTTGGAAGGAACGAGGACTTAACTCCTGCCCCCAGAGGATCAGGATCTGCTATACATTCTGACTTTATATATCAAAACCCAACATTTCAAATCCTGCATACCCCAATGTGGCAGATATTCTAGTTGGTTTTAATGACCCTTGGACAGGATTAGGCTTTGCAAACGGTCTGCTTTTTGTACTTGGACCATAACATATCAGCATAATATAAATCCCTGATGCGATGTTAAAGATTTGCCAAATCAAAATCTTTTTTACTGGTTATCTGGAGCATATATGATGCCTTATATTTGAAAACATAATATTAATTTTTGGCCTTTCGAAAGCCTGTTTATATATTCTGTATTTTACAGATTTGAAAAGTTTTTTCTTAAATTGAACATTAAAATTGCTACTGGTAATTCTTTACACTTCTTTCCATCTCATTATACAAGTAAAGTATGCTATATTGTAGTCAACTGGACAAAAAAATTTAAGGAAGAAACTAAAAATCATCTGAGATAACCACTATTAAAACTTTAGTAACCATCCTTTAACATGCCTCTTCAGACTAATATATGCAGACTTATATATAAAATGTTGAGGGAATTCCCTGGGATTCCAGTGGTTAGGACTCTGCGCTTCCACTGTGTGTGTGTGTAGGGGCCTGGGTTTGATCCCTGGTTGGGGAACTAAGATCCCACAAGCCACACTGTGCAGCCAAAATAAATTAAATTAAATTTTGAAAAAATAGGATCATATTATACATGTATTTTATTAAGAATATTCTTTAAAGCATTTCATTAAGTTCTTTATGTCTTTCCTCTCCCTCTCTTATCCATCCCTCCTCACCATTCCTATAAAAAATGTGAGAAAACTGTTTTTCTCACTTGAACACACAGTGTGAAAATCCCTCCAATCAACTAACACAGACCTAACATGTTTTCTTTAGTGAATGCATCCCATTTCATGGTATGAATGAACCCCAGTTTATTTATCTATATCTCTAGTGATGAGCACTCCTTTTATAGTCCTGCTTTTTACCCCAATGAACAAAGCTACAGTAAACATATTTCACATGCACCCTTATGGGCTGGTAGATTAGTTTTGATGGTATTGCTAGGAGAGGGGGTGTATGTACGGTCATCTTAGTAGAGATGTCCAGAATTGCATTCTCAAAAGATGTTAACAGTTTACATTTCCACTTTTGTTTTATCCAGTGTTTATTTTTAGTGTTTATATGCATATAGGCATACATAATTGGGGGTAATTACTATAGACATGACTTCCTTAGTGATGCTAGAAAAATTCAATGATTATTCAAGTTTCACCAGGCTCATTGATCCTTTCACCTGTATTTTAAAAGTAAGTGAGGGACTTCCCTGGTGGTCTGGTGGTTAAGACACTGTGCTTCCACTGCAGGGGGCACGGATTCAGTCCCTGGGTAGGGAACTAGAATCCCGAATGCTGCATGGCATGGCCAAAAAAAAAAAAAAAAGTAAGTGAAACAGGCCTTCAATAACCATTTTTCTGAAGCTCTGACAAGTAACAAAATAGAGCTCTAACCGCCAACAGTTCTGAAAACCACAGTGGGATGTTATTCACTCATTCCACCAGTTCATTCGTTCATTTATTTATTTATTTATTTATTGTTGGCTGTGTTGGGTCTTCGTTGCTGCGCACAGGCTTTCTCTAGTTGTGGCGAGCAGGGGCTTCTCATTGCGGTGGCTTCTCTTGTTGCGGAGCCCGGGTTTAGGCGCGCAGGCTTCAGTAGTTGTGCCACGTGGGCTCGGTAGTTGCAGCACACTGGCTTAGTTGCTCCGCGGCATGTGGGATCTTCCCGGACCAGGGCTCAAACCCATGTCCCTTGTATTGGCAGGCGAATTCTTAACCACTGTGCCACCAGGGAAGTACCTCCACCGGTTCTTGAAGTTAAGAATGCTCTCTGCATCCCACTTAGCAGAGGAAAACAGCTCCATTTTGCCCATTGCTTTCTGATTTTCATCCTGCTGCTATGCTATTTGCTTCTAGCACCTGAAAGCACTATAAAAATGCATTTTAAATCATTGACTAGAATTTCTCTGCTCTGCATTACAAACTTTTTTAAAAAAAGACAATTTAGAGGTATGAATCGCAGCATCTTGGTAGCATTCTTATTTTTTAAGTGCTAGAAAAAAAAAATTAAGATCACCCATCTAAGAAATGTAATGCCATTTAACTAACCATTGTACTGATACAGGATGAATTATTTATAACCTAATTATTATAATTAGAATTAACGCACCAAACACATTCAGGCTCGGGTTTCACAACAATGTTCTGATTGATTTTCTGAAATACACAATCACTGACATGTATTTGCACAGGTGGAAATCAGTGTCTCCTCGGTGGTCCTCCCAGGTATAACAGTCTGTTAACCTGACTCTTATGCTAAGCTCTGAACTGTAAACTGAAAAAGGGCAAAAGACTATTCGTCATCAAACACCATATTTTCAGTCACCTCTTCAAGTAGGAAAAATTTAGTTACCTTCTACTGTAATCACAGAAAAAAAATGTCTAAAGATGCCCTATTATTTTTTAAATATTTTAATTTTCTTGGATTTAATTGATTTACAATGTTGTGCTAGTTTCAGGTGTATAGCAAAGTGATCCAGTTATACATATACATATATTCATTATTTTTTAGATTGTTTTCTCATATAGGTTATCACAGAATATTGGATACAGTTCCCTATGCTATACAGTAGGTCCTCGTTGGTTAAAAGATGCCTTCTTTTTAAAAGCTTACTATTATGATTATTTGATCCACATCGTAAATAGCTATTCATCTCCAAGTATGATAGAAAAACAATCTCGGGATATAAATGAAGCCCAGACTTTTTTAAAAAAAAATCATCTGTCCAGTAACTGTTTATAAACAGCTGGGCGAGCCCCAAATGAAACGCCCAGCAATAATCACTGCATATACGCCAGTCCCCAGTCAGCTGTGTATTAATGTCTGGCTGGTAATTTAACGGCACCTCTAGGCATAAACAAAGGTTTATTAAAATAGTAAGTAAAATATTCCTGAACGCTGGATCACTTTTTAAATTTTCCTCTGCTTTTGAAAATTAAGGAAGCCTATACTGTGATGCTAAAAGACACTGATTGAATCCATACTTGGTGTCCTTTTATTTAGGTTGTATTTAACATAGCCCAAAGCAAATAATCTACCTATGCTTATGTTAAAGTTTTTTTTATTTCTGGGAGAAAAACCATAATGGGAAAGAATAGAGTCCCTTTCTTCAGGTTCGCTTCTTCAATCTATCTCTTAGTTTTACTTCCACTTTCTCCCTGCACAGTTTCTACCCTCTTCTCCATGGCAAAATCCCTGAAAGCTTTTTTTTTTTTTAATGTAAAACAAATAATGAAAGCAAATTAATCTTACAGAATCTACCTCATGAATCCATCTTGGATCAACAGCTTTGGAGTTCTCATGGTCTCCTTATAACAATGGTATCCACATGGCTTCTGGTGGGTCATATCAGAATAATTCTTCATTTTTCAAACTAATAGTTAGGGTTAGGGTTAGGGTTAGGATTATTAAACTTAGTTTTTCAAACTAATAGTTTTTCAAACTCTTTTCCTTTTTTTCAAAGGAAAATAGTCTAAGGCTATCGCCAGCATCATTGCGCATTTCTTTGTAGACTCCCAGCAGGTAGAATGCACTGATATCTTGAGAATATTGACTTCAGAGAATGTGGTTATAATTTCTTCTCTGGATATGTTACATCACTGTACTCATAGCTTAGGGTCTTTCAGCTTAAAGAAACATCAAAACTGTACCTAATGGTATGATCTGTCCCACCCTCTTCTACAAGTGACAATACAACTCTTTTCTTTTTAAAATTATTTATTTATTTATTTTTGGCTGCGTTGGGTCTTCGTTGCTGCACGTGGGCTTTCTCTAGTTGCAGAGACCGGGGGCTACTGTTCATTGTGGTGCGCGGGCTTCTCATTGCGGTGGCTTCTCTTGTTGCGGAGCACGGGCTCTAGGTGCGTCGCTTCAGTAGTTGTGGCTCGCGGACTCTAGAGCACAGCCTCAGTTGTTGTGGCACACGGGCTTAGTTGCTCCGCGGCATGTGGGATCTTCCCGGACCAGGGCTTGAACCTGTGTCCCCTGCATTGGCAGGCGGTTTCTTAACCACTGAGCCACCAGGGAAGCCTAATACAACTTTTTCTGAAGAGACTAGAAGCTCATAATTCTTAACTTTCTCTTAGATCTCTCTCTCTCTCTCTCTCTCTCTCTCCCTATCCAGAAGTTAACCTAATATAATAAAACACTGATTTGTAAAAGTTTGTCACTAAATCTTTTCATGTAGATTTTACTTTACACTATGAAATTCTATTGCTACTGGTACTTTACCAATAGATAGTGCTCAGTATACATCTGGTTGACTTTTCAATAACCAAAAAAGATATTTAATGATGATATTTAATGAAACTTGATATACATTTTTTAAATAATAGAAGTTGGTAGTGACCTGTGTCAGAAGTTTATTTTGCCTGCACGTATAGTTACAGGTAGCACTTTTAGCTATGCATCCATACCAAATCACTTTGAGTAACTTTCATGAGATAGTTTTAGCAGTAATGACTGGTTTAGGTACAGTTTTCTGACCTTAGAATATATTTAAGGACCTCTGGGGGATATCTTCCTTCAGTCCTTTGAGTTAATATTTTCATCTAAAATCTGTTTTATATAATGTCTCCCAAAGCAGATATTGTTTTCCTTCATTAAAAGGGATAATTTTCCAGTCTTCATCCAGAAAACGTAGTTTTGTTTTTTGGGTTTTTTTGTTTTTTCTTTTTGGCCACTCCCTGTAGCTTGCAGAATAGTTCCACTGCAGGGGGCAGGGATCGTACCCCTGCCCCCTGCAGTGGAAGCACAGAGTCTTAACCACTGGACTGCCAGGGAAGTTCCCAGAAAACTAGCTTAAAATTATAATCATGGGGGTTAGGAGGGAAGGGATAGACTGAGAGTTTGGGATTAGCAAATGCAAACGATTATATGTATGTATAACTGAATCACTTTGCTGTACACCAGAAACTAACACAACATTGTAAAATCAAATATACTTCAATAAAATAAATTTTAAAACATTACAATCATGGGCACAATCTATTATGTTGAGTAATACTTATCTGAGTGATTTATTTCCCCTCCAAAAATGTATACTTATTCTTTATATCTTTCAACAATGCAGAGTGTGGGCAAAACAGTGTCACTTTATGAGCTCTGTCCACAGGTTTTAGTAAAAATAATTGCTTTACCAATAAAAAGAATGACAGGAAGTTAAGAAATAAAGGACAGGCTGGTCTCAAAAAGAAGAAAATTGCCCTAACGTGAGGATAGAGTTTAATTAGGGAAGCTCTGTGGTGCCCCATCTCATAAAACTCATTTTATTAAATTTATGTCCCATATTTTTGCCAGACTATATTGCTTTCTGCCCTTAAAATCCAGGCATGAGGATATGAAATTATTTTCCTACTCAGTCACTGGCTTCAGGGGACAGGGTTCTGATTTCACCAGGGTCTTTGGTCCTCTTGCCCTTTTGTATCTTATTCAAAAATTTCAGCAAATTTGACCTCTGAGAAGGTACAATTTCCTGTTAGCCTTATAGTTTGTCTTTTCTGTTTGCATATCTGGACACTGCTCAGAAGTAGAAAGTCTTAAAGCTGAGCTTGGCGGTCAGCGCCAATATCAAGTGGAGTTTTGCTGCCATCGTATTTCACAACTCAGCCAGTTTCCTTACTTAGGACTTGGCATCTGAATCCTATTCTTTTTACGGTCCGTTTTGGAGTGACATGTTTGTATAGTTCTCCACATAATCCACTCTTGAGTATTATCTGGTTAGTTCTGCAAAATGTCTTTGTCTCCAACATTGAGCCATGCACTTGAAGGGGAAAAAACCCATGCGTTTCAGAAGTCTTGGTTACTGGGGAAGGTGGGGAGGGGTGCTGTCTACACTGCTAACATCCAGACAGGTGCTCAGCTCCCCAGTTCTTCATTGGTAGTGACCCAGCCAGACCAGAACATTCTTTTGTCGAATTTGGTCCTATTCGAGAAGAAGCAATATTCCCAGTTTCTACTTGAATTGTATTTCACAGATTCACTTGTTAGCTAGCTGCTTGGAACGCACTGTCCAATGAAAACAGTGTTAAAAATCAGAGGCTGAAATGAAAACACAGATGTTTGGGAACGGGCAAGAGTGAAGGAGGCAGGGTGGAATGTGCATGATTTTTAAAGATTTCAGTGAAACAGAAAATACTGGACAAAAGCCCTGACGTTTGTTCCCTGTCAAATGCTGAGAGACAGGCAGATAGCCCTGAGCCCCTCTTGGCCTCATGAGGAGACTCAGCTCTGACAGAACAACAGAGGGTCACTCATGACTGGTTTGCATAACTGGGTGATGATTGGGAGAGAGGAGGTGAAAAGGTAGGATCAGAGGTTGGGTTCTGACTCATTTTAGTGGTAAATTAGGGCAGAAATGATGGTCCTGTGTGAACTTCCAACACAGCTCTCTTACCCTGTCTGGGGACACTGCAGGGAGATGGTTCCCTATTCCTTTTATAGAAATACAGAAAGAAATGAGCAAGGTTTATGAATAAAGCAGCTTTAAACAGAGAATTTTCAGACATAACACATTTTCTTTCCTTGTGATCTATCTTCTGAAAAGAAGCACACAGATTTTGATCTACCTTGCTTACAGTAATCACAGTTCATTAATCTTACTACCTGTAAGAAGAGTCACTATACAGTTACGTTAGGGGGTCTGAGGCCTTATAAAATGTCTATAAAATGCTATGTAATAAATACTAACATTCATATGGAAAATAGTAGAAAAATAATTTTATACTATTAGTCAAAATGCAGTTATGTTAGGGGGTCTGAGGCCTTATAAAATATCTATAAACTGCTATGTAATAAATACTAACGTTCATATGGAAAATAGTAGAAAAATAATTTTATAATTTAGTCAAAATGCACAGAAAACAGTGAAAACTTAAAGAAAACACCTCAGGGAATTCCCTGGCAGTCCAGTGGTTAGGACTCCATGTTTTCACTACCGTGGCACGGGTTCAATCCCTGGTTGGGGAACTAAGATACTGCAAGCTGCTCTGAGCAGAAAAAAAAAGGAAAAAGAAAACACCTCAGATGCTAGAACTTGACGAACAGTAGGTTTAATGTGGATGAAATATTGGGGAGAAACGTGAGGAAATTCTGAAAGTGACTACGTTTAATTTCAAAAGTTATGAAATTGTTCTTAATACAAGAGTTGCCTAGCACTGTCAGGGCAAGGATGGCAAACACATGGACTTCAGGCCAAAGCCCAGAGTCAAACTAACATTAGGATGAACTGACCAGCTTTCATCAAAACTGGGAGCCTGGCTCCAAAAACTGTATTTTTTTACATTTTCTGAACTAACATTATTGCATCATAGATTAACATTTTAAATTGCTGTAATAATACTATGTGAATGTAAAGCTACTGGCTTTGCAAAGGGATGTTTGCGAATTTTTTTTCTCTAGTGTATAATAGTGTTGAATTGATTAAAAATATCCCAGAATTAATGTTCCCTTTTGTCACTGTTTAAAAACATAGTAAATCACTTGTATCTATGCCTTTGGGTCTCTAAAGTATTGTGGAATTTTCAAGTGTCTATATCTGATTGCCTAAAAATAATATTCACAATTTAGCTGATAAATAAATGTTACTCCCCTAAAAATAACTTTAAAAATTAAAAAAAGAGGTATATTGAGAGGTGTGCTGTTTAACCTTTTAAAATTGGAATTTGAATAGTTTGGGGCAGGGCAGACACACTCTACCACCCCTGTATTTCTACTCCTAGTTTCTTCACACGTTTATAGTGTACTGGGGTCCTGAGGTGAATTTTTTGGCCCTAGATTATGTTACTCTGGAACTCAGAAATGTTAAGAAAAGCAGTGAAAAACAGAAGACCAGGAGGGGAGAGATGGAAATGCAAGGGTTAGAGAAAGATAAAAGGAGATTTGCATGGCAAATAATTATTTGGTTCCTTTCCTGCACTGAGCACTGTTCAAAACACTAGGTAAGAAAAAATAAATAAAACAAAGTCCCTACTCTCCTGGAGTTTATATTCTAGTGGGAAGAAATATAAAACAAATATCAGTACTGTCAGTGGAGATAAGAAACATGAAGAAAAATGAAGCAAAATAAGAGCTATAAGTCCTGGTGGGGATAAAGAAAGATGCTAACATGTGTAGTGGTCAGGGAAGGACTTTTTGACAAGGTTACACTTTTTAAAAAATTTATTTCATTGTGCTGGGTCTTAGTTGCGGCAGGCAGGCTCCTTAGTTGCGGCATTAGAACTCTTAGTTGTGGCATGTGTGTGGGATCTAGTGCCCTGACCAGGGATCGAACCTGGGCCCCCTCCATTGGGAGCATGGAGTCTTAACCACTGCACCACCAGGGAAGTCCCTTGACAAGATTACATTTGAGCAGAGACTTAAAGCATGTAAAGGAATGGCATTCTAGGCAGAGAAATGGGAAGTGCAAAGGTCCTGAGGCCAGAGCATGGGCAGTGAGTTAGAGGAGAAAGGAGACCATGCTGGGGGCAGAAAGCATGAGTGGGGAAGTGATAAGACACATGGCAGTGGGCCAGATGATGTAGGGCACAGCTGTTAGGCTGCACCCCAAAGGCCTACAAGGCCTATACTTGCCCAGCTTCAGGACTGAAGAAAGAGCCTGGAGTCAGCGACAGAGACATCAACAGTTTAATGGATGGAGGATCTTACACATCTGAAATAAGGTCCTGGAGCGACACCCCACCATGTGGGGCAGGACATGGCAGCAGTCTTGGCTCCAGGGGATGGGGAAGTTACCAGTTAAAGGGGGAACTGATGTCAGATTAGCTCATTGGTTACCAGGGAAACTAGCAGAGGGGCACGCTCACACAGGCCCTTTGATAAGCTCTGGTGGTGGAGATATTCTGATCTAAAGGTTAGAACAATCACTAGCTGGGGCCTTGGTCAAGTATGTATCAACAGGAAGTCAGTCATTGAAGTAGCGTGTAGCTGAAGCAGGCACTGGTCAAGCAGGGGATGTACAGAGAGAGAACAGTCATCTTGGGTGGCCTGACCATACAACAGCCATCCCAAGACCTTTGGCATTTCCTCTGAAAGAGATGAGAATTTTGATCAGAGTCATGATAAGATCTTGCATGAATTTCAGAAGGATCTGGTTGTTGTGTTGAAAACAGAGTCAAGGGCAGAAGTTAGTAAAACAGTTAAGAGTCTCTTGCAGTACTAATTATGGGTCAGGAGGGTAATAATGGTAGGGATGCGGAGAAGTGGTCTTTTTAATCTTTGATGGTAGAACAAATAGGATTTGTTGGTGGATTAGATGCAGAGGATGAGCAAAAAAACAACGGAGTCATGGTTCACTCTACTTTTGTGTATGTTAAAAATGTCCATAACAAAAGTGAAAAAAGAGTAAAGGATGACTCAAGATGTTGGGCTCAAGAAACTAAGAGAATCAAGTTTCCATCTACTGTTATGAGCAAAACCAGGGAGAGGCACACATTTGAGAGAGTGGATCATGGGTCCAGTTTGTGATATGTTATTTTTGAGACATCTGTTTAGACTTCCACGTGATGATACCAAGATGGAAGTTGATTATTTGAGTCTAGAATTCAAAGGGGGAAGTGTGAGCGACAGATAGAAATTTTAAGTTATATACAGCTAGTTGGCATTTAAACTTAGAGGACTGAGTGAGACCATGTGAAGAGTGAATGACAAAGAAGAGGTCTGAGGAGGAATACTTTGGCACTCTCAAGTTTGGAGTCTGGAATATGAGGAGGAACCAGCAAGAATATGACAAGAGGAGTGACCAGAGAAATAGGAAGATAAAGAGACAAGCAAAGAGAACATTTTAAGAGGAAGTGATGGACTGACGCAAATGCTACTGATAATGCAGACGATGAGAACTGAGAAAAAAAACATTAGCTTGGCAACATGGGAATCACTGTTAATCTTTGAGAGCTAGGGCTTGCAAGTGGAATTGGCTCAGGAAATATTAGAAGAAAGGCAGACAGCAAATGGAGTTCACCGTGTGGAAGACTTTTGCTATGAAGGGGAGCAGAGAAATGAGGTGGTATCTGGAGGTGCACGTGTGACCAAGGTTAGGTTTTATTTTTAAAAGATGAAAGAGATCTAGTTAGAGAGGGAGATATCAACAACGCAGAGAAGACACGCAACTGCAGGAAGGATGCTCTTGAGTGGAAGAGAAGCCATTTCATTCGTGGGGGGTGGAGGTTGTCCTTAGTTAGGAGCAATGTATTCAGTGTAACAGAAGGGAAGGCAGAGGTGGGGCGTCGAGGGAGGAAATTCTGTGGATTTGGTGGTGGAAGCATGAGGAAGTTCCTTCTAATGGCCTCTATTTTTTTAGTAAAATGTAAAGCAAGGTCATTACAAGTAAGAGTAAGGGTAAAGGATGAAGTGCTGTAGGTTTGAGGAGAGAAGAAAGTTGAGAAGTAGTTGTCTGGGAGCATAAGAGAGGAAAGGGACCAGTCAAAGGCAATAAAATTTCCTGGCAACAGTAAGGGCTCACCTGAGATTAATGAGAAGAAATTGAAGGAGTATGTGCCACCACAAGTGTATTTTCTTTCAGCCACCTTCAACCGTTCAGGGACAGGAAGGAGTAGGTGGAAGTTTTGATTGAATTAAGAATGAGTAATTTTGATGACAGGAGAGAAGGACAGGAAATTGGGATGTATGCAAGGGAATGATCACCATGTTGAACCACTGAGTCTTAATTAAAGAAAGAGGTAAATTAGGACCCAGGGAGGTGGGGGACAAATGCTGAGGTCAATAGATAGGTGTTCCTCCTGGGCTAAAAAAATGATGAGAGTGGGAGTGCATGATGTCTGAAATTAACATTATGCAGGGGATGCAGTTACTAGTAACAATACCGTCTAGGGCCTGACCGTGGAGCAGGTGGCTGGAGTGATATGGAGAATAAGATCAGAGGAGAAGAGGACATCAAGAGCCTGAGGTGAGTTTATTGCAATGATCTTTCCAATGATTTTGAAATCACCAAGAATTATGAGAAGAGTGCTGTTGGAGAGATTGACAGTGGGTCATGCACGAGACTATTCAAGGAATGATGAGACGTGACTATAAAGTCTGTAGATGCTTGACACATGGAGAAGTGGGTGACCAATGGCTGAGCTTCAAAGGAAGCAAGAATGTTTAGGGAGAAGAAAAGGGGGACCATCTGGAACTGGCAGTGAGTACTCACAGCTGTAGGAAGAACAGGTTTCATTTAGAATAAAGAGGTGGAGGTAACATGGAGAAGACCTTGAGGATACAGGAAATTTTGCTGATGACAGACAATGAGTTCCAGAGGGCACAGTGAAGAGTTTGTGTCAACCATGTGCAATTAAGAGTTTGGGAAGGGGATCCCCTGGTGGCGCAGTGGTTGAGAGTCCGCCTGTCGATGCAGGGGACATGGGTTCGTGCCCCGGTCCGGGAAGATCCCACATGCCGCAGAGGGGCTGGGCCCGTGAGCCATGGCTGCTGAGCCTGCGCGTCCGGAGCCTGTGCTCCGCAACAGGAGAGGCCACAGCAGTTGGGAAGAGTGTGAGATTGGGTCGTATAAAGGGAAGGACAGAGCTGTAGGGGGATGTGATTTAAAGGATGAGTCGTGTTGGGGCTTCTCTTGATGGCTGAGATAGCTTGTGGGTATGTGATTTGCAACTGCAGAAAATTTCTAAAATGATTTACTGGATTTCTAATGTAGACAACATGGGAGAATATGGCTTGTACGTGTGCTAAAGCCATCTCTTTAGACAATTTAACACCATGACCGGTAGACAGTGCTGTTGGCCCAAGATAGCTTGGTTCAGCACAGGGAAGGGAAGGGAAGGAGGTCACAGGTTGGGTATGATGGGGAGAAGGCAGTACATCTGCCACGAGGTAAAATGCAGAGGTTGCTGGTAGACTTAAGAGATCTCCCTTTCTGAATTAATCATTCTTATACAAAACTAATTTTTTGTAGAATAGACAAACAAGCACTAATTCTCAGAAAGGACTGGGACTTAAAAGAAAACAAAAACCAAAAAAACCCTTCAGTATAAAGACAATTATGGAAATATATAAAGTGAACATGATGGTGTGTTTGCTTTTTATCTTTTGGATCAAAAAATTAGAAACAGAGCAAGAGACAAACTTCAAGAACCACTGAAGACAATTCAGGATGCCAAGCCATTGGGATTTCTCTTGTTTCACCTCTGGGACAACCATGTGCGGTTAATCCTGGTAGACAACTGTATGAGAAATCACTGGCTAAATCCTGGTATTTGTCTGAAAACACATGCTCTGTAAAAGGCAAATTCAGTTTTTTGTATAAAAACAAACAAAACTCTCTCCCCTTCTCTTCGCTCTCCTCCTGCTTGCTTTGGGGATTCAGAACACAGCTTAGAAAGCCAGGGGGCACAGCGACTTCCTTTTCAGAAGGAGGAGCGGCTGAGAGAAGAAGTTGCTGAACAGAGTCCATGAGCTTCGCATATTCATACTCCTCAGCTGCTCAGCTCTAGAAAATTCTGGTAATGAGCGTGTGAAAACTCTAGCAGCCTTTGTATAGCTTGGGGGTTTGCTATTCTCGTGTTCTCTGTGTAGAATTGCCTCTTATCAAACCAGGAGGCTCTCGCTCCTCAAACTGAATCAGCACTTGTACGTTGAAGTTTTCAACATCACCCACAAGATTTTTAAGGCTTGTCAAAAGACTCTTCGTAGTCTCTAACCATGAATAAAAATGATTTCAGATATCATCTCTATTGCATATTTTATTTCATGGGATTAATTTAATTGATTGAGCTGAATGGTTAAGGGTTGTTAAGTGGTTGCTAGTAATAAGGAGAAATTTTAAATTTTTAGGAAAATATTCCAAGTACATAATGACATTTTATTTAAACAGTTGAAACTCTTCTTTAATGTTAACACAGTTACACCTTGATTAAACAATCTTCTAAAGCAAAAAAAAAAAAAAAAAAAAGCCAACAAGCTCCTTTACAATGAAATCAGCCTTATTAAGAAAAATATCGGCAACTATCACATGAAGTTGCTTCGCCTGGGATTTATTTGCACATTAAAAATGTTATGATTATCTCTGCCCACATCTCCTATTTGGCCAAGTATAGTCAAAAGTTAATAACACTAGCCCTGGGAAAAATTACTATTTTCTAGTTTCTCCTGGATACATCATCCTGGCTAGGCATTTGAGGGCCAAGTTATTATTTTAAAATTTGTAAAAGATTCAAAGTCTAGCGTTTATGAGCTAAGCTCCAGGAAATTTTTTGGAATTACTATTTCTTCTCCTTATTAAAAATTACAACAAAAGACCAGAAATCTCCACTTTTCCCCCACTGTTAGGTAGACAGTGGGGCCTGACCTACTTCTTCCTTAAGTGTGATTCATTCTAGAACAATGGAGGACGTTCTAGAATAATGGAGATCTTCAGCATGTGCTATAATAAAACTTTCTGTCTCTGAACCTGGAACAAAAGCTGCTCTTCAGCGGCAATGTCTTCTAGAACAAATCAAGGGCACCCCATACGGTCAGCGGCTGTTTCTATCAACACTTCCGGTCTGCATGCAACTCAGAGCAGTGTTTATCACAGTGTTCAAAATCATCCATGGTATTTGTTAAAAATTCCTGGACCTTACCCCAGACATAATGAATCGGGATCACTGGGGTGGGCTGAAAATTTGCATTTTACAAACTCAGAGTTGAATCTTTGCTTACATCTCCTACTGGCAACGAGTGTGCAGCTGTGCTCCCAAAAGAACTTTTAAACAGAACTACTTTAAATGTCTGCAGAGAAGACAAACAGTATGAAATATCATTATGTCACAAACCTAGCTCTTCATCTGACATATCATGAGCGGGCTCAGAGGAATCTTTTTGATGACCCATTCAACTTTTACTAATTCCTCAAAACCCCTTACTCAGCCTTCTTTCCCTTCTTCTCAGCACTTTACCTTGTGTCCTATTTCATCAGGCAACTAGAGGTGATCGTCAGTAGACATTCACTCTTCTTTCTTTCAATAATTATATGAGCTTCTAACTCCCTGGAATAATTCAATCCTGCTCAAAATCCCTAGACTATTATGACTGATACAGGCTACTTCCAACCTTCTCCTTTTATTTACAAACAATGATTTTAAAAAATATACCATTCTAGGCTTAATGTTCAAAACTCTCTCATCCAGAGTCACATAGCCAAGTGTTACTTGACGTTTTAATTGGGTGCATGTATAACAGTCATCTCAGTGTAAACATACTGAAAACTGAGCTCCTGTCATCTTCTCCTGCAGTCTTCGTCACCTAAGTTTATGGCAATTCCCTCCCCATAGTTGCTCAGGTCAATCACTTTGGTGTCATCCAGGACTCCTTTATTTTCCTAACAATCCACACAAAGCCCATCTGCAGAAGCTGGCTCCTCTACCTTTAAAATATATCTAGCATAAGATCACTTTTCACCACCTGCTTTATCATCTCTCTGTCCCAAACCACTCATCTCTCATCTGGATTATTAAAAGACTTGTTCTCTTCTGCTCTTACCCCTCTGCAGGCTATTCTCAGTGCAGTGGCTAGAGTTAACTTGAAAAACTGAAGGCAAGTAATGTCGTTTACCTGCTCAAAACTTTCCAGTGTCTTCCCATCGCTTAGAGTAAAAGACAACGTGCTCACTATTATCTGCAAGGCAGCCCCTTCACCTCTCTAAGTTTCATCACCTACCCTGTCCTTTTCCTCTCTGCAGCAGCTACACAGCCCTCGTTACTGGTCCTAGAGCATGCCATTTATGCTCTCAAGGTCGTTGAACATGCTTTCTCACTTTGCTAGCTCTCCCACATCCTTCAAAAAATGACCTTCTCTTTGAGGCATTCCTGGGCCACCCGATTTAAAATTTCAATTTCCTCAATCCCTGATATCTTCTGTCTCCTTTCCTTAATTTATTTTTTCTTTTTCGCACTTAATGTTATCTTACATGCTAAATATTTTACTTATTTGTCTTGTTTATAAAATGTCCTCTTCTAGAAGAGCCATGAGAGTATTTTTTAGTTTTGTTTAATATTATAGCCCCAGCACCTAGAAAAATGTCTGGCACATAGTAGGTGCTCAATACATATTTGCTGGATTTTGACTAAATAATTCTTTGCAATGTTGACACAGATCATTCCTGTCATAGTTGGTATATATTTCTGGAGAAAGACTCATTAAAGTAAGAGAATAAAAGCGTCTCCTGTATTTGTAGCATTTGGACTATTCATGTCAATCAACAGATATTTATTAAGTGGATGGAGTGGAAATATCAAATGATGATAATAAAAGTGATGAGAATATGATATAAAGTAATGGTGACAGAAAAGCCACTGCTTTTATGGAGTGAAATGTTAGGATGAACTATAACTTTTATTCTTGTGGGAGGAGATAGTGATAAATAAACCAACCAACCAACAAACGGATAAAGGAAAGTACTAGTACATCAAATGATAAATGCTGTGAAAAAGAAAATGGTGGATAAAGGGAAAGATAGTCATGGTGTGGATGCACTTTATTTATTTATTATTTTGTTGAGGTATAATTGCCATATAACATCATATTAGTTTCAAATGTACAACATAATGATTCAATATTTCCATGCATTGCAAAGTGATCTACACAATAAGTCTAGTTACCATCAGTCACCACACAGAGTTACACATTGTTCTTCCTGGTGCTGATAGTTTCTAAAATTTACTGCCTTGGCGACTTTCAAATATGCACACCAGTATTATTGACTCTGGTCACCATGCTGTACATTATGAATGTGCTATTTTAGAAAGCCTCTCAGAGGAGGTGATGTTTGAGTAGAGACCTGAAGGAAGCGAGGAAGGAAGCCAAGTGGATATTTGGGGTGAATGTGTTTCACACAGAAGAGATTGCAAGTACAAAAGCCCTGAGGCAAGTGTATACTGGGGCGTTGAGGTGACCATAGCTAGGCTAAGGAGGATGGGGCAGAGAGAGCCTGAAATAGAGAGAGGGACGTTGAGGAAAGTCAAGGGATACCCTGGGCTCAGCTCATTTGAGTTCTTGTAGGCTGGGGTAAAGCTTTTGGATTATACTTGGAGTGAGCTGGGAAGCCATTGGAGAGTTTTTGAGTAGAAGAGAGTCATGATCTGACTTGCATGTTAGAAGGATCACTGAGGCTTCTGAGTGGAGAATAGGATGTGGGGAGTTAAGGAAAGCAACAAGGAAGCCAATGGCCATTGTCAAGAAGGAGTTGATGGAGTAAAAGCAATAAAGAGTGGTAAAAGTAATAAAGAGTGGTAAAGTTTGGAAATGATTTGAAAGTAGAGCCCACAGAATTTGAGATTAGATGTGGAATATGATAGAAAAGATTTAAGGCAACTCCAACATTTGGGGCTGAATAGCTAGGAGACTGGAGTTTCCACGTCATAAGAAGGGGCAGACGTTGAGGGCTGGGGTAGATACCTCAAAACAATAATTTTTTTTCATGCTAAGTTTGAGATTCTCAAACTCTCAAGCCAAGAGTTTCAGTATGTAGTTAGTTGTATGGATCTGAAGTCCAGAGAAGAGATAGGGGCTGAAGATACAAATTTGAGAGGCCTCAATAGATAGTATTTAAAGCCATGAAGTTTCCAGAGAGCGAACATAATAGAGACAAGATCTGAAGAAATCTCAAAGATGAGAAGGAATCAGCAAAGAAGCTTGGGAGTTAGAAAGAGAATCTAGAAAGGGTAGAGTCCCATAGGCCAAGTGCAGAAGGTGTTTCAAGAAGGAGGGAGAGATTTTCTGTGTCTGACAGGTGAGACAGAAAGAGGAGGACAGAGAAACACAGAGACCACTAGTGACCTTGACAAGAGCAGCTTCACAAAATGGGGAGACAAAAGCATGATTAAAGAGAGTTCAGGAAAGAATGGGAAAAGAGGAAGTGGAGACAGTGAGAGTAAGACAAATTAGCCTAAGAATTTTGCTACAAAGAGGAGAAAAGAATGAGTCTATAGCTGAATGAAGATGTAGGATCAAGAGATCTCTTTTTAAAATTTAAGTTGGGCAATATTATTGCATGTTTATAGGCTAATGGGAATAATACAGTAAAGAGGGGAAAAAGTCAATGATGCAGGAGAAGGGACCACTAGGAGAGTGAGATCCTTGGATGAAAGAAGGAATGGAAATGGAATTGGAGATTGGTTTAAATAGGATAAATAAATATAAATAAATAAAAATAAATATAAACTCACCGTTTTTGGTTTGGTTTTCTCACAACAGGAGAGAAAGCATAAGAGGTGGGCACCAATACAGGTGGTTTTGTAGATTTGGTTGTAGAAACAAATAGTAAATGCTTTCTGATCGTTTCTATTTTCTCAGTGAAATAAAAAAGGTCAAGGTCATCAGCTGAGTGTTGCAGAAGGACTGAGAACCCATGATCTGGGGGAACTTAGAGCAATTGGACTGGGTCAGTGAGGTGGGATCACAGAACAGTACTAAGTGGACACTGAGACAGCGGTGATGAATTTGCAGTGAGACCAGCAGGGGAGAGGAGGGGTTGGATTTAACCACTTGGGCATTTCCCCACATAACCACTGCTTGAAGAAAGAAAAGCAAGAGATTTAAAGGTATGCCTAAGGAATAATTTTAATGAAGGACAACTGGGTTGGAACTATGTCAGAAAGGAAGAAAAGACATGAGAGGAGTGGGAATTCTCTGGCAGTCCAGCAGTTAGGACTCGGTGCTTTCACTGCTGAGGACCCAGGGTCAATCCCTGGTCGGGGAAATAAGAGCTCATAAGCTGGGCAGTGTAACCAAAAATAATTTTTTTAAAAAGACATGAGGGGAGTGAGGCTGAGTGAAAACGTGGCCAAAACAATCAAATTGGAGGTTCCAGTGGGGTTGATGAATCATGGGTGTAGAGATATCAGAGGGAGATGAGGGGAAGGTGGCGGAACAGTAAGACACGGAGCTCACCTTCCTCCCCACAGATCCACCAGAAATACATCTACACGTGGAACAACTCCTACAGAACACCTACTGAATGCTGACAGAAGACCTCAGACCTCCCAAAAGGCAAGAAACTCCCCACGTACCTGGGTAGGGCAAAAGAAAAAAGAATAAACAGAGACAAAAGAATAGGGACGGGCCCTGCACCAGTGGGAGGGAGCCGTGAAGGAGGAAAGGTCTCCACACACTAGGAAGCCCCTTCGCGGGCGGAGACTGCGGGTGGCGGAGGGGGAAAGCTTCGGAGCCAAGGAGGAGAGCACAGCAACAGGGGTGCGGAGGGCAAACCGGAGAGATTCCCGCACAGAGGATCGGTGCCGACCGGCCCTCAGGAGCCCGAGAGGCTTGTCTGCTCACCCGCCGGGGCGGGCGGGGCTGGGAGCTGAGGCTCGGGCTTCGGTCGGAGCGCCGGGAGAGGACTGGGGCTGGTGGCGTGAACACAGCCTGCAGGGGGTTAGTGCGCCACGGCTAGGCGGGAGGGAGTCCGGGGAAAAGTCTGGAGCTGCCGAAGAGGCAAGAGGCTTTTTCTTCCCTCTTTGTTTCCTGGTGCGCGAGGAGAGGGGATTAAGAGCTCTGCTTAAAGGAGCTCCAGAGACGGGCGCGAGCCGCGGCTAAAAGCGCGGACCCCAGAGACGGGCCTGAGACGCTAAGGCCGCTGGTGCCGCCACCAGGAAGCCTGTGTGCGAGCACAGGTCACTATCCACACCCCCTTCCGGGGAGCCTGTGCAGCCCGCCACGGCCAGGGTCCCCGGATCCAGGGACAACTCCCCCGGGAGAACGCACGGCGCGCCTCAGGCTGCTGCAACTTCACGCTGGCCTCTGCCGCCGCAGGCTTGTCCTGCACTCCGTGCCCCTCTCTCCCCTCCGGCCTGAGTGAGCCAGAGCCCCGAATCAGCGGCTCCTTTAACCCCGTCCTGTCTGAGCGAAAAACAGACGCCCTCCGGCGACCTACACGCAGAGGCGGGGCCAAATCTAAAGCTGAACCCCGGCAGCTGTGTGAACAAAGAAGAGAAAGGGAAATCTCTCCCAACAGCCTCAGGAGCAGCGGATTAAATCTCCACAATCAACTTGATATACCCTGCAGCTGTGGAATACATGAATAGACAACGAATCATCCCAAATTGAGGAGGTGGACTTTGAGAGCAAGATTTATAGCTTTGCTTTCACGATTTATCCTAGGGTTCTATCCGTTCTTTTTTTTTTTTTCTTAAAAAAATTTTTTTTCTTAATAATTATTTTTTATTTTAATAATTTTATTTTATCTTCTTTCTTTCTTTCCATCCTTCCCTCCTTCCTTCCTTCCTCCCTCCCTCCTCTTTCTCCCTTTCTTTCTTTCTTTCTTCCTTCCTTCCTTTCTTTCTTCCTCTTTCTTTCTTTCTTCCTTTCTTTCTTTCTTTCTTTCTTTCTTCCTTCCTTCCTTCCTTCCTTCCTTCCTTCCTTTCTTTCTTTCTACTTTTTCTCCCTTTTATTCTGAGCCGTGTGGATGAAAGGCTCTTGGTGCTGCAGCCAGGAGTCAGTGCTGTGCCTCTGAGGTGGGAGAGCCAACTTCAGGACACTGGTCCACAAGAGACCTCCCAGCTCCACATAATGTCAAACAGCAAAAATCTCCCAGAGATCTCCATCTCAACACCAGCACCCAGCTTCACTCAACGACCAGCAAGCTACAGTGCTGGACACCCTATGCCAAACAACTAGCAAGACAGGAACACAACCCCACCCATTAGCAGAGAGGCTGCCTAAAAGCATAATAAGTCCACAGACACCCCACAACACACCACCAGACGTGGACCTACCCACCAGAAAGACAAGATCCAGCCTCATCCACCAGAACACAGGCACTAGTCCCCTCCACCAGGAAACCTACACAACCCACTAAACCAACTTTAGCCACTGGGAACAGACACCAAAAACAATGGGAACTACGAACCTGCAGCCTAAAAAAAGGAGACCCCAAACACAGTAAGATAAGCAAAATGAGAAGACAGAAAAACACACAGCAGATGAAGGAGCAAGATAAATACCCACCAGACCTAACAAATGAAGAAGAAATAGGCAGTCTACCTGAAAAAGAATTCAGAATAATGGTAGTAAAGATGATCCAAAATCTTGGAAATAGAATAGACAAAATGCAAGAAACATTTAACAAGGACCTAGAAGAACTAAAGATGAAACAAGCAATGATGAACAACACAACAAATGAAATTAAAATTACTCTAGATGGGATCAATAGCAGAATTACTGAGGCAGAAGAACGGATAAGTGACCTGGAAGATAAAATAGTGGAAATAACTACTGCAAAGCAGAATAAAGAAAAAAGAATGAAAAGAACTGAGGACAGTCTCAGAGACCTCTGAGGTAACATTAAACGCACCAACATTCGAATTATAGGGGTCCCAGAAGAAGAAGAGTAAAAGAAAGGGACTGAGAAAATATTTGAAGAGATTATAGTTGAAAACTTCCCTAATATGGGAAAGGAAGTAGTTAATCAAGTCCAGGAAGCACAGAGAGTACCATACAGGATAAATCCAAGGAGAAATACGCCAAGACACATATTAATCAAACTGTCAAAAATTAAATACAAAGAAAACATATTAAAAGCAGCAAGGGAAAAACAACAAATAACACACAAGGGAATCCCCATAAGGTTAAGAGCTGATCTTTCAGCAGAAACTCTGCAAGCCAGAAGGGACTGGCAGGACATATTTAAAGTGATGAAGGAGAGAAACCTACAACCAAGATTACTCTACCCAGCAAGGATCTCATTCAGATTTGATGGAGAAATTAAAACCTTTACAGACAAGCAAAAGCTGAGAGAGTTCAGCACCACCAATCCAGCTTTACAACAAATGCTAAAGGAACTTCTCTAGGCAAGAAACACAAGAGAAGGAAAAGACCTACAATACTGAACCCAAAACAACTAAGAAAATGGGAATAGGAACATACATATCAATAATTACCTTAAATGTAAATGGACTAAATGCTCCCACCAAAAGATACAGATTGGTTGAATGGATACAAAAATAAGACCCATATATTTGCTGTCTACAAGAGACCCACTTCAGACCTACAGACACATACAGACTGAAAGTAAGGGAGAGGAAAAAGATATTCCATGCAAATGGAAACCAAAAGAAAAATGGAGTAACAATTCTCATATCAGACAAAATAGACTTTAAAATAAAGACTGTTAGGGCTTCCCTGGTGGCGCAGCAGTTGAGAGTCTGCCTGCCAATGCAGTGGACACAGGTTTGTGCCCCGATCCAGGAAGATCCCACATGCCGTGGAGCGGCTGGGGCCGTGAGCCATGGCCGCTGGGCCTGCGCGTCCGGAGCCTGTGCTCCGCAATGGGAGAGGCCACAATAGTGAGAGGCCCACGTACAACAAAAATAAAATAAAATAAAATGAAGACTGTTAGAAGAGACAAGGACACTACATAATGATCAAGGGATTGATCCCAGAAGAAGATATAACAATTGTAAATATTTATGCACCCAACATAGGAGCACATCAATACATAAGGCAAATACTAACAGCCATAAAAGGGGAAATCGACAGTAACACATTCATAGTAGGGGACTTTAACACCCCACTTTCACCAATGGACAGATCATCCAAAATGAAAATAAATAAGGAAACACAAGCTTTAAATGATACATTAAACAAGATGGACCTAATTGATATTTGTAGGACGTTCCATCCAAAAACAACAGAATGCACATTTTTCTCAAGTGCTCATGGAACATTCTCCAGGATAGATCATATCTTGGGTCACAAATCAAGCCTTGGTAAATTTTAAAAAATTGAAATTGTATCAAGTATCTTTTCTGACCACAACACTATGAGACTAGATATCAATTACAGGAAAAGATCTGTAAAAAATACAAACACATGGAGGCTAAACAATAAACTACTTAATAACGAAGTGATCACAGAAGAAATCAAAGAGGAAATCAAAAAATACCTAGAAACAAATGACAATGGAGACACGACGACCCAAAACCTATGGGATGCAGCAAAAGCAGTTCTAAGAGGGAAGTTTATAGCAATACAATCCTACCTTAAGAAACAGGAAACATCTGGAATAAACAACCTAACCTTGCACCTAAAGCAATTAGAGAAAGAGGAACAAAAAAACCCCAAAGTTAGCAGAAGGAAAGAAATCATAAACGTCAGATCAGAAATAAATGAAAAAGAAAGGAAGGAAACGATAGCAAAGATCAATAAAACTAAAAGCTAGTTCTTTGAGAAGATAAACAAAATTGATAAACCATTAGCCAAACTCATCAAGAAAGAAAGGGAGAAGACTCAACTCAATACAATTAGAAATGAAAAAGGAGAAGTAACATCTTACACTGGAGAAATACAAAAGATCATGAGAGATTACTACAAGCAACTCTATGCCAATAAAATGGACAACCTGGAAGAAATGGACAAATTCTTAGAAATGTACAACCTGCCAAGACTGAATCAGGAAGAAATAGAAAATATGAACAGACCAATCACAAGCACTGAAATTGAAACTGATTAAAAATCTTCCAACAGGGCTTCCCTGGTGGCGCAGTGGTTGGGAGTCCGCCTGCCGATGCAGGGGACACGGGTTTGTGCCCTGGTCTGGGAGGATCCCGCGTGCCACGGAGCGGCTGGGCCTGTGAGCTGTAGCCGCTGAGCCTGCACGTCCGGAGCCCGTGCTCCGCAACGGGAGAGCAGTTAGAGGCCCACGTACCCCAAAATAAAAACACACACACACAAAAAAAATCTTCCAACAAACAAAAGCCCAGGACCTGATGGCTTCACAGGCGAATTCTATCAAACATTTAGAGAAGACCTAACACCTATCCTTCTCAAACTCTTCCAAAATATAGCAGAGGGAGGAACACTCCCAAACTCATTCTACGAGGCCATCATCACCCTGATACCAAAACCAGACAAGGATTGCACAAAGAAAGAAAACTACAGGCCAATATCACTGATGAACATAGATGCAAAAATCCTCAACAAAATGCTAGCAAACAGAATCCTACAGCACATTAAAGGATCATACACCATGATCAAGTGGGGTTTATTCCAGGAATGCAAGGATTCTTCAACATATGCAAATTAATCAACGTGATACACCATATTAACAAATTGAAGGAAAAAAAAATATGATCATCTCAATAGATGCAGAGAAAGCTTTTGACAAAATTCAACACCCATTTATGATAAAAACTCTACAGAAAGTAGGCATAGAGGGAACTTACCTCAACATAATAAAGGCCATATATGACAAACCCACAGCCAACATCGTCCTCAATGGTGAAAAATTGAAAGCATTTCCACTAAGATCAGGAACAAGACAAGGTTGCCCACTCTCATCACTCTTATTCAACATAGTTTGGGAAGTTTTAGCCGCAGCAATCAGAGAAGAAAAGGAAATAAAAGGAATCCAAATCGGAAAAGGAGAAGTAAAGCTGTCACTCTTTGCAGATGACATGATACTATACATAGAGAATCCTAAAGATGCTACCAGAAAACTACTAGAGCTAATCAATGAATTTGGTAAAGTAGCAGGATACAAAATTAATGCACAGAAATCTCTGGCATTCCTATACACTAAGGATGAAAAATCTGAAAGTGAAATCGAGAAAACACTCACATTTACCATTGCAACAAAAAGAATAAAATACCTAGGAATAAACCTACCTAAGGAGACAAAAGACCTGTATGCAGACAATTATAAGACACTGATGAAAGATTATACAAATAGATTGAGAGATATACCATGTTCTTGGATTGGAAGAATCAACATTGTGAAAATGACTCTACTACCCAAAGCAATCTACAGATTCAATGCAATCCCTATCAAACTACCACTGGCATTTTTCACAGAACTAGAACAAAAATTTCACAATTTGTATGGAAACACAAAAGACCTGAATAGCCAAAGCAATCTTGAGAACAAAAAACGGAGCTGGAGGAATCAGGCTCCCTGACTACTGCAAAGCTACAGTAATCAAGACAGTATGGTACTGGCACAAAAACAGAAAGATAGATCAGTGGAACAGGATAGAAAGCCCAGAGATAAACCCACGCACATATGGTCACCTTATCTTTGATAAAGGAGGCAGGAATGTACAGTGGAGAAAGGACAGCCTCTTCAATAAGTGGTGCTGGGAGAACTGGACAGGTACATGTAAAAGTATGAGATTAGATCACTCCCTAACACCATACCGAAAAATAAGCTCAAAATGGATTAAAGACCTAAATGTAAGGCCAGACACTATCAAACTCTTAGAGGAAAACATAGGCAGAACACTCTAGGACATAAATCACAGCAAGATCCTTTTTGACCCACCTCCTAGAGAAATGAAAATAAAATCAAAAATAAACAAATGGGACCTAATGTAACTTCAAAACTTTTGCACAGCAAAGGAAACCATAAACAAGACAACACTCAGAATGGGAGAAAATATTTGCAAATGAAGCAACTGACAAAGGATTAATCTCCAAAATTTATAAGCAGCTCATGCAGCTCAATAACAAAAAAACAAACAACCCAATCCAAAAATGGTCAGAAGACCTACGTAGACATTTCTCCAAAGAAGATATGCCAACAAACACATGAAAGAATGCTCAACATCATTAATCATTAGAGAAATGCAAATCAAAGCTACAATGAGATATCATCTCACACCAGTCAGAATGGCCATCATCAAAAAATCTAGAAACAATAAATGCTGGAAAGGGTGTGGAGAAAGAACACTCTTGCACTGCTGGTGGGAATGTGAATTGGTACAGCCACTATGGAGAACAGTATGGAGGTTCCTTAAAAAACTACAAATAGAACTACTATATGACCCAGCAATCCCACTACTGGGCATATACCCTGAGAAAACCATAATTCAAAAAGAGTCATGTATCACAGTGTTCATTGCAATTCTATTTACAATAGCCCGGAGGTGGAAACAACCTAAGTGTCCATCATTGGATGAATGGATAAAGAAGATGTGGCACATATATACAATGGAATATTACTCAGCCATAAAAAGAAATGAAATTGAGCTATTTGTAATGAGGTGGATGGACCTAGAGTCTGTCATACAGAGTGAAGTAAGTCAGAAAGAGAAAGACAAATACCGTATGCTAACACATATATATGGAATTTAAGGGGATAAAATGTCATGAAGAACCTAGGGGTAAGACAGGAATAAAGACACAGACCTACTAGAGAATGGACTTGAGAATATGGGGAGGGGGAAGGGTAAGCTGTGACGAGGTGAGAGAGTGGCATGGACATATATACGCTACCAAACTTGAAATAGATAGCTAGTGGGAAGCAGCCGCATAGCACAGGGAGATCAGCTAGGTGGTTTGTGACCACCTAGAGCGGTGGGATAGGGAGGGTGGGAGAGAGGGAGCCGCAAGAGGGAAGAGATATGGGAACATATGTATATGTATAACTGATTCACTTTGTTATAAAGCACAAACTAACACACAAATTTAAATCAATTATACTCCAATAAAGATGTAATGAAAAATAGAAAAAAAAAGATATCAGAGGGAGTGAAGTAAAGTTGGAGTGAACGTGCTTGAGAGTGAATTATGGGAAAGGCAATGATGAGGTCTAGATGACCCTGGAGTTAGGTGGCTGAATGGCATGAATGACAAGATCCTTGGAGAGAGGCAATCAAGGGACCAAGAACTCATTTTAATGAAAGGATCATCTCAGTGATAATGAGATGACTAGAGAGGTTGACAGTGAGGCAAGAGCTAAAATCTTTGAGGACTGATGGAGAGTGACCTGGAGAGCTGTAGGTGACGGCAACTTGGAGGCATAGTGGCAGAACTGACAAAAGTATGAGCTTCCAAGGAGTTGCTGGGTTTAGGGAAGAGGAGAAAGCATGGTCTGGAAGTGGCCATGAAGTACACAAAGGACAGCTACAACTTCTGAGCCCAGGGATAGGAGACAAAAACAGTCACTACCTGAGGGGATTTTAGGGGAAGTAGTGTTTTCAGGGGATAGCTGGGTTAGAGTTGCAGCAAGACGAGATTGAGAGTATAGGAGATTTTGTGGGGGTTTTGTTGTTTTTGTTTGGTTTTGGCCATGCTGCACAGCTTGTGGGATCTTAGTTCCCTGACCAGGGATCGAACCCGGGCCCTTGGCAGTGACAGCGTGGAGTTCTAACCACTGGACGGCCAGGGAATTCCCTAGGTGATTTTGTTGATACAGATTTGAATTCTGGAGGTTACAGCAAAAGTGACCGTGACTACAGAGGGAAGAAAGATTGGGACAGATTATTAAGGAATTCCCAGAGCCTTCGGAAGTGAGCACTGGAGTAAAGCAGCATGATCTGGGAGTCTTGGCTTTCTTGAGTTTGCTGAAGTTAATAGGGATGGAGAATATGATGGGATTTTTCCTAGTGGATTCTTGGGCAGATAAGGGTGCGGAGGCTGGGAGTGCATCAAAGAGTGAAGTCAGGGCTCCTGCCCACAGCAGGTAGAGCTCTGAGGGTTCACGGTTCAGTCATTCTGATGGTGGCTTTGAGGCTGACGCAAATGTAGCGGCACCAGGGACCCTGGGGACTTTGACAGAGTCAGTATATGCAATGGGGCTTTAGTGATGGGCAGAGGGAAGTTCTTGACGGCCTTCCATCAGTATGGGCAAAATAGTTTTCTCCATCTAAAAGAATAACAAATGTAACAAATGTTTCCCCTGGAGTTCACTCTTGGGAGCGTACACATCACTCTACGATGCAGGGTGGGTCAGACTCAGCCATAAAAAGAAATGAAATTGAGTTATTTGTAGTGAGGTGGATGGACCTAGAGTCTGTAATACAGAGTGAAGTAAGTCAGAAAGAGAAAAACAAATACAGTATGCTGACACATATATATGGAATATAAAAAAGAAAAAAGAAAAAAAATGGTACCGATGAACCTAGTGGCAGGGCAGGAATAAAGACGCAGATGTAGAGAATGGACTTGAGGACATGGGGAGGGGGAAGCTGGGGCGTAGTGAGAGTAGCATCGATATATATACACTACTGAATATAAAATAGTTAGCTAGTGGGAAGCAGCAGCTTAGCCCAGGGAGATCAGCTTAGTGCTTTGCGATGACCTAGAGAGGTGCGATAGGGAAGGTGGGAGGGAGGCTTAAGAGGGAGGGTATATGGGGACATCTATATGCATGTGGCTGATTCACTTTGTTGTACAACAGAAACTAACACAGCATTGTGAAGTAATTATACTCCAATAAAGATCTATTTAAAAAAAAAAAAAGAAGATGCATGTTCCACAAACTACATAATGGAAGCAAACTAGTTAATTTAAAAAATTACTGGGGAATTCCCTGGCGGTCCAGTGGTGAGGACTCCACGCTTCCACTACAGGGGGCAAGGGTTCAATCCCTGCTAGGGGAACTAAGATCACACAGGCTGTGCTGGCGGCCAAAAAATAAAAAACCAACACAAAACAAAAACAAACAAAACAAAAACAAAAAAACCCACTTAAGATTCTTGGGTTTGTTGGCTTAGAATTTGGGAGATGAATAACTCTGAGATGGCTTAATATGAGTTTCATTGAGAAGGAGATGACCTTTTCATGGAAAATATTCACAGGCTTATTAAGTTGGAGCCCATCTTAGCAGGGCCTGGAAGAGTGTTTCCCAACACAGGAAGCTTATCTGTGTTGAATGTCCTCCCCGTAGGGCACTGATATCAGGCAGATCATCTGGTGGTTTTCTACCCATTACTTCTGCAAAGAAAATGTTAATGGTAAACTGAGGAATTTAAGACTATGAATATCTTCTTTTCAAGGAGAATGACATTTAGGTTGGAAAATAAAGGAAAGCACTGCAGGGTAAGGGAAAATGGGTAGGACTTCTCTCCTCCTTTCCAGATCAGAAACTGCTTCCATCTGCGTTCTCCCTCATGAGTCAGAAAAATAAAGTGAGACAAAATCCAGTCTATTCCTATGCCTTGAGGCATGACTGTAACTAAACCATTAGGGGATGCACACTGAATCCTCTCTGACTAAAATTCAGTGTATAACTTACTGTTTGGGCCACATGCAGAAACCATCCATTCATAAATGGGCTTTTCCTCTGAACATTCACAGGCAGGCTCTGCTCAAGAAAGGAGGAAAGTTTGACTCACAGGATTATTAAAAATGAAACAGTACTTTAAATTTTTCCTTAAGTTAGCTGATAACATGCTGAGAACGATATCAGTTTTAGTCGCTGAATTTTGAAAAATGAGACATTTTATTAACTTGATAGTTTATGAAGAGCAGTGCAAGTGTTGAGGTGTAGATAGCTTGCTTCTTACCTCATTGTTTGGGAGCCTGGAGTTAAATTATTGTCAGACAGTTTTGTCCTGCCTCCCCACCAGTGATGGATAGGATTGAAGCATTCATTTACTGTAAGCTCCTGTGACTCCTTACAAATGCTAATGGGAATAGTACTGTTGTTCCTTATAAAAACTAAAAATAGGATTACATTATGTCCCAGCAAGTCCATTCTGGATATATACCCAAAAGAGCTGAAAGCAGGATCTCAGAGACACTTGTGCTCTCTGTACACTCAGGTTCATGGCAGCATTATTCACAATAGCCGAAGGTGGAAGCAATCCAAATGTCCATTGACAGATGAATGGCTAGACAAAGTGTGGCGTATACATACAATGGAATATTATATAGTCTTAAAAAGGAAGGAAATTCTGACACATGCTACAGTGTGTATCTAACATATGCCAAGTGAAGTAAACCAGACACCAAAGAAAAAACACTGTATGACTCCACTTATATGACTGGCCCAGAGGAGTCAAATTCGTAGACACAGAAAGTAGAAGGGTGGTTGCCAGGGGCTGGGGAAAGGGGAGAATGGGAAGTCATGGTTTAAGGAGTACAGAGTTTCTTTTGGGGATGATGGAAACGTACTGGAGATGGATAGTGGTGATGACTGAACGATAATGTGAATGAAATGAATAACACTGAACTTAAAACTGGTTACCATGGTAAATTTTGTGTTATGTGTATTTTACCCCAATTTAAAAAAATGCTAAAAGCTCTATGGATTTGCCTGTTCTGAGCATTCCATATCAATGAGCTCATACAGTATGTGGTCCTTTGTATCTGGCTTCTTTCACTTCCTGTAATGTTTCAAGGTTCATTCACGTTACAGTATGTGTCAATACTTCATCCACTTTTATTGCTGAATAATATTCCGTTGTATGGATAAACCAACATTTTTTTCCAGGAGCTGGAGGGAAGAGGTAATGGAGAGTGACTTTTTTTTTTTTTTTTTTTTTTTTTTTTGACCTCACCGCGTGGCTCGCTGAACCTTAGTTCCCCGACCAGGGATTGAACCCAGCCCGCGGAAAGGTCATATCAGGTTTGGAGGAATGGTCTGATCTTTCTTTCTGGTCCTCTCTTTCTAATCATTCTCTTGATCCCTATAGAGCCAGGAAAGAGACTTAGTCTTTAAGATACAGTCAACACACACTACTATATATAAGGTAGATAAACAACAAGGACCAACTGTATAGAACAGGGAATTCTACTCAATATTCTGTGATAATGTATATGAGAAAAGAATCTGAAAAAGAATGAATATATGTATATAAATGACTGAATCACTTTGCTGTACGGCTGAAACTAACACAACACTGTAAAACAACTAGACCCCAATAAAATTAACAGAAAAAAGATACAGCCATTTCCTTTGCCCCACCTTGATGCTGCTCTCCAAAGACAGGGGAAAAGTGCCACTCAACCAATTCTCCAATTTCCTTACCAACATTTCATATTCTATTGTGAGCTATTATTAGGAAAAATGGGTCAATGAAAGAATAACTGGCTTTTCTCCTCTCTGAACATCTTAGGGATAGTTTAGATGCACCTCCTGCTTTTCCTACTTAAGAGAAAGACACTCAGGGGAATTCCCTGGTGGTCCAGTGGTTAGGACTCCACGCTTTCACTGCCGAGGGCCCTGGGTTCCATCCCTGGTTGAGGAAATAGGATCCCGCAAGGCGTGGCCAAAAAAAAATAAAAAGACACTCAGAGTGTGTGCTCAGAGGACCCGTCTTTATTATGCATCTTGATTTAAGAGACAACTTACCAAACAACAGGTCTTGAGATAAGGCTGAGCTCCCAATCCATCCACAGAGCTGGTGATTCCTTAGCTAATTAGATTGTACATTGAAGATGGTGGGCAGGGAGTATTAGTATTCCTGTAGTTGAACATACTGAATTGATGAGAAATTTAGTGTTTCTAGGACAGCAGAAGGTAAGAGAGTACAAGAATAGGAATGTTTGCTGAGAAGCTTAATCCTTGAGGTTTGAGGCATTTACTGGAAGCAGAAAAGGGACACTTTAGAGAGAAAATCTCAGTTTTATGCTAGTTAATGTAAGAAACTTCAAGTATGTCAGATTGCTGACACCTCAAACTTTCTATGGCCAGCTGCTCAAAATATTTATCTCTTTATGAAAGCTCCTTAAAATATTGTTTAAAAAAATTCTGTCCATTCAGGTATCTTTGCAAAGGTGAATAATATTTCAATATGTTTGTAAAAGCCAAATGCTTGGCCTGTGGCCTCACTGGGGGTGGGTGTTATCATGCTCCCACCAAAGAAAAATATCTATCTTATTTAAAAAAGAAATCTTTCATTTTATGCTCTATGGGAAAGTTTAAAATAGAGAAATATTATTTTCCTTAGAAGGCCTGATAAATAATTCAGACTAGCTATAAATCTTAATGAAAAAAAATCTTTTTTCTTTTTCAGTGAGTCTCAGTCCTCTGTCTGTAATGGAATATAGTTGTTCTTTGGCTATTCCACATCTAATCACAATACTTTCTGGAAATGGCCTCTGGTTTTCTTCTCTTTCTCATTCTCAATCTTTGTGATTCTGGTGAAATATATTCCAAGGGTGGACATGTGACCCAAGGCTGGCCAATCAGACTGGGGATAGTGATTGGTTCAGAAAAGGAACATGATCCAAGTTAGACCAATTAGAGACAACAATGTTAATTTCAGGACATCATCGGTATCAACTGGTACATTTTCAAACAAGTTACCATTATAGGTAACTGGGGCTTAATCTTGCTTTGAAATCCTGGAAGCAAATGTAGGACACATACCTCAGAGTTATCCTACCGTAGGGGCAAAGGAATTGGGTATGTTTACCCCACCTCCCATCAGTCATTTGTTGAGGGCTACTGGTGGTGGTAGGAGAAGATCATTAATCCCTTGCATTTTGGGCTTGGGTGATCAGAGAAAACCCTCAGGCAAAGAAATACATTTGGAAGTTGGTCCTGCGTGTACTGAAATAGTAAAGGCATGGGGTATATGGGTGGGGCATATCCATCTACTGCCATAAATAATGATCTTAGTACAATACTTATTCCAATTTATCCTAAACACTTGGTAAATATCAATTACTGATGATATTTATTCATTCAACAAATATATATTGTACTATGTACTAAGGTAGATTTATTGTGCTAGATGCTGGGAATAAAACAAGATAGAGAATATCCCATCCTTCAAGAAGCTGACAATCTATAATAGAGACGAACAAGTAAGCAAGAAATTATGTGCTAATGATAAGAAAGTACGGATTGCTGGGAGAACAGGCATGAGAAGAACCTAACCCAGAATGTGTTTTCTAAGCACCTCCTCAACTTTTGGCCTCAGGAAGAAGACAGTTGGAAGAGATTAAAAAAAAAATAGGAGACAGAGGTGGGAAGGAAGTGGAGATTTTACTGTACATCCTTTTGTATTGTTGCATTTCATACTATGTGCATGTATTAGGTATATTAACAAGTTAACTTTTTGACGCAGACCTACTAGAGAATGGACTTGAGGATATGGGGAGGGGGAAGGGTAAGCTGGGACAAAGTGAGACAGTGGCATGGACCTATATACACTACCAAATGTAAAATAGATAGCTAGTGGGAAGCAGCCACATAGCACAGGGAGATCAGCTCGGTGCTTTGTGACCACCTAGAGGGGTGGGATAGGGAGGGTGGGAGGGAGGGAGATGCAAGAGGGAAGAGATATGGGGATATATGTATATGTATAGCTGATTCACTTTGTTATAAAGCAGAAACTAACACACCATTGTAAAGCAATTATACTCCAATAAAGATGTTAAAAAAAGAAATGTAACCAAAAGAAAGTTGAGTTTCTATACAATATCCTACAAAATAGATTTTATCTTAGAAATTATTTTTAAGGATAAGAGATGTCATTATATAATAGTAAAAATTCATTTCTTAATAATGAAAGCTATAACAATTCTTAAGTGATACACCTCTAATAATAAATTGACCTCAAAATATGTAAAGAAAAATGTATGAAGCTATAGGAGAAACTGCAAAATTATAATGGGAGGTTTCAGCACCTTTCTTCTGAAGTTTGATAGATAAAACAACAAAAAATTAGTAAGCAAATAAGACTTGACGAACACAATTAGCAAGCTTTATTTACTAAACACATACAGAAGTTTGGACCCGCAAATTAGTCTAAACTTCTGCCATGCAAGACCTAATGCATTATTGGCTGCTCACACAGTTAAAAATTACCAAAAAAGACAGCTGCCATGCCAACATCAGATGTGTTTAGAACAGAGCAGGTAAACACCAGAGACTTAGAGGGAATGCTCTGGGTCTGCTATCAGTGCTCCCAGATGAGCTAGAAACACCAGGAGACCTTTTCCACCCTGATCATCTGAGAATTATCTAAATCTTGGAGTCATCCTTGAGACTCTTTTTTCTTTTCACCTCATATCCAATCTATTAGCAAATCCTATGGTTTCTATTTTCTAAATATATCTTGCAAATGAAACAGACTGTTTCTCACTACTTTCATTGCTAATATCCTAATCCGAGCTGCATTCATCTCTTGTCTGGACCACAGCTATGGGCTTTCGATTAGTTTCCCTACTATCAGCTTGATCTTCTATAGGCGACTCTCAACACAACAACCAGAGTGATGTTTTAAAGCCAAAACTTACTTTGAATCACATTCACTACCCTGACTTCAGTTGTCCAGTGGTTTCCTGTCACGTTGGGAATGAATCTATTTTTTCCATGGTTTACAAGGCTCTGCATGGTCTGTCCCTCGGCGACCTCTCTGGGCTTATGCCCTGCTCCTGTCCCCCATCCCCTCCACTCCACTCTAGTCATACTGGCTCCTTGCTGTCCTTCAAGAACCATGCCCTCTCCTGCCTCTGGCCTTTGTGTAACTCTTCCACCTTCCTGGAACTCTCTTCTTCCACAGATGGGCCTTCCCAAACCCACTTTACCTAAAATAGCACACCTTGATCTTCTCTATATCTTTAACCTCTTTTATTTTTCTTCATTATTTTTAAGCATCTGATTTTATACATCTATTTAGCTATTTGTTAATTATCTGGTCATCCCACTAGAATGTAAGTTCTGGAGTTTATCTTCTTCGCTGTTGATTCCATGGCACCTAAAATGATATATAACACTTAGTGAGTATTCGATACATTTTTTTCAAATGAATGAATGTTTTTTGTCTTACAAAGCATGGTTGAATGACAGGTATGAAGAATATACAGCACTGTAAACCTTCAATTTTCATCTTTCCTCCAATCCAGGCCAAACTGAGAATGTTTTAAAACATAAGTCTGTTCTTTGTATTTTAAAATACACCCACACCTCAAAACCTCTGTATCATACATCTAAAGTTGAACTTTCTGAAGATGCATTCTCCTTCTGAAATAAAGGATTCCAGAGAAAATTATTATTTTGGGGGTAAGGACATAGATCATGAATCACGTTACTGATGATCATTCCTATACACTTACCCAAGAAATTCTCTCCACCATGGAAAACATTTTCTTGGCAGCAAGGACCTTGAATGTGAATGAGAAAAAATGAAAAATTTGCATACTGGGAAAAGACCTCCACACAGCTCTGGGTTTAAAGATTTCTTTCTCTTCCTACCTATATCCATGGTAGATTATAAAATCCCTCTCCAAGTTTTAGGAAATAGACAAGAGGAGAAAAATATCATGTAGAAAGAGCGTGACCCAGGAGAGTCTTCTTGCATGTCTTGAGTTATACACATTTGAACAATGGAAATTAGGGACAAGATTAAAACAAAGAAGGCAAAAGTGAATGAACTCTGCCAAGAAACAGAAAGCCTATAATCTGAGGGAAGACTTGGAACAGTTGTAGTCAAAGTAACTCAAGTTCTCTACAAATACTGAATAAACATTAGTATTTGAAAGTGGCCGGACAAATGTGGGTCAAAGTAAAATGAGGAATACATGGTGGATCAGAGGCACACAGCTAAGACAATGAGCCATGAACATCCTGTTGGGCACTGGTTCATAAATTACTACACCCTCAAGACGGGGGCTTGGAGGTAAACCACAGGCCAGCACTGGGTATCATGGCCGGTTCCTTGTTTAAATTACCTGAAAATAAACTGCTCATAATAGGGTTGCAGTTAATTTATCCATTTGTTGTCTCTGTAAAGAACTGAGCAAACACAGTTCCTTTAGATGTTAAAGAGTGAGCTGGGAGGTCTGCTCTGACATTTACATCCTCAGAGACAGAAATATAAGTGTAAAATGGCTCTCTAACCCTCATTTCTGTTTAGGAGATTGGTCCCTTCAATTGACACAATATATTTGGATTATTTAGTATTTAGACTAATTCTTCCTTGAAAGGAAACAGACTGAGAGTATATATTGAATTTTTCTGAATAATTACACAAATTTCCCACATTATTCTGTATGTCTGTATATTCAGGAAGTTTCTTCAAGTTTAATACATTTTTCTAAAGTCCAAAAAGTCACTCCATCAAATTTCAATGTTTTGATTCTCAGAAAAAAAGTTTAGCCAAAATACAATTTTTTTTTTTTTTACTAAGAAACTGAGATAATAGTAGTGCTTTATATCACTGGAGATGAATAAGAATTACTTAATTAAAATTAATTCCATAAATTAAAAAACTGGAAAAAAGAAGTCTGCAAAATCTCTATGGTAATTTTGACATGAAAGCTCTATTACCTAAAACTGAATATGTCCATATTTAGTTTTCAAATATAGAATTACTTGTTTTAGAAAAAAGGAACCAGAAACAAGGTGTCTTACAATACATATAGTCTGATACCATTTAAATAAGCCTCAGGCATATAAACACATATGTACTTATACATAACATTTATTGTTACTGGATTCCTTATGGTTGGACATTAAGGATGTTTCTTTTTATTTTTTCCTATTATAAACAAGCTAAAGAACACAGACTTGGTTTCCTAAGGAAAAGCTTTAACACATTATGGAGATTAGACATTAAATTTTCAACTAACAATCAGTACATCAGTGTACGGGGATTATGGTTGATTTTTTTTTTCTTTGTGGATATCACTCTGGACTACACTTCTATTAAACATTTTTATACTTTATGTATCATGGATTTTATATTAATTTTTAGTTTTATAAAATATTGCATTAAACTATTATCTTGTTTGCTGAGTTTTTTTAAATTAAAAAGTTTTAATTTAAATTGGAGTATAGTTGATTAACAATGTGTTAGTTTCAGGTGTACAGCGAAGTGATTCCCTCATACATATGCATGTATCTATTCTTTTTCAAATTCTTTTCCCATTTAGGTTATTACAGAATATTTAGCAGAGTTCCCTGTGCTATACAGAACGTCCTTATTGGTTATCTATTTTAAATATAGCAGTATGTACATGTCAATCCCCAACTCCCAATCTATCTCTCCCCCTACCCTTCCCCCCTGGTAACCATAAGTTCCTTCTCTAAGTCTGTGAGTCTGTTTCTGTTTTGTAAATAAGTTCATTTGTATCTTTTTTTTAGACAGCATATAAACAATGTCATACAATAGTTGTCTTTCTCTGTCTGACTTATTTCACTTAGTGTGGTAATCTCCAGGTCCATCCATGTTGCTGCAAATGGCATTATTTCATTCTTTTTAATGACTAAAAAAATTTAATCCACATTTTGTACTTTCTTAAAAAATAAATATATATTACTTGCTTAATAAAACAATAGTAAAGGGGACAAAAACATGCAAAAAAAGAAAAAGAAACAAGGTGTCTTAGCATCTCCCAAATGTTACTGCATTCTGTCCACAGCTGACACCTATGATTTTCCTTACCCTTCTAACAACAAGAATCTGCATTTAATAAGGCATTCAGAATTCTGTGTTAGCAAGAGATAATCGAGGATCAGGGTCCCTTCCCTAGCTTGTCCTCCTCCCCACAGTTAAATTTTGTAAAATACCCTGCAGATATAGAGCATGAGAGAGAAAAAAGGAGAAACACCATGTGGTATAAGCTAATAATTATTTATATTCTTAATCAAAGGCTTGGCATTTTACATGCATGGTTCACTACTCTGGCCCACCCAGGCCCTGAAGCTATTTTCCTTTCTTCAAATTAGGAATTTGCTGAGCAAATCAAATGCTGATTCTGTATCTAAAATGATATGTTTTCTCTTTGTGCAAGTGATTAGTCCCACTAAGAAACTAATTGCCGCCATTTCAAATTGCACCAGTCGCAAAAAATCGCTTTCCTTAAGAAAGAATTCCAGCTATATCCATGATATTTTTTCACCCTTTTATTTATTTTATTTTATTTTTTTAGCTGTGCTGTGTGGCAGTGAAAGCGCAGAGTCCTAACTACTGGACTGCCGGGGAATTCCCTTCACCATCTTAAAGCCATGTTTTCATTCAGCTCTGTTGTTCCACCCATAAAAATGGCAAAGAGTAATTGTGAAGTGATAAGGCCAACATGGGTAAAATTTAAATGTATATTTCCTTTGACAAGTGTGTTATCTCTTATCAATCTTATATGCATGTGGACACTTACATGCATGTTGAATTATTGAAGATAATACCTCAATATTGCCTTCAGTTTTACGTGTTGCCTATTCACAGGTTTAAGTTCTTTTGGCAAAAGGTCAACTAACTGCTCATTTTACCAAGTGATCCTAAGTAGTTTAGCCTCTTTTTGTCCTGTCCACCCTAACAAGTAGGTAGACTAAACAGCAATTTGCATACTATGATTTCAGGGCTGCTTCTCTTTCTCCACCATTGTCTTCTTTGCTAATGTTGGACCATTTACAACTAGACATTCACTTTGAGAAATTCTATTAAAATGCAGATTTTCCCAGAAAAAGTGATTCATGATACCTGCCTGATAGAGCAGCAAGTCAATTACACCTCAGTGTGAACGAATGTATCAGAGCCTTTTCTGCGAGCTGGTTTTGAGGATGGTGGCAGCAGAAGACCCTGAAAGAAAAAGGGAATGAAGCAATCAGGATAAAGAAAGAGAAAAGACAGCGGATCCAGAGACAGTTCTTTTAAAGAGGTGTGCAGGCAGAGTGATATTTATATATATATATATGTATAATATCACATCTTCTTTATCCATTCATCTGTTGATGGGCACTTGGGTTGCTTCCATATCTTGATATCGCAAATAACACTGCTATGAACACTGGGGACATGTATCTTTTTGAATTAGTGTTTTTCTTTCCCTCTGATAGAAACCCAGGAGTGGAATTGCTGGATCGTACAGTAGTTCTGTTTTTAATTTTTTGAGGAATCTGCATACTGTTTTCCATAACGGTTGCACCAATTTACACTCCTACCAACAGTCCACGAGGGTTCCCTTTTCTCCACATCCTCGCCAACATTGTTATTTGTTGTCTTTTTGATAATTGCCATTCTGACAGATGTGAGGTGTTATCTCATTGTGGTTTTGATTTGCATTTCCCTGTTGATTAGTGATGTTGAGCATCTTTTTTGGTGCCTGTTGACCAGCTGTATGTATTCTTTGGAAAAATGTCTCTTCAGATCTTCTGTCCATTTTTAAATCAGATTGTTTGCTTTCTTGCTATTGAGTTGTATGAGTTCTTCGTATTTTTTGGTATTAACCCCTTACCAGATATATTGTTTGCAAATATCTTCTCCCATTCAGTAGGCTTCCTTTTTATTTTATTAATAGTTTCCTTTGCTGTGCAAAAGCTTTTTAGTTTTACATAATTATGTTTGTTTATTTTTGTTTTTGTTTCCCCTGCCTGAGGAGACATACCCCAAAAAATGTTACTAAAGACCCATGTCAAAGAGAGTACTGCCTGTATTTTCTTCTAGAAGTTTCTGGTTTCAGGTCTTACATTTAAGTCTTTAATCCATTTTGAATTTATTTTGGTGCATGGTGTGAGAGAGCAGTCCAGTTTGATTCTTTTGTAGGTAGCTGTCCAGTTTTCCCAACACCATTTATTGAAGAGGTTGTCTTTTCTCCATTGTATATTTTTGCCTCCTTTGTCATAGATTATTTGCCCATATATGTGTGGGTTTATTTCTGGTCTCTCTAGTCTGTTACATTGACTTATGTGTCTGCTTTTGTGCCAGCACCATACTGTTTTTATGACTGTAGCTTTGTAGTATTGTTTGAAATCAGGGAGTGTGATACCTCCAACTTCATTCTTCTCTCTCAAGATTGTTTTGGCTACTTAGGGTTGGGGGGGAGTGGTCTTTTGTGTTTCCATACAAATTTTAGAAGTATTTGTTTTAGTTCTGTGAAAAATGTCATTGGTATTTTGATAGGGATTGCATTGAATCTGTAGATTGTATGTTATACATGAAAGTTGTTAAGAGAGAAAGTCATGAGTTCTCATCACAGAAAAAATTTTTTTCTATTTCTTTAATTTTGTATTTATATGACATAAGGGACATTCACTAAACTTACTGTGATAATCATTTCATGATTTATGTAAGTTAAATCAACATGCTGTACAGCTTAAATATATACATTGTTGTATGTCAATTATGTCTCAATAAAACTGGAGAAAAAACAAATAAATTAAAAAAATAAAGAGGTGTGCAGGATGTTCTCCTATGGAAAATGTCTTTATAGGGAAATCTTCAGTGAACAAAATGTACTGTCCCTGAAACTTCTTTGAGGGCTCTTGTTATTGAAGAATAATTAAAAGCTGCCCACTACTGCAACCCCCCATGTTTGGTCTCAGTAAGAACATCTCCAGTGATTCCTCCTCTCTTCTTGTGTTGCTGGAAGAAACTCAGCCAAATGATAGGGACAGTTATTTGGTAAAAGACTGAAGTTGCCAGAGGAATGAAGAATGGAAACAAGCAAAATTAAAATGAGTTTACCACCAGGGCTTTTAAACGTCCCATGTGTAAGGGGAAGGAAACTTTAAACTTGCACTTAAATATTTAATGCCAGCAGGAATCAGACATTATGTGTGTGTGTTCACTGTAGTAATGCTTGATTCACTTAATGGTTTCAAATATGTAAGTGATTTACTTACAGGGTTTAGTGTTGCACAAAATGAACTGAGATTTAAGGGGAAACTTGTCTATTTCTGATGCTATAGTACTTCTTTTCAGACTTACTTCTGTTCAAAATAATATTTTAAAATATAGCACTAGTGCTTATTTTAAGAACTAAATTAACTCTCAGGGAGAAATCAATAAGGACATGATATTACTGAATATATTTTAATTTATTGGTAAAATTGACTCTGGAAATAGTCTGTATCCTAGACTTTGTATGGTAAAATTTTACTAGGACACTTTTTAAATGCCTAATTTATAACTCTCAGACAATATACTTCAGGGTCTTCAATATACTTACAGTACATAAAATGCTTAATTGAACATTTGAACCTCAACTAAAAATTCATTGCATTCTGATATCACTAATGTTTAGTTTTTTTAAAATTTATTTTATTTTTGGCTGCGTTGGGTCTTTGTTGCTGCATCCAGGCTTTCTCGAGTTACTGTGAGTGGGGGCTACTCTTTGTTGCGGTGCACGGGCTTCTCATTGCGATGGCTTCTCTTGTTTGGAGCATGGGTTCTAGGCACGTGGGCTTCAGCAGTTGTGGTGCACGGGCTCAGTAGCTGTGGCTCCCAGGCTCTAGAGCACAGGTCCAGCAGTTGAGGCGCACAGGCTTAGCTGCTCCGCGGCATACGAGATCCTCCCGGACCAGGGCTTGAACCCGTGTCCCCTACATTGGCAGGTGAATTCTTAGCCACTGCACCACCAGAAAGTCCACTAATGTTTACTTTAAACATTTTCTTCCATCTGCCTTTTTTCTAAAATAAAGAAAAGGATAAAATTAGTCTTCACACTTATAGTTATTTGTAAACTATACATCTTTTTTTTTTTTTTTTTTTTTTTTTTTTTGCTGTACGCGGGCCTCTCACTGCTGTGGCCTCTCCTGTTGCGGAGCACAGGCTCTGGACGCGCAGGCTCAGCGGCCATGGCTCACGGGCCCAGCCGCTCCGCGGCATGTGGGATCTTCCCGGACCGGGGCACGAACCCGTGTCCCCTGCATCGGCAGGCGGACTCTCAACCACTGCGCCACCAGGGAAGCCCTATACATCTTAATTGTATCCACTTTTCTTCTATAAGATCTTTGAGAAATAAAAAATTTCAAAGATTTTGAAAATGATCATTTGTGTATTGATCTTGGATAAACATTTAAACATTGCACACTAGCTAATAAAGACGTTAACCTGTAATTTGAGCAAGAAACGAATTTATAGTTGTTATTTAAAAAAAAAAAAAACACAGAAAACATTATTAGTCGAGACATAAACTGCAACTTTACAAATTTCCAAACCATTTTCAGATTAATCTAGGCCTGCTACAAGGAATTTATAGGCCAACATGCTATAGTTGATCCATGCCTATCTGTTAGATCATAGAAGTAGAACAGGCAGTTGACTAGATTGTCTTAAAATCCAATGCAGATCAGCATCATACTGGGACAACGGATATCTTAGAAATGTCCTTTCCTGAAGACTGAAAATAATTTAAATTTGATAAAGGAAAATAAATTCTGAGCTACCACTAAAAATGGCATAAATCAACAACCTTGATTATTGAAAAACTCAATAATTCTTACTGGAATCTGGACCTTCTTTAGGATATTTCAAGTCCCCAACTGGTCCTAATCTCTAGCCTTCAGATGCAAGATCCTTCTAACCATATGCTACTGTTTTCCTGTGGAACACACGTTAGCCAGGCATGCTACTAATCAACTCAATAAGAAGGTTAACTCTGTAGCCAGACTGCCTGGTTTTGCTATTTTACTCACTGTAAGACATAAGCAAGTTAGTTAACATAACTATGCTTCAAGTTCCTCTTTCGTAAAATGGAGATTAAAGCATTATAATAATGTGAAATAGATATTTAAATGAATTTACACGTATAATGTTCTGATAAGTGTTCCCAGTACATAGTAGGCCCTAAGTAGATATTATTTTGATTATCATCATCATCATTGTGTAACTTGGCAAACTTGGGAGCCAAATATTGCCTGCCACCTAAAGATAGTTTTTACACGTTTAAAGGGTTAAAAACAAAAAACAAAGAAGAATATGCAGCTGAGATATATGTAGCCCTCAAAACTTAAAACACTACCTGGCCGATTACATAGAAGTTTGCCAACCTCTTGTCTTGTCTAGAGGATGTCTGTTTAAATGGAATATTTAGTCCATTCACATTTGATATAATTACTGGTATATTTAGTTTAAATCAACCATATTACTATTTATCTTCTGTTTGTTGCCTCTGGTCTTTGTTCCTTATTATTTACTTTCATACTTCTTTTAGGTCAATCGGGTATTAAAAACTTCTATCACCCCTCTCTACTAGCTTTTATTATTCTTTTAGTAGTTACCTAAAGATTACAGCATGCATCCTTAACTTAATAGAGTTAACTATACATTAAGATTTTATCCTCTCTTGGATAATGCAAGGATTTTAACACACTTGAACTCTATTTAATTCCTTCCCCTTCTTTTGTGTTATTGTTGTCATATATTTTGATTCTGCATACATTTATATTTACTCTGTGTTAATCTGTTACAATCCTCATCAATTCTTCATGACTTTCAATGCTGCTTTTTTTGAATCATTTTTCTTCTTCCTGAAGAACTCACTTTAGAATTTCTTTGAGTAGAGGTCTGTTGGTGAAAAATTCTTTTGGTAGTTGTCTGAAAAATCTTCATTTCAAAGTACGTTTCTCAGTTATTGGGTTACAGACTGGCAGATAACTGTCTTTCAGTGCTTTAAAGATCTCATCCCATATTTTCCTCAGAAAGTCTGCTGTAAGTCTTATTGTTGCTCCTTTGAAGTTCATATGCGTTTTTCCTCTTGCTATCTTAAGACTTTCTCTTTTCTTTCAGCAGTCTTACTATGAAGTGACTAAATAATGTTTTCTTTGTATTTATCCTGCTGGAAGTTCATAGAGCTTTTCTTTTCATAGAGCTTTTTGAAGCTGCAGGTCTTTTCTACATACTCCATCTTTTTTCTCTCCATGATTCAGTCCAGACCCATATTCCAGGCCAATAATCCTCTCTTCTGATGTGTCTAACCTGATATTAAACATATTTTATTATTTTATTCACCTCCAGTATTTCCATTTGATTTTTTATGGATTATAACTGTCATCTACTTTCTTAAGACTATTAATCCCAGTTATTTAAAAGTGTTTGTCTGATGACCAAATATCTGTATCATCTAGAGAGTCCATTCTCTCATCTGTTTTTCTCTCCTTATTTTTTGGTCTTTTGGTCCTATTTCCTTGTATTATTGATAATTTTTTTTCATAAATGCCTTACACTGTTTAAAAAAACCTCTCCATTCTCAGGCACAGTCTATCCTGGCAATACTGCTTTTAAGCCAGGGCAAACTAGGAACTATACCAGGTCCACACTTCAGGAGCCTTATGCTTTGGTGTACCTTCCTTTAAAAAAAAATTTTTTTGGGGGGCTGTGCTACACAGCCTGTGGGATCTTAGTTCCTTGACCAGGGATTGAACCGAGGCCCTGAGCAGTGAGAGCATGGAGGCCTAACCACTGGACTTCCAGAGAATTCCCTACCTTCCTTGAAATTTTTAAAGTCGTCCTCTGATTCCTTGAGTCAGCAAGGACCAGTAGCACCATCCAGACAGGGCTTTCCATGCTCAGACCCTGTCTTGCATGGGTCCTAGTTGCCAGAAGCACTTTGTGAAAATTTCTAATTCCTCTTCTCTTGCCAAAATGGGACTTAGCCAGCAGGGCTGTCTGAGAAGTACAGCATTTCATGCCTGTACTGGGATCTGCATGGACCCTGGTCCCAGTTTTCATCCTCCACTTGCTTTAGACCGTCTACCTTCTACTTAATCCATGGTTTCAACCAGATACTCCAAAGACCTCCAGAACGGGAGCCTATGGGTTATGCTAAATTACTGTGGCCTTATTCTTGTTCCAGGAGGGCAGCTTAGTAAATGGATTATTACTGCTGACCTGTGTAGTATTTATTTCATGGGATAGTATGAGATTGGGCCACCAGAATGCTGTTGACACTCTGATTTGGGGCTTGATCAGGTGTCTCATACTGTGTATTGACTTTTGCCCATCTGTCTTCTAACCACAATGTCACCTCTGGTGTGCAACACCCAAGGACAGTGGAACAGAGGAGGGTCTCAGGCTTTTACTGATTGTCTTCTCTCCCTGAAACCAAAAGTGGTTATCTCACCATCTTTACCATCTTGTCAGGCGTCCTCTAGATGGCCATGCCTTCCTCCCTTGAGAGATTTTGAAACCATGGGTCCACAATGCTAGAGCTCTTCTGATCAATGTCCTCTCTTGGCACTATTCCCAGGTAGATGCCATGTTCTCCTGGACTGGTTTTATGCCATGCTGAACTAAGGATGGATATCCTTGAGTGAATAGGACCACTCTTTTTCTCTGCCCATAGGGGCCTCACCTGTCCTCCTAGTTAGTGATGGTATGTGGAAGGCAGGGGTACAGTTAACACTGTACAATCTAAAAAGGCACTGATTGTGGCCTAAAAAAGTTCAAGAGAAAACAGTGTTGGAAAATATGTTATTTTACCTTTATTCCATAAAATTCTGAAAGGTAAATTTAACATCATCAGAAAACAAATTATAATTCACATTTTTCTGCATACTCTGAGTATGACTTGCATTTGAGGTCATCATCAACAAAGCACAACACAATGTTTGAGAGAGTCAACGGAAATCAGTATTCATGGATGGCAGGATGGAGAATGCAGACTCATGAGTAATGATGAAACTAACATTAAGTAATGGTATTAAGACACTGCAGAACAAGAAAATCTGTATCACATGAACACAAACAGATTCTAAAGAGCTATCTTTTTCTTATCATGGGAGGTATGAAATCAGCCAGGAAGAACATATTTAACAATAAAGAATGTGAAGAGATGGTCCTGGTCATGTACAGGAAGAGATGGTGCCTGCATAGTATGAAGAAAGAATCTTCACACATACTAATTGGACAATAAACACTATGTAAGTATCTCTTCTCTATCCATCATTCTGAATTTTCATCATTAAATCCCTCCATCTCACAAGAGCCCATGAATCTCATAATACGTTTCTCAATCAAATTATTAATATAGACAAAGCCCTATGAGGTTTTCTTTTCTTATATTTTATCTAACATTGCCATGTTTTTGCAACTAATGGGGTAGTCAAAGATTGAAGCTACTGCACCATCTTGAGCATAAATCTAATCATCATTGTGTGTTAATTTTTCAATTAAAAAAAAACAAACTAAAAAACAACAAAAAAAACTAGTTTACAAAAGTTCTCCTTTGTGTATATCAGCTAGGGAACCAAGGTAGAGAATATAATGGATCCTGCCTCTGAGAACAGAGTTGCTATTTTAACAGTTTCTCAATAAAGTGTATTTTTTCCCTTAAACTAATCAAGTGTGCACTTTTTTTCCCTAATAAAATATTGGAAAGGGTGAAAATAAGGTGTCTGATAACATACCCCTTCTTGTCCCTGTCTCTTAGCTACCTAGGGAGCATCTTGGACCTGCTTTAGGCAAAGAGAGGCGATGTGGATTGCAGTTGAAATGATTTAGGCCATATTTAGAGGATCATTTTGTGGGGTCCCCAGCTAAGCATGTGATAGTCAATACTGGCTTCTCTTTGTAATCCTTTGAGCTTTTCCACATTTCAGAGATGCACTATAAAATTTAGATGGCAAAATACATCTTTCTCAAGTCAATTAAATACCATTTCAAATCTATAAATTTTCACTACAGCTAGTGTTAGTGAATGAGTTCAGCTGATGGATCACTTAGCTACAGCACTTTAAACAAGAGGTGCAATGAATCTTATAGGAAAAAGTATACAACCTAGGAAAGTTATATCTATAACTACATCTAAATCTGTACACACATGTAATTCTGGTAATAAGAGGAATACAGTTCATCATAGATAATTTGGGAAGCTAAAATCTCTCACAATGCAACACTCAAAGTACTTCTTTTTTCACTATTTTCTGTGTATCTATATACTTCTTTTGAACAAAAAGAATCTTTGTTTTATATTGTTTGTTTTTTCTTAAAGAATGTATTTTCCCATGTCATTAAAAATTCCCTGAAAACATGATTGTAGTGGCTGAGTACTTTAATAATATGACTGTACTACAGTTATTAAACTATTTCTCTGCTACTGGACACTCTCCAGTTTTTACTCTTATAATCAAAGCTGCCTTACATCTTTGTGGGCATTGAAAACAAATTGTTTTCTGAAGAGAAATTCCTAGAAGTGCAATTCACAGGAGAAAATGAACCTTTAAGGCCTTTGATGTATCTTAATGAATTTATTCCCCAGTTACATTCCTACTAGCCAATGGCACTTATGCTATCTATCTTTGTGTGTATATATATATATATGTATATATATATCTTTGAAAAATACACAGCTTTTTTGTGTGTGTTCAAGTATAAAAATAGCATTATATTATATACTGTGTTCAGTTTTCACTCAACTTTTTAAGGCCTTTCTATATTGCCATAAGAGTCATTGCTTCTATCTGCTGCCTCTACCTCTCTGACATTATAAACAACACTGATAGGAACATCTTCAAATATTGCCTTTTGGATCTGTAGGAAAATTTCTTTGGAGTATAACGCAGCGATGGAATTGGTAGGTCAGAGGTTATCTGCATAGTTGTGTTACTAAAGATTAACAGTTTGCATTTCACAATGGCCATCCAATACTTACACTTCTATCAATATTGTGTTATGATTTCTATCCTACATCCTTAATGACTTTTGGTATTATCTAACTTTTCAACTTTATGAAGATGATAGCTATAAATTGGTACCTCACTGTTTTAATTAACATTTGTGTGGTTACTTAAGCGAGATTTGGCACTTCTCCAATCTTAGTTAGCACTTGGCTTTGCCAACATATAAATTGCCTATTTATGTCTTTTTCTATTATATTTCTTTTCATGTTAGTTTGCAGGGGTACTTCATATGATCTAGTTTTTCCTTTGTCATTTTTAGCCAATACAAATGTTTTCTCCCAGTCTCTCATTTACCTGTTAATTTGAGGTCAGGTTCTAAAAAGATTCAGAAAAGAATAAGCATTGGTGAGATTTTAATGCACAGCAGTCTCATCATTTGCTATCAGAACAATCGTCCATTGTCAGCCAGTGAATAAGTATCAGGCACCTACTCTATATAGGATACGATGATAAGCTTGTTAAGGGCACGGAAGGAGTTAAACATAGACTCTGTCTTCGGGGATCTCACAGTCTCATCTAGGAGATCAGACAAGAATAAAAAATTATACAAATGGAAAGTAATACATTTCATAAATGAATTATTATAAAGTGGTATGGGTCTGTAGGGATTGAGTTTGAAGGTAGAGCAGGCATCCAGGTGGAGAAATTGAGTAAACTGTTGGAATGTGAAACTGACTTTCAGAAGACATCAGAGTAATATAGTTTGGGGAGGCATTTGGGTGAGAGTAGAAGCTATGAAAATGATTTAATTAGCAAGGGAGAAGCAGAAATAGAGTTTATAGATCCTTAGGTAATCACTACCTTTCAGAAAATGAGAGAGTAGGCAAGGAAAAGAAGAAAGGAAACTGTCTCAGAAGGTAGATGGGCAGAATACTCTTGACTTGAGAAAGGGACCCATATGCTTAGGTGTAGATATTGGGTATGTTATTCTTTCAAAATTTATTAGCTTTTTAAGGAAATAAGTTAGAAATCATGTTAAAATGGTAGGGGAAGTCTGGTGACAAAATTTTGGGTCTTCTGAGCAAGATAAAGCATTTAATCAATAATAATTAATCCCTGGTTTCTCTGAATATGTCTCTGAGTTAATGAATAAATGATATATAAGCCTACATTTTTGATATAACAGCCTTGGGGAGATGGATCACTGGGGTGCTGGCCTTGTTTGATGGGCAGGAGAGGATAGAAAAAGAACAACGAGAAAGGCCAAAACCTGGTTTAAAGGATGATTCTGTTGAGGTTGGTAAATCCTGCCTTTACAGACCATAGGCTGAGATCCAAGCCAATCCATTTCAGGAAAGAGAGAATTGCCAACCCTCACATTCCATAATGACTATTATTGGTATTGTATTATTAGCTAATATTTATCAAGTACTTATCACATACAAGGAAATATCCTAAGCCCTTTACATGTTACATGTTGTTTAATCCACTCAGCACTCTGGGGGAAGAATATGCTGTTATTATCCACGATTTTCAGAGGGGTAAAATGGGAATTGGAGTCAATAAGTAGTAGAACTAGCACAAAATTCCAAGTTTGAAGGCTACACTTTTGGAACAAGTACCACAGAGTGTGTAAACTAAAAGACCCTTGGTATCCTATGAGGCAGCATCATCAGTAGAGAGTTAAGAAGTGATTGGGTGGTAATAAGATGAAAGTAGATGAATGGTAGTAAATGCAACTACCATTTGCAAAAATCTGATGGCAAAAGGAAGAGAGATATTGGAGGAAAGAAATGTAAAGAGTTTTTGTTTTATTTAAATTTTATGGCCAAAACATCTTCAATATATTAGTAGGATAAGGAGAGAGAGACTGGAGAGGAAAAATTGAAGATGCAAGAAAAAGAATAAATTGACAGACCAAGGTTCAGAAGGTGGTGAGAGGATAGAAATCACGAGCACGTTAAAGGGTTAACTTGAAGGAGGCGGCGAACACTTACGGGGGCGGGGGGGGGGGGGGGGGGGGGGGGGGGGGGGGAGAATCGAAGGAGTCGCTGGGTTAAAACACAGAAAACATGCCCGGGTGGCAGTAGAAAACTTAAGGGAATGTGTGGCAGTAAAATAATTTATTTGTAAACTGTGAGGTGAGGTTTTATGCTCAAAATCATGATGGCAGAGGTAGAAAATGTTGGCAGTAGACGCTGTAGGGAGTGAGATTGAGAGTCAACTAACAGCAAGTAAAAAGGATACTGAGAAGTAGAGAAAATAATGTTAAGGCTGGAGTATAGGTCCGGGAGTAGCTGCAAATAACAGAAACTAATTTATTTTAAACCAAGAGAGATTTCATACAGGCAGGTGCTTACACATCTTTGGAAAGAATGAAGTCACAAACTCGACACTGAACTTCCTGGAACAACACCCAGAGCCACAGTGCAGAACTAGTCTGCCAGGAAAGCCATGAGCTCTCCCACAGGTAAGAAGGAGGAGAGTAAGATAGGCACTGGTGAAACTCCAGACTTCAAGAATATACCATCTTAGCAGCACGTAACTGTTGGCTCTAAGGAAGTACCACTCCTCTTAGGTTCACACCAAAAGAGAATAACTGAGCTACACCTCTGCCTCTCAGTCACAGCCAGTACCTGAACTGTAGGAGAGTCTGGGAAATGTAGTTTTTAGCTTCACAGACTGTAGAGGAAGGTACATCAGAACGAAATTGAGTTTCAAGCTATTACAGATATACATATCTGTATATGTCTGATATATATATATATATATATATATATATATATCAGATGGATAGCATGAATATATAATAAATTATAATTTAAAGAGAAACTAGCCTATTCTCCTATTGCCAGTGAAATCAGCAGCCTATTGGCAAAAGTGGAGAAAACAGGAAAGTTAAGGTTGTTATGAGAAAGGTAAGGAAGCAAAGAGATTAAGGGGTCTAGCAGGGTTACTATAGAGATGACTTGTCATATGGTCCAGACTAGACAGTGGAGCCCAGGAGAAACCAGTGGAACGTGAGTATAGGCATATGTCAGATAAGCAGAATGTTGACAACGCTTTCTTTGGCCTTGTTTTGACAAGCAAAGAAGGGGTGTAATAAGCACATGACATCACAAAGTATATAGATTTTGTATTTTGAAGAGGAGAGATCTTAATGCTTTCAAATACAGTTTGCTTGTCATAATGCTAGAGCGATTTCATGTCCTAAGTGCATGTCAGGAAAAACTAGTCAAGGCACAAAGTTATAACATCTTCCAGAGCACATGTTAGCTGAACTATACCTTGATGATGTATTTATGAGGATAAAGGAGAGAAAGGAAAACAGAGACAACAACACATCCTTAGGTACAAATATTATAATTCTATGATTGGTTTGCTCACTTCTGTATATATGAGATTTACAGACAAATCATAGGCAATATGTAAAATTTCAAGAAAGGATAAAATGTTTAAATGTGAGTTTGTTGTCATTGTTGTCATGGTGTCCTTCTGCTGCATTTAAACAAAAACTGAGAGTGGATGCATACACGGACTCTATCATGCTTTATGCACTCAGGTCATATTTATACAGCTAAGAAGTATTTATAATCTTTGTAGGCAATCTATTAGCATTTCTCCTTAGGTTTTTCTGTTTCCTACAAAAGGCATGCTGTTTTGTTTCTAATTCATCTGGGGATGGGAAGGAAGGAAGCTTCAAATTCTTTAGATTTAAAAGATTTGACATGGGCTGTAGGTCTCCACTTCCTGGTAGCTTCCCAGCAGATGCCTCAGCCATGACTTCATTGAATTCCAGTTGCATGTCTGCAAATCTCTCCTTTTGTAAGAATTCCCTTTATCTCTGAAAAGAGGCAGTGAAGTTTGCTTTCTGCCAGGCTGCTTTGATTTCCTCCCAGTATCTCCAAACATCAACAGGGCAGTCCCATGTGTCTCTCAAACAAAATAAAAAGAATATGCAGTGAAAATCAGAATGGAGTCACTGTATCTTCCTTCTCAACATCTTTTGAAAGTTCTAGTGCATGACTAAAAGTTTACTGCATGATTAAGTGTAGAAAACTGCTCTAAAGCCTTGGAACATTTAAAAAACACATACTAGAGAGAAAATAAATATAATTTAGGTAACAGAAAAATACACACACATTTAAGAAAAATATTGGAACGTAACACCTCTGGTGAGAAGTACAAGAAAAAGGATGACAATGAATCCTTAAAGGATGACTCATCTTTTTAAAAAAGTGATCACAAACAGGAACAGGGAACAAACTGCTGTCTTTAGAGGGTCATTATTTTGTGAAATCCTTGTGGGATGGGATTGTCCACCCAAAATCTATTACAGAAGCAGGGATCTCTTAGGCATCTATAAATATTTGTCAGTGAGGCTAGTTAATAGACAAGCCATCTGGTGTCCCTGATCTCCACAATTCGATAAGGTCTGTATTGTTATTGCTCAAGAGATTTCTGTTGCATAAACTCTGACACTCAGTGTATATGAAGAGGAGGATTCAAGCTAACTCTGAGAGAATTAAAATATATGGGGACAGTGTGTGTGGGGGGCGGGAAACAAGGAAACTCCTCTCCTTTGACAAATGCACAGTCCTTAGTTAACTTCTCATTAGCAGTCTGTTCACATCTCATTCCCATTAAGAGTATTCCGTTTTCTTTGTCTAAAGTGTTGAGTGGTTATGAATAGTAAGGATAGACTATCTGTAATTATTTTTTAATTATTAATGGTTTTGTTAGATCCTTTCACTTTTACATTACATTTCTGTTAATATAAGTTAAATCAAAATGTACTTCAGTTTCCAAGCTCTTCCCCAGTGTATTTTTTCATTCTTTCATAACATTACTTCAGATTTCTATAAGGTGTCTATGAGAAAGCTTGTCTTTCTGGAATCAACCTCACCATGCTAATAGATTCAGGGACCATTCTATTCTGCAAATCCACTGGCCATAGCTTTAGTAATCACGAAATTTCTAAATTCCCAACAGTACTTAACGTCAGAGTCACAACATGTTACAAAAGTCATTTGATATTAGCCAGTATCTTTAAGCTGAATTCAAGAGCATCTATTTTATTTAGTGCTTCCACATGAAGATCTTTTGGCACTTTATAGATATGCAGATTCTCAAGTAATTAGAAACCAAAGCAGAGGAGAAAATGAGTGAGTCTGAAAGGAACAGATATCAGAGCAAGAAACTACTGTCCTGATTTTGTGGTCCAGCTAAAAATACTTTGAAGAGTAGTTTAGTCAGAACAAATATTCAAGCAGTGTGCCTTAGGAAGATAAAGACGAAAGGTGGGGGGAGAGAGAGAGAGAGAGAGAGAGAGAGAGAGAGAGAGAGAGAAAATTTCCCTGGAGAGAAAGAAAAAAAAGTGCACCTTTTAATCAATTTTTCCATCACCAGCAGAAGGGCACTTTTTGATGGGGCACTGTTCCTTCAGAGAAATGTTCCTGCCTTGTATTTACTAAGGTTCCTGATTTCAGGTCTAGTATTAAGCAACTCACACAAATTCAAGTACAGCCCCAGTGAGCAAAAAGAAGAGAGAACGGGTGAGGTTTTTTATTTTTAAACTACACGCAACACTCTGCCCCAGGGATCCTTGTACCGTTACAGTTGGTGACCTCAGAAAAAAGTTACTAGATCAGCTCTGAGGAGTGGGAAGAAGGGGGAGTCTAGTGCAGGGCAAAATTCCTGGCCGAGGTTGGGTGCAGCCACCCCCAAGGAATCAACGAAGGAAGCCAGATCTCAGCCCAAAGTATAGAGTTAACGTACACTGCACTGAACACGGACGCTACGAAAAATGACTGGATAAATTATGCAGGGGGATTTCTGGATTTCTTTCAAGTAATTAAGTTTCGATTTCTTGCATTTATTTTAGTTCCAGGAAGCGCAAGGCGCCATGGATCGCGAAAGTCTTCATTGATTGTTCCAATGCTTTAAGTTTGATTTCGTGACTGGACTTAACTTTGGGAAGAGAAACACACGGACCAAGGAGATTCACTACGACGAAAAATAACAGTTTCGTCGGGGAAAGTAAACACAGGGACTCTTGCATGCGGACAGAACGCGGAGCTCTGCCTCTTCCCCCCCAGCCCCTTCCACGGAACGTGGGGAGGGGAGAAACAGGTGTGAATCTGAGTGAGTGGGCGTGAGTGTTAGCACTTGTGTGTCTGCATGCGCGGGTGTGAGCGTGTCTGTGTCCGTGCCTGAGTGTGTGCGTCCCCGCGCTCTGGGGAGTGCGGAGCACTCACGCTTTCCCTCCGGCCGCTGTTAATTCCTCGGCGCCTGTTGTGTTTGCTCCAAAGGTTGGTCGACTCCAGTGGGTGAGTCAGCAGTCCCCGCGTGCAGGTTCTTCGCCACCCTCGGCCTCAGCCAACCTACCCTGCGGAATCGTGAAGGCGTCTAGGAGCCTCGCAGACATCCAGCGGGCCTGGGGCTGGCTGCGTCCCGCGTCCCTTCTTCCCAGTCAGTCTGCTTTCTTTGAAATTCAGCTCTGCGCCTTTCCCTCCACCGGGGAAAGAGAGCCGTTACTTTCCTTTCTACCTTGCCTCTTTTCATCCTCTTGTGTCCTGCCCGGCCACTGTCCTCAGTCCAGAATTATCTAGAGAGAGCCCCACTCGGCTCATTCGGCGACTACAGGGCCCTGGCCCTGGCGCAGGTCTCTCCCTACCCTCAAAGTGCGTCCTCCCGATCGCCAATGGCCATTTGTTTTTACCCCCGCCCCTCCCTTCGCTCTGCCAGGCCTTGATGGGAGGGCAGGAGTTGGCGAGCCCGAATTTTGATCTAGGGGGGCCTGGGAACTGCCGGATGCAGAGGTTTCCGGAGACACTTGCTGAGTGCTTGCAGTGAGAGGCGGTGAGAGAGAGAGTTAGCCAAGAAAGCACTGAGGCGAGGCTGTGCCCTCGGCCACAGGGGGTGCCTGGCAGCGTTGGGCGAAAGAGGGGCTCCTTAGAATCTCTAAGCGAGGTGGACTTGGGACTCACGGGGGAGCCAGTGGAGAGAGAAAGTTAGAGACAAACACAAGAGCAGAGGTGGACGTGCTCGGAAAAGGAAAGGTGTTTGAGCAAAACGCACCCATACTCCCCGAACTTAGCCCCAGGACGTAAGAAACCCAGGAGAGCTCTCCTTCCCGGCCCTTCACTCTGTACCAGGCTCTCTGGGTGCTCCCAGAGGTCTCAATTTCAGGGATAATTCCCTCCTTTTTTTCTTTCTTGGTACCGCTGAGGCCATGGAGGAGTTTAATCATCCCATATCCTTCTGCCCCAAGCTACAGAGTGCAGAGAGAGCTCAGAGGATCTGACGCTATTCAGAATCCAGAGACGATTGACCTTGAGGAGATGGGATGGGGGAGAATCCATCCTTTCCCTCTTTCCTCCCTCAAACCCTCTTTACCCGAGATGGAGATGGTGCCTGAATAGGGTCAGATCTCTCTTTTAAGAAATCTTCCTTGTAATCCAACTCAGTTCTGTTTGAAATACAGAGAAATCACACTGCCCTTAATGGATTAAAATTTAATAAAACACATTAGGTCCAGTAAAATATGAATGTACTGCTTAAAATTTTAGTACTAAATTAGGTCCCAGATACAGGAGAGGAGACAGTGATTTCTCCCCTCAGGATGGCTGCGGGCCGATTTCGGGGTGTGGGGGGGACCTTCTGCAGGGACCCCACTGCCCGGGAGCTTGGATGGAACCTCAAGCGATTCCTCGCCCGTCGGATGGGAAGCTGGTCATGTCTATCCACATCTGGCAGCGGGTGGGACAGAAGCTATTGCTAAACAAAGAGGCTTGGTGAGAAGAAAAGGCGCCCCTCGTGTAGTCACACAGTTGATTCATTTTCCATTTCTCTACTTAAAAAAAAAAAATCACTTCTCTGTTTTCGGTTTATTAGGTAGATCTGAGGGTGTGCATAGGTGCCAGCGCAGATAGGTGCTGGGACATAAAAGTGTATGTTGAGGTTATATGAAGCAGATTTCCCATGTTGGGCCATTTGTTGCCACCCCTTGGGTTTATTCCCAAATTTCGGTTGTTTAGATGGTTTCTGCTACCTGGGGGGCTGGAGTTTTACTTCCTCAGAGAGCAGCTTCCACGCTTGCTGGAGCACTTCGCAACATTGCCTGTGGACAAAACCGAAATGGGTTTTATTGATATCACTGCAAAGACGTTGGTATTCTGGGCAATTCTGGTAGAAGAGATTGCAAGATTGCAAGTCGTGGTGATGAAAGAAGAATTGCATTTTCACTCTAATACAACACAATCACTGCTATTCACTTTTCACTTTGAGTGAGAAAAGGAGAAATCTAACTCTGACCTCTTTTTGAAAACATGTATATTTTCTAAGAGGAAGTGAATATGGGGAAATAAATTCTTGACTTGCTTTACAACTGCATATTAATTTATCTCACCTTGATAATTAGAATAAAGGGCTTCCTTTTTTCTGTCTGGAATTAGAGATATCACTGAGAAGTAGCTGAAAGATTTTTCAAAGTTATATTGAATTAATTTAATGATATATTGATTTTAGCCACCAGGAAAATATTCTCTTGGGAGTTGTCCTGCTTAAAATAGTTTTAATCACTAAATTCCACAACAAACAAAGTTTGTCCAGTCATTTCAACAGTGCCCTCTTTATTTCATGAATTTATTTTACTACCTTATTTACCATATGAAGTGGTGACAAGTGTTTAGCATTTTGGAGATCAGTTGTCAGTTGCTATTAAAATCAAGATTAATTCATATTAACGACATGCATTTCTCAATACTCCCAGGTGACAACATACATTAAAACAACTATTGCAAGTAATTAAGCTCAATGAAGGGGGAGGGGAGAGGGAGAGGTTCAAAACACCCCCAAATATTTGATTTTGCAATCCAAGTTCAGCTGACTGTTGCCACAATAATGCTTGGGAAACTCCTCAGGGTTGCTTTTCACTTTACATCTAATTAGGCACCTAATGAAAGAGAAGAATTTTTTCCCCTTGTGGTTTTTTTTCTCCTTGATATTCTTATGCCTTTATTTAAACACATAAACACACTGTTTAGGAGGTGTAATACCCAAAAGTTTCTCCCGTGAGTCACTTAGTATTATAATCTGGGGGAACTGGTAGATGCAGACCTTTGCCTTCCAGTTATTTTCCTCCTCCACTATCACTTTTAGCCCTTTGGTTCTTACACAGTATTGATAGAATACATACCGAAAATATTTTAATGGATTTTTTTAAGGCTTTAGAGATGCTCAACAGTTTATACTAATTAGACCATCCAAAGCCTTTTGGAGATTAAGCAGATTGGACAACCCTTGTTAATTAGAACATAATTTGAAGTTTGAAATTATATCACTGATGAAGTAGTCTAATTAGTATGACGATATGTTAATGGACCAGTGAGACCCAGCAACACTGGAGTTTGGCGTGAACCTCTCCAAGGTTTGCACGAAAATCCTCCCCCCTATACCGACGTTAATAAAAGATTTCTATAGACTTCAGCCTTTCCACGATGACACACAATTTATAGTCCACACAATGCATTAGCCCATAGTACTGCTCAATTTTTTCACTATTATGAAAACTAATAAATTCGTCAAGCTGAATTAAGCATACAAATCAGATGAGGCATAGCAGATTACACAGTGAAGCGCGGTGTCTCCCGAGTCTAAATGAAATTTCAATCTAATAATTCCTTCCTGGCCCAGTCATAATTTGTTTAGAGATGTTGTTCTACTTCTTTCAAAGCGCTATTCGCACTATAATTAAATGATACTCAAGCCTTTAACTTTGATTTATTTTATTTCTCGAATCTTGAGACAGGGAGAGCTGTGCAATGTCATTTTTTTATTTCCTTGAAATTACCCTGGCTGTTGTTGAGATAGAAATTAAACACCTAAGCATTTACTTGAACCGACCGGCACAAGACACATTCATTCATGTCAACACCCCCTCTCCAGTCCCGAGTCCAGGCTCCTCCGGGCTTCTGCTCAGGAACACGGCTGGTAGGAATTCCCTTCGGCTGCTATTTATTATTTTCCTCCACATAAGGGAGGAGGAAGGCAAGCCCCGGGGTTGCAAGGGGGTTAAGCACCATGGACAGAGCCCGTCGCGCGCCGTTTGCTGCAGCCTTCCTAGTACTCTGGCGACTCCCGAGGACTGAGCTCCCGACTTGAACCTGCCATCTCGCCCCGCAGGGGTCGTGGGTGAACGAGAGACAGCCTACTTGCCGCCGCCGCGGGGCTTCCAGGCGCTGACCACGCGAGGGTCCCCCTTCGCCACGCTCGTTCCCACTCTGTTTCGTCCCAGCGCGCGCCGGCGCCTCTCAGGCCTGCCGCCTGCTCTCGCACCTGCTCGCCTTCCCCAGGCACCGTGTGCCTGCACCTGCTTCCAGCCATCCCCGTCCGGGTCGGGCCACCGGCGGGCTCCAGCGTCCCGGTCTTAGGGCCTTCCACCCTCGCTTGTACCCCGCTCCTCCCGCGCTCCGGGGAGGTGACAGCAGCCCCAGCACAGAGGAAAGTAGAGAGAAGACCGGAGCGGGGAGGAGAGGAAGGCGGTGTGTGTGTGTGTGTAGGAGAGGTTGTCTGCTTCTTTTACAAATGGAACTAAGAGTGTGTGTCCACTTCTAAGAAAAGTGGTCCACGATGGGACAAAAGTGAGAGCAAAGTGTTGGCTAAAAATAGGCTCTCTGCACCGAGCGGCTGTGGAAATGAAGATAAGTGGGGCTTGTGCCAGCCCCTGAGGGCGTGTGTGTGTGTTTATTAGTGTGTGTGTGTAGGGGGGGGGATATTCTGCAGCACATGCGCTCTGTGATCTCTGGCCCTGCCTCTCCGTCAGTTGCCCCTTCCTCCTTTGATTGCGGCTAATGAAGTGGCAGCGTTTGCCAGTGGATCCGCCCAAGACCCAACTCACACTGAACTGGAGACAGGGAGGAGGAAGAGGAAGATCCGGAGGAAGAGAAAAGAGGGTGGAGAGGAGTGCCTTCGGTGGTGGCGTTGGGGGAGTACACGGGGGTCTGGCTGGCGGGGGCGGGGGTGGGGGAGGAGTCGCATGCGCATAGGCGACCGGAGCAGTCTCCTCCGCCGTCCAATCCGCTGAGAGCTGTGAGAAACCGAGTAAGAGAAAGCCCTGCAGCCCTGAGGACCCCAGGTCTCTTTGGCACCAGGCACCCGCCAGGCCGAGGGGGCGCAGAGAGAAGCGCCGAGCGCTGTTCGTACCAGCCGGAAGCGCAGAGCAGAGCAGAGGATCCAGGTCGGCGGCAGGGTCCGCGTTCTCCACTGTGGTCGAGAGCCAGGGATCAGGGTCACCCGAGCTACGGGGAGAGGCGGGCCGAGTTGGGGGCGGAGGCCTGGAACTTCGCGGTAAGCAGGGGGCGGGGAGGCAGCTAGGTAAGAGGCGTTCCTTGTAGTCTAGGGAAAATCCCACCCAAGGCTCCCTTGGTCCCCAACTTTATTTAGTAGTTTCTTTTCCCCGCGAGGCGGAGACGGGAGTGGCAGAAGCAGGCGGGGCAGGAGGCCGGCTCTTAGGTAGGAAGTGCCCTGCGACTGGAGCGCAGACCTGGACGGGGGTGGGGGGGTGGGTTTGAGCAGGGGCACTACTGTAAGTGAGAGCTGCGGGGCGCAGGGAAGGGGAGGCGACATCAGAGCGCCGCGGGGGCAGGAAGGGGAGGTGGAGGGCGCGGCGGGGGAGCGGGAGGCGGGTGTCGGGAGAGCAGAAAGGACCAAAGCCTGGAGGAAGCCGAGAGGGAGAAGGGGCGACGCCAGAATCCGAGCAGGAGAAACCTGCGCTTTCAGGCAGGGGAGGGCGGGGGCGCGCGGGAGGGAGGGAGGGAGGGAGGCGGGGGTGAGGGGGCAGGCGCGGGGAGAGGGGAGTATAACTCGGCGGCCGCGAAGCGCGGGGCAGTTTCGCATGCCCAGGTCTACAGCCAGCGCCAAGCGGAGCCCAGCAACAGCGCAGACTGACCTCGTAGCCAGCGGTGGAGCGCGTAGCCGGGTCAAGGCGCGCCGAGCTCCGAGCGGCGGCGAGTGAGCGCAACTCCGCATCGCCCTTCCCCTCTCCGGCTCTCGCCCAGCGCTTCTGCGGAGGGTCCCGGCTACCGGGGCCAGTTGCGTGAGCCACATACAAGCGCGCGGGCAGGCCGGGAAGATGATGATGATGTCCCTGAACAGCAAGCAGGCGTTCAGCATGCCGCACGGCGGCAGCCTGCACGTGGAGCCCAAGTACTCGGCGTTGCACAGCGCCTCGCCCGGGTCCTCTGCACCCGCGGCGCCCTCCGCCAGCTCTCCTAGCAGCTCGAGCAATGCTGGCGGCGGTGGCGGCAGTGGCGGGGGCGGTGGAGGCCGGAGCAGCAGCTCCAGCAGCAGTGGCAGCAGCGGCGGCAGCGGCGGGGGCTCCGAGGCGATGCGGAGAGCATGTCTTCCAACCCCACCGGTGCGTATTTCTGCATAATCACCGCTTAAAGGCACATTTTGACAGCCCCCTTTATCTGCTTGATGTTTTTTTCATGTCTGCACAGCAAATCACCCCGCACCTCCAACAAATTCCCCCCCCCCCCTTTCTTATGTATTCAGAGGGTCTTTCCTTTCATATTAATTTTTAAGACCTGGAATGTTGCCTGTGCGCGTGTTGTGTTGTGTTGTGTTTGCAGGCTCACTTTCCTCCTCCTCGTGCACTCGTGGCTTCTCTCCGTGGCTTCCCTCCTCTCCTCCTCACCTGCTAGTTTCAGGATTGTTATTATTATTATTTTAATTTATTTTTAACGTTCTGGGAATGTTGTAGGCGCGGCGGCGGTGTCGAGCTCTGGGCCGGAGCTTCCGGAGAGAGTGCGCACAATTCCCCGCTGAGAGTGATGTGTGCCTTTTACTTGCAATTGCAGAGCAATATATTCGGCGGGCTGGATGAGAGCCTGCTGGCCCGCGCCGAGGCTCTGGCGGCGGTGGACATCGTCTCCCAGAGCAAGAGCCACCACCATCACCCGCCCCACCACAGCCCCTTCAAGCCGGACGCCACCTACCACACCATGAATACCATCCCGTGCACGTCGGCTGCCTCCTCTTCGTCGGTGCCCATCTCGCACCCGTCCGCGCTGGCGGGCACGCACCACCACCACCACCACCACCACCATCACCACCATCAGCCTCATCAGGCGCTTGAGGGCGAGTTGCTGGAGCACCTGAGTCCCGGGCTAGCGCTGGGTGCCATGGCGGGCCCCGACGGCGCCGTGGTGTCCACTCCAGCTCACGCGCCGCCCATGGCTACCATGAACCCCATGCACCAAGCCGCTCTCAGCATGGCCCACGCGCACGGGCTGCCCTCACACATGGGTTGCATGAGCGACGTGGACGCCGACCCCCGGGACCTGGAGGCGTTCGCCGAGCGCTTCAAGCAGCGACGCATCAAGCTAGGGGTGACCCAGGCCGATGTGGGCTCCGCGCTGGCCAACCTCAAGATCCCCGGCGTGGGCTCGCTCAGCCAGAGCACCATCTGCAGGTTCGAGTCCCTCACGTTGTCTCACAACAATATGATCGCGCTCAAACCCATCCTGCAAGCGTGGCTAGAGGAGGCGGAGAAGTCTCACCGCGAGAAGCTCACCAAGCCGGAGCTCTTCAACGGCGCGGAGAAGAAGCGCAAGCGCACGTCCATCGCGGCGCCGGAGAAGCGCTCGCTCGAAGCCTACTTCGCCATCCAGCCGCGGCCCTCTTCCGAGAAGATCGCCGCCATCGCTGAGAAGCTGGACCTTAAGAAGAACGTGGTGCGCGTCTGGTTCTGCAACCAGAGGCAGAAACAGAAAAGAATGAAATATTCCGCGGGCATTTAGGAGACCCACGGCCTCTCCAGGGACAGGCCCCTCCTAATCTCCTCTTTTCCCTCCCTCTCTCTCCTGCCTCTTCTTTTTTTTTTTTTCCCCCCCCCCCCCCCCCCCCACTTTTCGCGACTAGAAACAATTCCATTAAATGTGAATCCGGAGAAAGCGAGGATTGGAGAGCGAGCGAACGAGCAAGTCACTGAGCCCAAGTCCGGTGAGAATGTGAAACGATTTCTCAAGGGAAAGAAAAACAAAAGAAGGGATTTGTCAAGTTGTAGCAAAGTTGTCCCTTTCGACCCCACCCCACCCGGAAAAGGCACCTCGGCCTCTTCAGAGGAAGTCTGGAGCCGGCTGTTTGCAGGAAGGCAGACGGGACAGCCTTTTAAAAGGCTTCCAGAATGAGCAAGTAAGATTTGTTTTTATTCCTAAAGACATCACCCTTGTTCCAAGTTTAAAAGTACACTTTGCAGCTATTTTTCAGAAATAGAAATTGATTCAGGACTGAAACTTTAAGCTAGAGTTGATGCTTAATGTGATAGAGACATCTCTAAAGTATTTTGAATTTTAAAAAAAAGATGGCAGATTTTCTGCATTTACACTGTATATTATATATATATTTTTATTGTGGTTCTTACCCCCTTCTTCCTTCTCTGAAGTGTTAATGCTTAAGGAAGGAGTTGCGCCTGCTGTGTTCACTGATCTTGAAAGCTATTATTAGATTATTGCTGAACAACCCTCTGTAAATTATTAATTTATCTCTCTAGCAACTTAATTTGTGCACATTCTAATTAATTAAGCTTATTTACTCTTAAAAAACGGGAGAACGTATGGCTAGTGAAGTTAACAAATTTTTTTATTTGATGAGTTTACTGAATTTTTACAGCTTTCCTCTTATACTGTGTTCCTTTTGGCCCATTTGTATATTCTCACTTTGAATGAAGATTGCTTTTTCTTTGTTTTTACTGGTAGTGTTCTGATTTGTGAGTCGACACTCAGTAATGGATGTCTTAATCGTGTAGACCTGATTCACTGTCCAAAGTATTGTTTACTTCGTTACATATTTAATGGGGATTCCCACATTGTCCCTGCTACACAGGCACTCTCTCACTCACTCATAGACACACACACACACACACACACACACCTCTAATGGAAGAGAAGAAGTCAAGCAGTTGGAAGCATGACTAGGATGCATCGTTTTCTAGCTTTAGGTGCATTTGTCACTTGGTGTTTGCCCTTCCAGATTCTAAGATTTCACCAAGGTATTTCAGTCTTCTAGTTTTCAATTGCTCTGTTGACTACATTTTAACATTTACAAGAATCCTTCCGTTTTTCCTTTTGGAGGTTTGTTTGTAGGAAAACAAATTTGAACTATAAGAAAGACAGTGCACTGCTTGTAAATTCACATTGTTTGGTAGAATTCTTTTGAAACAACAACAACAAAAATTAGGTACATGATGACTGGTACCTTATCTACTGTAAATACTTCATTCAAAATGATGCACATATAGATATATTCTTACAAATTTTGCTGTATTGCTGTTCCATTTAAGGCTCTCTGAAGTCTTGAGTTCTGTATATGACCTGGTTTCTTGTTTCTGTTAATAGATGGTTTATTTACTATGGTAATGTATTAAGTTATTTTTGGTGTTGTTTGATTGTCTTTCATTGAAGAGATGATTTTAATGTTTTATTGGCAAAGTATGCTGCTTTTTTTCATTAAAATATGCTATTGAAATTAAATGGCTTTTAAAATGTGATGTTGTTTTAAATCATTTACATGGGAATTATTTTGATGGGGGAATTTTTTAAAAGAAGAAACACATTTTAACGTTTTATAATGCAGTGGTTGTTGCCAAAGTCTGGTTTGGATTTAGTAGAGGGTGTTTCTCTAGGAAAGTATAAAAGAACAGGGTCTATAATAGCCTTCTCATAGCCAGAGCTCATCTCACAGGGTGCTTTGCTTTTCTGCCCAGATGAGGTCACAACATTGGGCTCCAAATACCTCTCTTGAAGTTATTTCTCCAGATCAGCAAAATTCTGCAAAGAGCATCTCTGTGAGCAGAGGTATTGCATGGGTAAAAGAAAGGAACTCAGTTCGGTTTTCAGCAGCACTGGGAGACTGGGTGTGGCAAGTGTCAAGGCCTGGTTGGTGGAGTAGGACACCCTGGCTGAGACCTAGGGGATGGCCCACCAGAGTTCTCAGTTCAGTCACCACTCCTGGAGAGCAGTGCCCCACAACCAGAGCTCAAAGCACCTAGGTTACTGGGATATGAAGTAAAGCATCTCTCTCTCTCTCTCTTTCTCTCGCCCTCTCTCTCTCTCCATTGCCATGACCTTTAAGGAAACTCACATTCTGCAAGAAATCCTGGGTGGTTAGAGGGAGCAAAATTTTGCCCCCTTTCTATGACTCATCCAGACACCAGAGTTGGTGGAAGTCTGTCTACTGGTGGTTTGACACAAAGAAATTTTGCCTATTTGATACACTGACTTTTCTTTTTCTGATCCTAGTTTTAAAAAAACCTCCTCACAAATTTTAATAATTTTCAGACTTCCTACAATATTTGGGCAACATGTTAAGTTTGCAAAGTTTTTTTTTCAGGAAAGCTCTGGTTTAGATATTTACATTATTAATGATGAAAGCATCATATTAATTATAGGTACAACAAGAGAGAGGAATCAGGCCATCCTCCATGGGTAATTCTGCTAACCAGAGCTGTTACCTCTCTAATATGGAACTGTCTTGGAATATTTCTTATTTTGAGGATGAGGTAAGGAAACATCCCATGAGTCAATGAAAATTGTTATAGTGGCTCAAGTTGGAATGAAATGTTGTTGGAAAATTGATTTTGACTTTCAGATGTAACAAACAGAGTTCTGAAAGTTGGATGGATAATGGGTGGAGGGACTTCTTTCCCTATAACTGAATAAAAGGCACCTGAAAGAACAAAATCCATATGTCCCTTTAGAAATAATGAGATACATTGCATAGATATCTAAGGAAATATAGAAAGTTGTGGAGATTTAAAAGAAAGAATTGTAATTTCATATATAGTGATATTGATAGTTTAATTTTATTTCTGTGTTGTGAAGGCCGAATGTCCTTTCTTCCACTTTACCCCCCACTATTAGATTCAGTTTTCCTGAAAGTCTTTTCAAACAGCCAGTCTCCAATCTCACTGTACTAGGTACTGGTTTCAGCACCACGGATAGTAACCACATGACTCAGTCTCGCTCCAACACGTTTAACCATACAGTTCTAGCCAGTTAGAGAACTTTCTGCTTGCTTACTTTTTCTGGAGAGCAGGAAATGAATTAAATGGCTTGAATGTATAGCAAACCAGACTTTCTGATCTAGAATAAAAATTATCTTCAGTAAATAACACCTCCTCCTTCCCATATGTTGCTGTTAACTAAGCGTCCAGGAAATGTGTTAGGAGGAAGGGGAGTCAGTTAGGGGAAAGACAGGTGTGCTTGTGTTTTCTTTCTACAAATATAACATCTTTAAATGAAGAGAGAAATACTGTAAAAGTAGTAGAAATTAAGAAATATAATGGACAGAAATAAAATAGGTGTTCTTTTTAGTGCATTTTGAAATATGTGATAGCTTGCATGTATGCATGTTTGTCCTAGATTTTTGTGAGGAACGTGACAGGAAAGCAACTATCCATTTACTTCAACAGTTGATAGTAAAGACCTATATTTCCCCCTTCATTCATCAACTGTTCTCTGTCTCCTGTGTTCCTGGACTTCTACAACTATCACATTTTAAGTTCATCTTCTTGATGTTATCACAAGGGTAAAAAAAAATTTCCTGCCTACAAAATGGAAATTATATCCATTATTTAAGCCTGCTTAAATGTGTTTGTTTTATGAGAAAAGCAGAATTTTAAAAAGAAATATATTCTGAAAGTTTTTAAGTGAATTATAGTTGCAGAGATATACCAAAACAAAGAGATTTGAAGAGGATTGGTCTTAAAGAAGAAATTAAAGGTAAGACTAGAAGGGTCTGTTTATAAATTGTTGAGAAATATCCATTTGGTATTGGCTTTCAAAATACTCAGATGGATAAATAGCAAATTGTGTCTGAAAACCCTTGTCATATCAATCAAATCCATTGGCATTTATGACTCCTTTCCTAATTTTTTCCCCTAAAGGTCCACAATGACTATTTCATCAGAAAAAGGTATTTTACGAATTGACTTAGCTGCATACCTAATCTTCCTCAATATGACGTTTCAGAATTATGTAGTTTATTTTCTTTTAACTTCTTTAAAGGCAAATGATCCAAATGATTCAATGGGTAATCATTTAAGTCTAAAATGGAATGGAATAGTGACTAATAGCAAAGATCATTGCGACCTGGTTGATAGCTAAGTACTCTCTACACCAATTGGATAATACTATTATCTGCAATTTTTTTTTGAAATTTGACATTAAATCAGTTGGTCTGTTCTTTATAGATTAAGTTTCATTGATACACAGCTTGGGGAAGAATAATGGAAATATGAAAAAGCAAATGAAATAACTGGGCTTTACATTCAATGTAACACTCTCCTATCTTCTATAAAATGTATCGAAAAAATAAATAACATTATGTAACTAAGTCTTTTTTACTATCAAGAACAGATTCTGGGACCTCTTTTTGCCAAGAGAATTGGAATTTGGGGAGTAACATGTTTTATTTTAAACTTTAAATGAATCAATTCATTTTGATCTATCTGTTGGGGAAGCTCTTGAGGAGATGGTGGAAAAGGGATTAAAAAATTCACTTGATCTTAAAAGACATGTTATTCGGAAGATGAAGCTCAAATTTTTCTAAGCAAGCCATAACAGTAAGTTTAGAAATTCATCCTTTCAATTGTTTGGCAACAACAATTTATATTTCTAGGTAAATGGTCCACATTAGAACTCAAAACTACACTTTACTTTTCAGTTAGCCTTGGAGGGAGGGGCTGCAACAGAAGGAAGAAAAAAAAAAAAGAAGTTGGATTGGTGTCCTGATAGGACGAAAAGGAAGACAAAGGTTCCCAGATAGTTATGATGATAGAAATATTCCTGAAGTCTGCATTTGTCAGGAGACAGATTTATGACAATGTGAAAAAAAATCACTAAAATTTCCCTGCTTTTCTCCTTTAAAGGAGCCATTCCCTGTCCTGAAAGGCTATTATGAGTGAATTAATAAATTACACAGCGAATTATTAAATCCAGATAATTACAAGGAATAAGTAAGTAATCATTAGTTATCTCAGCTAATTACTGTGGGTCACAGCCAGCCGGAATGTGAAATCCTCCTCGGGAATTGAAATTAAGTTTGCACAGTGAGTCTCTCTGCTTGACATCCCCAGTCTGTAGGCACATGGCAGCTCCCTTGTGAGCCAGTCTTTCTATTTAACTTGGAGAGAATAGAAATAAAATTAAGTGGCGATGTGATAATAGGAAGCTGCTCAGAAAGCAAACTGTGGGTTTTATTCTACTTGGAGATGAAGCGCTATATTTACACCAGTTTCCATTTTTTTTGAAGTACCCTTGTTGAGACAGGCTTCCTGAATACTCACACTCACACACACACAGAGGCATCTGGTGTGACAGTCCGATTAGTAGCATATGAAGAAGGCTCAAGAAGAACAAACGTTTTGAGGTGTCTGTGTGTGTGTGCGCGTGTGTGCGTGTGTGTGTGTGTTTGGGGGCAGCAGTGAGAAAGAAAGAAAGAAAATGAAAATATTACTCTTTGCTTTCATCCCACACAGTGGAAAGGCTGTCGAAAAGTGCAGCCTCGTCTAATAATCTGTTTGTTTTGTTTGGGTAACAATATGCTTTCATCTTGCTACAGGAAGAACCAGCTTAGTGCAAATGTTGTCTCTCGTTGATCTTTGCCAGATGCTTCAAGAACTGATGTCACCTTTTTTCTTTTTTTCTTCCCCCCCCCACCCCCCGTATAGCATCACTTTCTGAAACCAGTCTCCACTACCTTTTTTCCCTCCACTCCAACCCCACCCCTAGGCCTTCTCAAAGGGCAGAGAAGACAGTCAAGCCTGGTGCCTGTTGGAAAGTGGAAAACGTATCTTTGTGATAAAGTGTGTGTATCACAGGGCTGGGAAAGACTGGACATATGAAGAAAACTATTGTTAATATATTAAAATGAGGGGGGACATCTAAGAGCTTTTTTTTTTTTATCAATTGCAATTAGACGGACAGTCTTTCCACTCATTCCCTGCTCTAGTCTGGGATGATAATAAAAATTTAATGAAGCCTGGGACGAGCAGAGAGCTCTGTCTGGGGACTGTGGAATAGAATATTTTAACTGTACATTTATACCAACTGTCTGGCTTCAAAGACGTGACTGCTTTTAATCTCGAATTAGAAAACCACAGACTTGAAATTAAATATTAGATACCCTCGGATCCCCTTCCTTTCTGAAATATTGTCACGACTCTGTTTTCCTCCATTGGCCTATAACACACATATCTTAGGTCTCCAATTACATTTCCGTGAATAACAGATGGCTTTGATAGGGTGCAGAATTCTGGTGCTTTTGTTGTTGTTGTTGTTGTTTTTTAATAGAGTTAATGCAATATTAATTGGCTGTAGACGTTATAAGAATGCACAGCCCCCTTTTCAGGAACAAATCGATGAGATAGGGATGTGAGAGAGAGGGAAGGCGAAGGCTTTCCCCAGCCTAGGTCACTTCTTTGTGGAGGGGACCTTCTTAGAGCTTTGGGTAAGTGAAGGGGCGCCTTGAGTTCCACGACCCTGGCTGCTCGGGCTCGGCAGCCTGGAGCGAGGACCTACCGGTGAGGGCAGAGGTAGCGAAAGGGAACTGTGCGTGTGAGAACCGGGGCGCGGGAACAGTGATCACCGACCGAGAGACTTTCCTCTCGTGATTGCCTGACCGGCTCTGGCGGTGCAGAGGAATCAAGATCTTTGCACCCACCAGCTGGCTTACCATCACTTACACCCGCCGGCCTTGGGTTGCCTGCCAGCCCCAATTCCCCTCTCCTCCAGTTCCGGGTGCACGTTGATGAGAAACTGATTGGGAGGGGGTGACTGTTACAGTCCACAGCTTTAGGGGGTGGGGAGCAGAGCCGCCCTCTGCGCCGGACGAGCTTGCCCTGGCCCCGCGTGGCCCCTAGAGCCTGCGGGAAGCAGGCGCCTTGCCGGGCGCGCAGCCAGGAACCTGCGAGAACGAGAGGCCCGGTCGCCTCGCCCCCTTGCATTTTACTAATCACTTCTATTTAAATTCTAGCGCGGTCCGCCGCTCTCTCTCCGGGAAAGCTCTGGAGAACTGGACCCATCAATTATTCTGAAAAAATCCCAGACTACGTGAGGCTTCCAGCCTGCGGGAGGGAGGCGGCGGGAGGTGGTGGAGAACCTAGCCCCTACCCCTCTCCCCTCCTCTCCGCCCTCCCCAGCGCGGAGCCCTCGGTGTACACTTAACTTCAGGTTCGGGGCCCAAGGGAGTGCTTGCGCCTTCTGAGGATTTGAGCTTTGTGGGCCGGGAGGAGAGGTGGTGGGATGAGGCTGGCACCTGGCCTCGCTTTTCCTTCCACCAGCGTGGGAAGGTTTCAGTCCTGTGCAGCCGGATCAGACGTGTCACTGTTTGCCGGGCTGCTACCCCCTTTAGCACCGACCCCGCCGCTCACTGTCTGCCGGGTCCCTAATGCGGGCCGAGGGGTGGAGGGCTGCTGGGCGCGGAGCAGTCTCTGCTCAGCCTTCTTTTACTCCACAGCTCTGCAAGGCTGAGACCTTGGGGACATTCTACTTCAGAAGCTTTTTCGGAACCTCGATTTAAAGTTCTCTAGCACTCACCCCTGCTCTCCCAGCGATTCAGGCTCCAGGATGCCCCGAGGCCGAGCAGCTAGCCGAGCGCGCAGCTGGACGCGCAAAAGGAACGCATTCGCTCTCAAGTAGGCAGGCGGGTGAGCCTGGCTAGTAATTACTGCCCCCGCCCAGCCTCACCACCCCCCGCCCCAGCACTGGGTCTGCAGCCATTACTCCAGCTGTCACTCGGAGGAAAGCAAGAGCCCTCCCCCATCCCCTGACTTTGCAGTAGCCAACGGAAGGTTGCGCCCCCTAACCCTCCCCTAGGGTCTGAGTCGTGGTTCTTCAAATTTTGTTATAATTTTTCATAAACACATTAGTTCCTCTTTCCCCATAACCCTCCCATTTTCTGGACCTTGGGAGCACATTCAAAGTCTTATGTGTGTCTATTGGTGAGTTTTTTGTTGTCGTTGTTGTTCTTGTTGTTTTTGATGGGCGGGTTCTCTTTTAGCTTCCAGGTTTCCCTAAATAATTTGAGGCTACAAGAAAATGAGAAGTATGCGTCCAATATTTTTGAAAGAAGCCAACTGGCTTCTGGAATACTTGTAAGATGCCAAAGTCGTCCTGTTAATCGGTAGGATTTGGTTTAAAACAATCGAACAAGTAATTGATGGGTTTGTCAGTGATTGGAAGACATAAATCAACACCCTCTGCACAAGTGGCTGGGACAGTGACTGCATTTTCAGAAGGCCTGTGTGACTCAGAGGTTGGTGGACTCACCAGGAGATGGAGGGTTAATACACACAGGGCCAGAGTGTCCGGCTTTCCCAGTGGGCCCCCAGGGCTTTGCTAAATGGCAGTCTGCCTCTTTGTGCATTTTGGTTAAAAGAAGTGGAGGCTCCCTGATTTCTGGGGACAGAGCAAGCCCTTGGCTTGGGGAGTTCTTGGCCTGGTTGTGTAAGGTGTTGGAGGTGAAGGTGGCAGAAGGCGGTAATCCTGTGTGTGGGGGGCAGTCACCTTATGCTCCAAATTCAACAGCAGTCCAGGGCCCACATAGGTAAGGGAAGATTTCACAGGAAGGCCCCTGACCCTTGCCCGGAATAGTCATCTTTTCTGCTCCAATCCTAGGTGAACCAAATCACTTTGCAGCGCGGGGGAGGCACACCTCTGGCCAGAGTACACCGAGCCTCCGCAGGCTTGGCCTGAAGCCACAGACTGGAAGAGAAGTGGAGATCCCCTACTGCAACGCGGGCATTTTCCTCACTGCTTGTCATCCAGTAACACACATGTAGCTGGACGTTCACACACCAACACACAGGTTCACTCAGAGCCATTCCCTGGGGCCCGCATGCCTTGGTGAAACTTTTCAAACTCACTCAAAATCTCTCCTTCTTAGTCTATCCAAGACACGCGATTCACCTGGGAAGATGCTCCAGACCCCATGCGTGCCTCTTCTTGGTGCACCGACAGGCTCTGACCTTCTGTTTGCCACAGGTGTACTTCCTACCCATCCTGCCTTTACACGGAGCTCAAACATGGTGTCTTTGGGGCAGCTCCTCTGGCTCTGAGAGGGAAGCGGTCTGTGACTCCCCGGATGGGCGTGAGGACAGGGCCTGTGTCTGGGCTCAGCGGGGGTGAGGAACCAGAATTAGATGGAGGATTCAGTGCTTCAGGCTCTGGGCTCTCCCGGACTTCAGCGTGGCTTGCGGAGAGCGCGGCCTGGCTCATCGGTTGTAAGTGTCATTTTGGCACCATCTTCGAGGTTCTAATTAACAATGCCACTCACGTCTTCACCTGGAGCCAGGATGAGGGCAACTGCTTTCTTCTCTTTCTCCAGAGTCTTTGGTCTTTGGGGTGGGATTAGGGGTGGGTGGTGAGTGGGGAAGAGAACCCAGACCCTGGATGCCCAGCTAGGATTTCTGATTCCTTTTGAGAGGAAAGTCGTTTCTGAGGACGTGGAGTTCACGTCCCTAAATTAAGTCTCTAACTTCCGCGAAATGGTCCTAAATGGGTTAGATAAGAATCAGTTGGCAACTTGCACTTTTGTTTCATCAACTTTTCACTTTGGAGCCCTGAGAGCTTTTAATTACAGTATTGTCAGAGGGGGCCCGTTCTTCCATTTCCTAAATCATTTCATTGATTTCTTTTCCCCTCATGCTGCTTTCTTTTTCAGTAAGACTTATTTTTATCCCCCCTGGGATTCACTCAGAGTTTGGAAGGTGAACAAAGAAAAAGAGGGAGTATGGGGGGAGATGGGTGGTTAATAGGAGATGATCTCTACTTTTCCCCGGGGAGAGGAAGACATGCAGAGTGATCACATCTGCCGTCTCCTTATCTTAGATAGTGTAGATGCCCAAAAGAGAAAAGAGAGCTATAATAAAATAGAAAGGACACACCACAGGGAGCCAGAGCGGCCCCATTTGGTCAGGTATCCTCTATGTGTCCCCAGGAGGAGTGGAAGTACCTGCATAGCTGGGAATTAATCTTGAGAATATGAGTTCATTCACTGTAAATAAAATCACAAAATTCCCTAAAGGTGACATGATTTATCCACTCTGGGCAGGAGGAAAAAGTGGAAGAAGAAGCAAATCCAGCTCTCTAAGCTGTAATGTGTCAAACATCGCTTGGCATTCTGAAAAGCTCAGCCACTTTTCCCTCTCCCAACCCAGTGAGATCAGAATTCTGCAGTTTTGTGATTAATTTTGCTATTCACATAATTCTAAGTTTTATTTTTCCAAGTTAGTTTTTACCATCCAATTCTGCCATCCCACAGAGTATCCAACAGCCAGTGGAAAACAGAGGGGAGCTGGATGTTGCTGTCAGATGAAATGGAAGCTGAGTCTGCTCTTGCTCCCATTGCTGCAGAATCTTACACTGGTGGGTAGAAGAAATGTCCAGATGTTTCCCGCATGTCCTGTTAGCCCTAGAAGTGTGTGTGATTGGGGAGGAGGGTTAGAGGGAAGAGTAGACAGATTAATGGAAGATGAGAGCAATCGTATTTATTGTACCCCAATTTAAAACTACTTCATAACTCAGTAATGATGGTAAGAAGCACCTTACTCTCCACCATTTAACTCCTGGCTATTAGGTATCAGTTACTGCAAGATAAAATGATTTAATCAGTCTAGGAGAAATCTCTTTACTGCTCAACCCCTCACCCTTCCATTTTCCTCTCCCCTGTGCTCTTCTCATTACTCTTAGCTCTCAGATGGCTTGGATGAGGAAATCTTAGAAGCTGGTGTCACTGGTAGAAATAGCTCCCTTATTGAGGCAGGATTTCTGTATTAACTTTAACACTGCCCACGAATTGCTTATGAAAAACTGACCCCCTCCCCCCAAATCCATATTTATATTGTGTGTGTAAGGCAGGGAAAACTGCCCTGAGATGCAGTAATGCTTGAATTTCCTGCAGCAGAAAGGCTGAGGTTTTGTTTGTTTGTAATTCATAATAAACAGGTCATTGACAAGTTAGAGTCTGCTGGGTTTTCAGGTTATGCAAATTCACTCTTACGCAAACTCTTTCCCCTTGTTCAGGAAAGGATGTTATCTCTGAAACTGCAGCCAGAAATAGCTCTAAGCAATCCCAGCGTTAAACATGGCAATCACCCCGGCTGATGCCAAGTAGACGTGATAAAGCAGAAACTGGACACAGGTAACACAGTCTTAGGGTAACTCCTCTTCCAAGCTTCCCATGAGCCACCAGAGCAGGAATAGGCTGGAAGGAAACCAACTTGAAGAATCAGTCCCCAAACCCTTTTATGCACTCTGATGGCTTGAGACTTAACTCTTAAAATGTGGAAAGCACAGAAGGAAAAAAAAAAAAAAAAAAAGAAAGAAAGAAAAAGCAAAGCTACGGATGTCTCCTCCACTTTAAATTAGGTAGGTATTAGAGTTCCTCCAGTCTTTCCTTTCTGAACTCCTGCTCTCACATTCTTTTCCACGCCCCTTCTTCCTGCCTCACCATTACTGTCATCATTTTCCCCTTTCTCCCCCTCTTCACTTTCCTCTCCCAATCCCTTCCTCTTCGCAGCACTGTCTTAGAGAACCTGAATTGTGTGCAAAGCTAGGAATGAGAGCTCAAGCAATTTCACAGTGAAAGGATTCTAAAAATTGATCAATAGAGCGTAGATCCCAGTAAAGTTGACGGTGTCTTTGAAGATGATGCGGGGATGTGTGTTTAGGGAGCATATAACGCAGATTTGGGTCCCAGTGAAGGAGGAAGTTGTGGCTGTTCTGGGTATCTCGGTGGGTGTGAGGTGCAGGTCTAGGGAGATGAGCCTGGATGCTCTTCTTTTGTGAACCTCTTTAACCACGTGGAGGAGATGCCAAGGACGTCTTTTACTCTTTCGGTTGAAGAAGAAGTACACATTGACTCTAGAAGCTATCATATTTACTACCTAAACACATTGACTTTTAGATGGAAATGCCATCAGTTGTCTCTGCCCAGTTCTGTTGCAGATCTATTAATCATATCCACAAGGATTGCCAAAATGGCAGGGCTCTCTTCGCTTTTCAGTTTATACAGAACAGAATCATTTACATAAAGTCCTTAAGGCAAATAACTGTTGGGGCTCTAATTTATATCTGATCGAAAATTAGCCGTCATTATGCGCTCCATTAGCAGCGTCTTTAATGTGCTTCTAAGCACCATTTGTCAAGCGGCTTGTTAATATCTTTCAAGTCTTTAAAGTTGAGAGCTCATTAAAGAGTGCGCTCTGTTATTGATGTAATTTAGATGAGTTTGGAAGAGCAAGTACACCATGCCTTGAATGGGCAACCTCCAGAAGCCGGGGCAAGGGGGCATATGGTGGCCAAGTTCGCTATTAATGATTTCCCAGAAGCCTTCATGCTTCCTTGATGGAAGATTTCTGGATCCTGTAAAGGTGTTTTTGAAGCCCCCACCCCCACCCCCGGCTCCTTGACCTAGGTGTAAGTCATTCATTTCTCTGGAAAGGAGTACGTTTGTCTTCAATGTTTCTTTTTTTTTTTTTTTTTCTCATTATGCACTGAACCTTATGAGGTTTGGGATGGGGATTATGAAAAAAATGGGCTCTAATCTAAAATCCTTTATAAGAGAATTTGCCAGTTTTCTTTTCTTTTGTTTCTTCATACCTCCATCCCTCACTTAGTGCCTAGTTGTTTATAAATATCCATTAAGAAAACCATAGGCCTAAAGACAGAGCTACTGCCCCTGAACCTATTTTGACGGAGGTATAGTAAACCCGCTTAATTATGTACATATTATTACATTATCTATCAACCACACCATCAGAAGAGCATAGAGGCCAATAAATTACCTCAGTTATTTATCTGAAAATCTATATATTTTGTCATTTTTTTTTCTGGAGTAGATCGTGTTAGTGTAACACAATAAAGAAAAACATTAGTACAGCCAGAAAATTGCAAGTGAGTGCAACGATAATTCCACTAGAAGGAATAAACAACAGAAAACTGCATTTTGTCCTGAATTTTCTGGTAGGTTAGATCAGCCTCCTTTGGATTCAAGTACTGAGTGTATCTGTGAACCTTGCTATCAGGGGTCTGTAAGATATTGCACCCTAGTCTAAATCTCACATTAAAAGAAAAGCATTCCAACCACCATGATTTTTTAACCCCACTTCTTATCACTACTCTAAATTCACTTCCCCTCCTGAGACCTTCTGGGAACTCAGATGAATGCAAGATAATGAAAGACATTAGGCATTTTATTCTCTCCTCCAAATTTCCAAGGTTCTTTCAGCCTTAGCTTGTGTGTGAAGATAGCTCTACTTTTATCAGATTAAGTAAAAAATAAAACCAAGAGTTTAGGAACTGGACCCAGATGGGGTTGGTTCAAATACCTCAAAGTCTTTTTAGAGAAGACCCATCTCCCCCCTTTACCTCCTCTTCCAAGAATAATCTTGTTTTCATCATTTGTTAAACAGTTTATTCTTACACTCCACACCTTAAAAGAGTTCATCGCATACACACGGAGAAAGAGAAGCGAGAAAGATATAATAGGATCAATCTAAGGACATATTGAGGTCATATAACAGCACAAATATTCTCAAGTGCTCTGTGTAATGTGCAGTGGGGATTTTGGGCAGTTTTATTGTGTGGTAGGATCCTCATCTCCGTTGTTTTTTACAGGATTCCTTCAGGCTAAAGTAATAAAGCGAGTAATTAGAATGCTAAAGACAGATGTAAATAACAGGAATGAGACAGCGGTGACAGATGAGCGGCTGGGTCAGGAAAGAGCCCAGTTGGTGTAAATGACACCGCTTCCTCGCTCCCGATCCCCTCCCCCACCCCATTCCCTTTTTCTCTTTCGGCCTCGCTGTCCTCCCAGCCGTGGCCTTAGGCGACCGACCGGGGACACACCGGTCAAATTGCACTCGGGAGGCGCAGCGCGGCTGCCGGGTTACGGCCGCGCGGGGGGCGTCTCGCGCCTCGGGAGCCACAGGCTCACCCACCGATCGGCCGCGAGGCGGGCGCCAGTCGGGTACCAGGGCCTTCCCGGGGTCCCTCCCTGGCCGCCAGGACTGGCAGGTCGCGCAGCCCGCGCCTCCCTGCAGCGCCCCCGCCTGCGCCCAGCCGGGGACCTCGGGCGCGGTGGCTGAGCGCCGCAGCCGCTTCGTTCCTCCCATCGGGCCGGCTGCCCTCGAGCCTTTGTCGCCTTTTCTCCCAAACCTGAGAGAAGAGGCCCGGGAGGTGCCTTCACCGCCCGCTTTGGCGGAGGAAGCCTGGCCCGCTCAGGCGTCTAGCTGGCCATAGGGCTGCGGCCCGATACCCTGGAAGCGGCCCAACTGCGCGCCGGGGTCTCCAAGGCCCTTTTCCTCCGGTGACTCCCACCCTGGAAGTGCATTATAGGGCTTCCTTGGATTCCCAAGGCCACCCCTGGCAGAAGCCAGCCCTTCCTGATGTAAATGTACAAATTACTCCACGAAGAACCGGAGAAAAGCAGCTCACCTTGCCTTTTGATTAGGAGGATGTAGCAGCAGTTTGCCTTTCCCACCCCTGACCTGTCAACAGCGAGACGCGTAGGAGAGCAAATACAGTAATTAGTAAGTGAATGCATTTCATTCCTTCGCAATAATTTAAATAGACCGAAGCAGCCTGGTCCCAGCTTGTTATATGGAAGTTTAAAAATGTAAATCCTACTTAACCACTATCTTTGGCGTTAAAGAGGGAAGAATAATCAGATCTCATCCAAATCTCATTAACAGGTCGTTTAGTCACTGAAACCTCACAGATAACTTTCGGGATCTGCTTTACAGAAAGACCTCTTATTCATTCTTAGAGGAGGCTTAGCCCTAAAATTAGGGCCTATGCGGGTATGAAGATTCATTTTAAGGAAAATGACAATTCTAGGGACACTGCTGCCCTTTGGAGTGGCATTGGTTAAGAGTAGACATAAGTGAGCATTCATCCTCACCTTCCTGTTTAGCTTTGGAGCGTTAAATGCCATCAGTATTCTTCAGATTACACACACACACACACACACACACACACACACACACACACACACATCAAACAAATAAAAAACTCCTGAGTCAGCCAAACTGGCCAGGAGGCAGCTCCAATCTCCCTTGGTAATGTTGGTACTGGGGTAGGTTAGCAGGTGCGTATGAAACACAGTGACATATATGTCAGCTGTCCCCTGTTCCTTCCCAGATTGTTAACATTAGTTATGCCTATCAGCAGACTAAGATGACCATTCTTCCAGATTTTTAAAGGAAGCTTGTAAATGGTCGGGCAAAATGAGAAATGTATATTTATTAATTTGGGTTTTAATTTTTAATACCTGATCAATAAATATATTTTCATCATTTGTATCAATAAATGCAATGGATGCATTTCTGAACCTGATTCCTGCCTGATTCAGACTGATTATTATTTTGTTTTGAGTTAACATTTTATTTTTAAACTACTATCTCTTCCTTAAAAAAGAAAACACTGAGGAATGTCTGTGAACTATTTATGAAGCTGGTGATGATGAGCGCTATCCCTCTTAGGCTCTTAGGTCAAATCTAGAGGGCAAATTTTTGGAGGCTTTTGTTAAGTCTATACTTGATGAAAGTGAGTATTTCAGTTAGGCATGACTAAAGAATGAGAGCTCCTTCCCAGATGAAAAGTTTATCAACATTGGTGGGTATTGATGAGGGATCACCATAAATTTGTGGAAAATTGGTAGCCTGCTTTGCATGATATATATTTTTCTTTCTTTAGTAACTGGAAGTCTGATCAATTTTTTAAAGTCTGACCTTGGAAAACTGAATTGGGTCGAAAACTAATGCTCATGAAGAAACATATGGGACTAATGGATAAATTCCCTCTGTTTATGTGTAGCCTCAGGACCTAAAACCTAGGTCTGATCTGAAATCTTGATCTAGTCCTCTGATAGCAACCTTCACTTATGCTCCGGTGAAGAAGCTTCATACATTCCGACTAAGAATCAGGCTGGTGCTAGAAGGTGGTAGGTTATCATGTAAATATGTGACGTAGCCACATTCTGGGTGTGGATTTCTTATTGCTAAGGTAGCTATGCAACTGGAAATGAGGAGAAGCAGAAGGAATGGTGGGAAAGAGCTAGAGGTCATGGGGGCTTGGATCACTTTTGTAAGAGGTGAGAATTACTTTTGGGTTTCCTTTTATTTCATGAAGGACCTTTACTGTGTGCAGAAATATTTTCTGTTATAGAAATTTCCAGTGTTAGGTTGTGACTCATTAGTGGGTAATGAACTTAATTTAGTGGAATTTGACCAGCATAAAGAAAAATTTAAGAGAATGAAATAGCATAGAAACAATCAATTGGATCTCATTTTGTGAGATCAAGCTTTGTTTCATGAAACTTGTTTTACTTTTATTTATATCTGAATGTTTATATTGTGCCATAGTGTAAAATGTGTATTTTTCAATTTTTTTATTTTTAAAAACTTTGATTGAAGTATAGTTGGTTTACAGTGTTAATTTCTACTGAACAGCAAAGTGACTCAGTAAAATGTATTTCTTATTGTGTGTTTTAGTCAAAAACATTTGACAACCATTGTTGTAGGGTCTACATCCTGTCCTGCCTTCTCTGAGAACTCTTTCTGGGTTACACCAGCCCCTAATGATTCATCGGTCCCTTTGCCTTTTATCACTTATTTGTGCCACATATTTGATGCCTTTCTAATGCTTTCTTGTATTAAACTTCTCATGTGTACGTGTCTGTTCTGTGTAATTGAATTTAAACTTCTTCAGAGTTGTGAATGTTAGGCTTCTTCGTATACTTAATTCTTGGTCTCTAAGGTAACACTGTACACATGATGACTAATCAGCAAACAAGTCAGATCTCAGCTCATATGTCATTTTTCAGGGATGCATTTTTCTTTTCTTTTCTTTTCTTTTAGTTCTGCTATATTTGTTAAATGGCTCTTGAAGTATTTGATTCTTGGTTAAAGGTAGAAGATATCCACATTGGTATAAAGGGAGTAGTTATTTTCAGAAGTCTTTTTATAAATCACTCTTCTTGAGAAGTTCTCCTTTTCGAGATTTATCCGGGTTTTCAAGAAACTGCTCAAAAACTTCTACAAAAGGAGCTAGACTGGTCTTCTTATAATCTCTGGTTCTATGTTTGATATCAGTTTCAGCCCCATTCTCTTTTTCTTCTTCATTAGTGGAATTAGCATCCAATTCATGGCAAATGGAACTTACAATTGGGACAGTAAATGGATCAAACTGATCCACTTTCTGTAAATCAATAGACACAGAAATGCAACCTGTTTTAGGATGAACACTAAAAGGGCTCTTCAATAAAGGATTGATTCCTTTGCTAACATTGATATCCAGTTGTGGAAAACAGTACTGGAGCATGAGCTCCCACTCAAGCCAGGGTCATTTTTGCTGTTATTCTGATACCTGCTGGCTGCTTTCTTCAAATGCCCCCAATGCTGAAGTGAATTGTGATGCTTTTGGAAGCCTTGTTGAAGTTCATCATGCATTGTTTCAGGAACAAGGGTTAAAATCTTATCCCAGCTTTCTTTATTCTCAAGAATATCTTAATCAACCAAAGCATATTCTTCAAAGTATTTTTCATTATGTTTATAGATTTTATGACAAAAGGGTGAATTTTTATTACTTAGATGAACTTTCTTTTTAACGTCCTGACCACCCTTTACAAGATTCAAATATTCAAATATCCCAGAACGTACTGCAGAGGACAGTTTTCTAACTGATTCATCACAGACCCAAAAATGAACATCTCTCCTTCCAGAATATACCCAGAGATGATGTTTAAATCCAAAGTCCTCCTTCAGTGCTCGGTTGATGATGTATATGGCCATCGTCCTGAGGGTCCAGCACTTAGAACACATGTCTGCACAACTACAATGTCTCCTCACATCGTCATAGTCTGTCATGTCAATGTCAAACACCAGTTCTTTTTCCTGAGCCCGGAAAGCTCCCAGATGCACTGTATTGTGTTGATTTGGTCTGTGGGACTATACTAAGCCTATATCAATCTTGTATGGATTCATTTTCTGCATCTCCTTTTCCAGATCACTCTGGTTGTTGAAGGATTGGTAATGAATGTAAATATCACCTTTCGATGTGAATGAAAACTCATGATGTTGAAAGTAATTCTTTACCACCCTGCCATAGTTGAGCCAGTGATAGTACTGGGCTTAGGGAAAGAGCTTCTGGTAATAAAGTTTAAGCAGCTCGGGTAGCTGGGTGAGGTAAAATGCCTTCATGGAGCGCGGAACTCAACTCAGGGAGGGATGCATTTCTTAAACCTGTTCCCTGCCTCTGCTCTAAGCTAGATCATGTCCCTATTACTGGCTCTCATAGCACTTTATTTATTTATTTTTCATTTTATTTATTTATTTAACATCTTATTGGAGTATAATTGCTTTACAATGGTGTGTAAGTTTCTGCTTTATTCTCCTGGCACTTTGTAATGTCTTCGTAACAAGTACTGGAGTTTGAATATAAGTATTTGAGTGACTAGGTAAACTGTTTCCTCCACGAAAGAGTCAACTTCCTCAAAGTGGACAAGATCTGTCGAGCTCACTTGTACCGAGCACAGTACTTGGCACATGATGGGCACTCAATAAGTATTTGTTGACTGACTGATTGATTGACGGGCTAAATGACTTAAAGAATGACCAGTAGTTCTGGCAGAGGCAGCAGGCCCATTCTTACTTGTTATCAGAAAGGTGTTTTGCTAATAAGTGTGGGATGAGAAAGAAAGACTCAGATCGAATGATCTGCGGAAGTTAGAGCTTTGTATGGGGACATTGTTGTTTTTCTTCAATTGTGCTATATCAGCACCTTATTTTTGGTTTGCCTGTACCTGGTTACGGAAGTGGATCTGTGAAGAAACAGCTATGTGAATGACACCTCCGGATCTTTGGATAACTGCTACGGAGAAAATGAATTCTACTGTATGAGGTCCAGTTTGTGACATACATAAGAAATCCCTCTTAGAACTTGTAAGCTGTTTCTCCTTCTTGATAGACTGACAGTCTTCTTTTTATTACGTAAATAAGAGCTGCTACCCCTCTGATTTCCCTCTTTGCCTTGGATGACAATGCAGACCTAAGATTTGGGTTAAAATGCAATAGGTTGTTTTCAATATGTGTATTTTGGGAATATGTATTTATCTTCTCTTTCTCCAGCCCTTTATAGCTTGCTTTTTTCACGGTTTGTCTTTTATTTATTTATTTATTTATTTATTCATTTGGGATTATGTGCTTCTGGTTTAATTATACCTATGTTAGAATACTATAGAGGAAATGGTATCAGCCTTGGTGTTGGAAAGACCTGGGTTCAAATTCTGAACAAATTTGGATGGTAATACTTCCTAGCCATGTGATCCTGGAAGAAACACCCCTCTGTGTCTTAGTCTTCTCATGTGTAAAATGAGACCAACACTATTTTCTTCATTGTTTTAATTATTATCTGGGTTATTAGCACAGCGTTCAGCACATTTTAGGTACTCAGAAAACATTAGTTCTCTTTCTTTCCATTGATGGTGTATAACTTCAAATCCTTTTTGGAGGGAGGTGAATAGGATCCGTGATAACCAGAGGGTTTGGTATGTTACTGTTACATTTTCTATATTTTTGAGAAGTTGGGAAAATAATCTTGTTTCTCTCAATTGCTTTATCTACAAAATGAAGAAAATAGTAATCGTTATATACTACCTCAGGGAATTATTTGTTAATACTATTGATGTATACAGTATTTGAAGATGCTTATCTATTGTCTCAAGGATAATCTTGAAAAGGATAAAAGAGATAATTTGATATGCTGAGAAAGTCATTTCTAGTTTCAATAATCAGGTTTTTGTATTAATCACATAAAATGTATTTTTTTAAAACTAGTATTTTAGGTGGAAATTCATCTTATGTTTCTTGAGAAAATTGAAGATGAAATAATTCACATTCTATGCTATCCTAAATGGTTATAGTGTAGAACCAGGTACCAGAAACAAGCCAAATGTCTGGTATCTAGGAGGTCGATAACCAGGGAATGAGACACTCGTATCTGATGTTCCAGATAGGCAGGAGTTCAATGTGTAGAGAATGAAGGTAGTTCAAAATATGATTCCATTAACAGATGCATAGAAAGGAAATGAACAGAGTATTTTTCTCTAGTTTCCTTTACACTTCTTGGGCTTTATATATGAACCTGTAGTTATAGGTGTATTATGGAAGTACTTGTCATTTAGGGAATTCTGCTATTATATTTATGGTTTGAGTGAGATATGAGACCTTGTTTTCCCCTTTATTGATTTTTTAAACCAAGATTCCTGGAATTACTATATTAATGAGTAAATTGAACATTGAAATCATTACTTTAACAAACTTTGAGTTTCAGGTATTTTGAAAGATGCTGGGGATAAAAGACATATTTTATCTTTGAAAAGTTCATGGATCTGTAGGGAGAGAGACACCTGAAGAAGATGATGAGCAAATGGTGAGAGCCGTGGAGTCAAGTCCCACGTGCTGTGGCAGGAGGGAAGCTGGAGCAGCAATTTACATTTTATCAGATAGCGGTTTATACCAACCCACTCTTCCCTTCACCCCTGCAGCACACACCCTGAAGTGACACAGGTAGGGTGAAGAATTTCCTTTCTTTGGAGCCTATTTTGGCTTATGTGAAACTATAATTATTTGTGAAGGTCAAGTGGAGAAATGAGATCGCTGTCATGGAGGTTCAAGGAAAGATTCTGTTTTGCCATTGAACTTTGTATGCCTTTGCCATTTCAACTAACATACTGTTTTTAAAAAAATAATTAACTAATTAATTTAATTTTGGCTGTGTTGGGTCTTCTTTGCTGCGCGTGCTTTCTCTAGTTGCAGCGAGCGGGGGCTACTCTTGGTTGCAGTGCGCGGGCTTCTCACTACGGTGGCTTCTCTTGTCGTGGAGCATGGGCTCTAGGCGTGCGGCCTTCAGTAGTTGTGGCGCAGGGGCTCAGTAGTTGTGGCTCGTGGGCTCTAGAGCGCAGGCTCAGTAGTTGTGGTGCATGGGCTTAGTTGCTCCACGGCATGTGGGATCTTCCCAGACCAGGGCTCGAACCTGTGTCCCCTGCATTGGTAGGTGGATTCTTAACCACTGCGCCACCAGGGAAGTCCTTAACATGCTTTTTGATACATATATTTGCTCAAGAATTTTAGGTTTATCCACATTTACTGTAAACATTCTTGGCTCAGCGAAAACAATACTCCATCCCCTATCCCTTTAATGAGAATCGATCATTTCTTTTGGTTTCTAGAAAGCAGAATATTAGAACTAGAAAAGATTTTCCTTTCTTTATTTTCCAAAAATGTTAAAATGGTTTTATTTTTAGAATCAACACAGTTTTGAGAAATTTAATACGTCGCCAACTGGGCAAAGTTTCTCTTTTACTCTCTTTGTGGAGCTGTATGATTGTATTTTCTGTGCTACTGCTTCAAAGATGGTTTCACCTTTATTATTTGCAAAACATGTCAGTTCAAAATCTGGGGAAAATGTTTTGGGGCGAGAAACAGCCACTGCATGCTTTAACGATTGTGGATGTGAAGAGTGGTGGTTTTGCGTGATGAGAACCTCATACTGCTAATAAACTTAAGAAAATGATAACATGTCAGTAAGCGTCAGTTATCTATTAAAAATCTATTTTTTATTTGCTTTTAACATATAGTAATCTGGCCACTATGTAATAATCTGAGCCTCACATTTCCCAGCAGCTGGGGAGCTGGCTTTGGCAGCTTTGGCTTCCCTTCAGGACTTGGCTGGGAGCCAGGCCACAAGAAAAGGCCATGTGGGTGAGGAAAATTAGTTAAGCTTTTAATTAACTCCCCCTTTGCTGTTGCCGGGATGGGTAGAGACTCAAACCTTCAGTTATCCTTCAAATGCTCAATAAGCCCATTTATTGAAGTAAGCGATAACACTGTTTACTGAGCTGTAAGTATGAGAGTACAGAGGTAGAGCAAGGCTTTAAAAAGATACTCAGCAGACCTAGGAACCTGCAAGAATTTGTATAGAGATGAGAGATCTGAGGTTCCTCAAGGTGCTGGGAGCTCTGCTCCAGTCCATTGTAGCCACCCTTCTGGGCATGGAAAGCAGAGGTGGTGCTTATCAAAGTAATACGACATTTGAACATGTTCTATATGTTCAATTTTTTTTGCATATTTGTATGCAGCTAACCTGGGTATTTCCAGACATTCAGTTTATTTACACCCGTGGACTACAGCCCTTGTAGGGTCCTTAGTTTGGGCATGTTATCCATACAAAACTCCTTTTAAATCCCCCAATTCTTATAGGTTACAGTTTTGAGTGGTCATATACTCAAGTGACCACTGTCTCTGAAGTCAACTTTGACAGTTTTAATAATAAGAAATGTTTATTGTGCTCACATAATAGGAAGTCCTGAGAAAGGGCACTCTGAAGTTGGTTCACCCAGTGTGAAAGCAAAATTTTATCCCTTGAAGGAAAAGCAGGAAGAACCCTACTGCTTAGTGCAATGTCAAGCATGATCTACAGAGCAGAATTGGTCATTTGCATCTCAGACTCCTTAATGCATGCAGCCCAGCCCACAGTGTAGGTGGCTGGCAGCTAAGTCAGCTGCCTGTGACTTTTGTATTGTATTGGGAGGTTGGGGAGGAAGGTGAAGACTGTATATAATAATTTGATCTGTGTTTATTGTCTGGGAGATTTAGTAGACATTATGTGTGATATAAAGGATGATAAAAGTTGCCTTCCTTGATTGTATTTTTCAAATTCAAATGACAGTTTTAACTGAGCTTTTGGTTTCCAAAGGCTGTTCCCACATTACCTAAAGCTAAACAATTTATTTCTCTCCTTCCTTCACTTCTTACTTGCTTCCTCTCCCTCCCCATACATCCTATTCCTCTTATTCAATCTCTCCCTTAAACCTCTCTTCCGTCTTTTCCTTAGGATAGATTTTATCTGAAATCTATTTTACATTACAATGGTTATTTAAATTTTAATTATATAGCTAAATTTTAATAGCTAAAAATTTTCTGTGAAAATGTTAAATGAAAGTGACTCTTTTTGTTTTTAATACTAGCATTTTGATTTTAGAACTGAGCTTAAAGTCTTAGTATATATAAGAAGCACATTGGTAAACTGAAAAGTTTCAAATTCATCCTGTGAGAAGGACTCAAGGGAAAGAGAACCAGCAAGCACTAACAAAAGAGTTTGGATTTATTGTGCCCTATATATATATATATATATTTTTTTTTTTTCCTCGGTACGCGGGCCTCTCACTGTTGTGGCCTCTCCCTCTGCGGAGCACAGGCTCTGGACGCGCAGGCTCAGCAGCCGTGGCTCATGGGCCCAGCCGCTCCACGGCATGTGGGATCTTCCCAGACCGGGGCACGAACCCGTGTCCACTGCACCGGCAGGCGGACTTTCAACCACTGCGCCACCAGGGAAGCCCCTGTGCCCTATATTTTTGAAGCACAGTAGCTAAAGCTTTGTAAAAAGACTTCCACATAATAATAACATGTTATAGTCAAAAGAAGTTTGAGAGATGATTTAGTCCAAACTTCTTATATTATAGGAACAAAGAGGTGAAGCGACTTATCCAAGGTCACATAGCGAATTAGCAATAGCTTGTGCTGGAATTCGGGTAGAAGGTGCTTTTATTATGTGCCTTTTCATCACATAATGACCTCATAAGAAATTAGGATAACGTAAAAGCAAAATAAATAATTACCAATGTCAATCTCTGTACTTGCACCTTCATTACAATTATTTTCAAAGCAGTTTTTCATTTTTCTGTGAGGCTGAACTCCAAGAGACCATGAAAAGAAACTAGTCTATTCTGTCTCTGTAGCATAACTAGGAAGGGGTAGCTGTTGTGTGTGCCTCTGTCTCTGAAGCTGTCTCTTCCCTATTGCCCTGACTTGCCTTGTTGACCTCTTGACTAGAAGATAATTCCTTTCTTTTTTAAATTTCATTTTTAATTGGAGTATAGTTGCTTTATAATGTTGTGTTACTTTCTACTGTTTAGCAAGTGAATCATCTATACGTATACATATATCCCTTTTTTTGGATTTCCTTCCCATTTAGATCACCACAGAACATTGAGTAGAGTTCCCTGTGGTATATAGCCGGTTCTCATTAGTTGTCTATTTTACATATAGTAGTGTATATATGTCAATCCCAATCTCCCAGTTCATCCCACCCACCCCTTCCCTGCTTGGTATCCATACATTTGTTCTCTACATCTGTGTCTCTATTTCTGCTTTGCAAATAAGTTCATCTGTACCATTTTTCTAGATTCCACATATATGCGTTAATATACGATATTTGTTTTTCTCTTTCTGACTTACTTCACTCTGTATGGCAGTCTCTAGGTCCATCCACGTCTCTACAAATGACCCAGTTTTGTTCCTTTTTATGGCTGAGTAATATTCCATTGTATATATATGTATCACATCTTTATCCTATTTTTTTAAATCTAATTTTATTTTTTAGAAGTTAATTCTTCTTCTTTTTTTTTTTTTTTGCGGTACGCGGGCCTCTCACTGTTGCGGCTTCTCCTGTTGCGGAGCACAGGCTCTGGACGTGTAGGCTCAGCAACCATGGCCCACAGGCCCAGCCGCTCCACGGCATTTGGGATCCTCCCAGACTGGGGCACGAACCCGTGTCCCCTGCATCGGCAGGCGGACTCTCAACCACTGCGCCACCAGGGAAGCCCTAGAAGTTAATTCTTAATGATCTTTCTCATCCTCCTTCATAGACACTTGAAGAGTGTTGTGAATTACACTCTGCCTGGGACAACTGAAGTTCTGTATTCCTTTCCCCTCTTCTGGTAAGACTACCTGCCATGTGTTGATTTATCTCACCCCATGATGTCATTGATGTCAAGCAGTGGCATACCTGTCTACGTCTTAGCAGTTGATCTAATGGGACATGTGACCCAAGCCTGGCCAATGAGACTTCTTTCCCTGAGTTTTTATATACTGAAAGTTGAAGTGCTCTGTCCTTTGGGGTTTCTGAGCTGTGATGCTATAACTTGGAGCTGTGTGAAAGAGTAAGAGACATGAGGAGAGGGGAGAGGGAAAGGGGCAAAGAAGCAGAAGAACAGAGGAGAGAGGAGTGAGTTGAATTCCTTAATTCAGTTATTTCCAAGGTCAATGGCCTCCATATGCTTCCCAGTTACATCAGGCAGTAACTCCTTTTATGTAGTTAAGTTAGTTTGAATAGGATATATTGACTTGTCTCTGAAATAGTCCTAATATACATCCCCACTTTTTTCTGTAGTTCCAGGTTAAACTAAAAGTCTATAATGTAAATTTCCCACTCTGCCTTGCTCTGATGCCAAGTGTTAATCATAATCAGCATCGGTATTAATTGCAATAGATCTTCATGCTTAAACTAAAAGTGCTGAATTGGTCAGCATTTGAATCCAGATTAGTGACAACAGATAAATTACACTTTAACTTAATAAATGAGGTGTTGAATGAGTATTAAAATGTATAGGATGTTTATTCTCACCTTGAATTTAATATGATAGGTTTGTTACTTTTTCTCTCTGCATCCCTCTCTAAACTGTCTATTCTCAGGTAGAAAAATTTCAGGAAAAGATTATTTTTTTTTTTTTTTTTTTTGAAAAGATTATTTTTTTTGCTATCATTAAATTCTTGATTTGTTCATGAAAAAGAAAATCTTATATTTATTTCCTTCAAGAGTATCCAGTATATTTCTTAGCTTTTTGTAATGTTTGGATTGTATCTGGGACCATATTTGAGGGTAAATTATGTCCATTCTAGGTGTCTTGACTTGCTCCCAAAGTGGGCTGGTAGATATATGTCATCAATTTGATCAATTCCTAAAAGACTTCTACCATAAAGTAGATGTGAGAAGGTCTCCGGGGGGTGGGGAGGTGTGTGTGTGTGTGGGGTGGAGGGGTAGAGGGTTGGGGGGTGGGGAGGTGGGCAGGGCTTGCTTAAGACTGTAGCTTCTCAAAGCCTTTAAAATGCTAATTTGCACAGTTAATCCTCCAAAGGAGACTGCAAAAGGTAGAATTTCTCAAACTTTTTTTTTTTTTTAAACCCTCGGGTACCTTTTTCATCATCAGTTATGTGTTTGGTCCTGGAGCTATAGCAGTGAACAAGGTAAGAAGTTTCTCTGCTTTCACAGAATTTGTAGAAATTACAGTGTATCAATTATTTGCCTTGCTGAAACATAAGTACAAATGAGCACCTATATATCGTATGCCAATATATTTAAGAGCTATACATTAAGCTAACAAATTGTTAAAATGTGTTCCATGTTCTTACCTTGACTGACATACCTACAAAATGACCTGGAATGCAGACTTTCATTTATAATTTTTGGATTCCTTGGCATTTTGTGCCCTGGTTCTCTGCTTTCTGAGTCTCTTTCCCACTTCTCTTCCCACCCCAGGAGAAGTTTTGCTTGCATGTTTGTGGACACCACAGTCTCTTCATCCAAAGTCTACCCTCCTGGTCCTGAGGAAGCCCAGAGCACTGAGGGTGATGGGGAGTGCCTAGGGTAGAGGCCCCAGAGCTGGTTCTAAGTAGTACTTCTCACTATATCACCTGTGAATACCCTGTGTTCTGAGGTATGCGCTTTGGGAACCTGAGTTCATCATTTTGAAAACAGTGACAACCTTGAGAAGATTATGCCATAGAATTTTGTTTCATTTTGGTTTTGTTTGTTTTGTTTTTTTCATGCCATAGAATTTTTTTTAAAAAAATGTTTATTTATTTACTTGGGAGGTCTTAGTTGCAGCATACAGGATCTTTAGTTGCGGCATACAGGATCTTTAGTTGCAGCATGCAAACTCTTAGTTGTGGCATGTGGGATCTAGTTCCCTGACCAGGGATTGAACCCAAGCCCCCTGCATTGGGAGCACGGAGTCCCAGCCACTGGACCACAAGGGAAGTCCCCAAGCCATAGAATTTTGACTTAACTATAGTGTTGTCTTTTGTGACAATATGCAGGTTAGAATGTTGAAACAGTTAATAAAATTCTGGAACTATATTAAATTAATCCACCACTTTTCCAGAAGTCAGATTTAACATATAACATATTTTGTCTTAAGCCTGGAAGTAATTGACAAAAGCTTCTGAACACCAAAGACCTGCCCAGAGCACACTGGGATCTGTAAGAGAAGTTGAGCGCTACCATTCAGGTCTCACCCAGTGTCTGAAAAAGAGGCAGCACATGCTGTTAATAAGTTGAATTAATAACAAATAGCAGGGAAAAGAGAGGAATGCAAACAGTTGACAGAAAAACTATGAAAACACAGCGCAGCCATCAGTGGCATGTAGTGTATAGGAACAGACAGCCTTACACCCCTCAATCCTTGCTTCATAGGACTTTACATGAGTCTCCATAGATTTAAAGAGTGAAATTATGTTTATAATACTCTTTATTTAAAAAATGATAATGTGGTGTGATAGACTCTTTGCACATGTTTAGAATGGAAAAAAACTGCTTTGAGATAATGTCTTCTGTAATTAGTAACATTCACTTGTGTGGAATATCTAACAAAGAAATGAATGTATTTAGTAGTTGCTGAAAACGTCCAGATTAATGGCATTCACCAGCATATGAATTACCACTCTTACGCTTAAAATGCTGCACAGCATGACTTGTTTTTCTTTTAAAGGAGGCTGTACTTTTTCAGCCTTCTCTTACCCACACTGTGCAGAGTTCTAGGAAGTCCTTTGGAGACAAGTGTTTATCTCTTCACTGAAGGACGCACTAAGAAGAACTGAGGTCATTCCTTAATAAGGGCTCCTTTAACACTTGATGGGAGAATCCTTCCTGCACACTGACAGACCAGATTTTTGGGAGCTGGAGCAGTGTTTGTTGAAGGATATTGGATCATTGCTTATTGGACCTGATGAAAGGCTCCCTTTGTTTCCTTTAGAGTATGTTGCAGACATTTTCTGAAAGCATTTTGTGACCTTCCTATGGCAAAATGTTTATTTGCCAGTGTATCTAGTGGACAAGGAGGGAGAACAATGAACATGCTAGTATTAAGTATGTGCCACAAAGTTAAGTTGGTGCTAGACATTGACTATGACAATACTGTGCCGCAGCTTTCCTTATTCTTGGCAGCCGAGGTTCAGAGAATTACACTTGATCGCACATTATCTGTTCACAGAAATTATAAGAATGGCACGGCCTAACAGTGCTTATTTACACAGAACACCCTAGTTTGCTGTTCCCCCTCCAGCTTTTCTTAAACAAGCAATTTATTCTCAACAGTTTTAAATTTCAAATCAATATTTCTACTAAAATAGCTTTACGCTTTTCATCTTTATGAATGGACAAGTAGTGGAAGAGAATCCGAACGAGTTTAAGCAGTAAAGATGAGGCTGTCGATAGAACATGTTCTAGGGGAGTCTGTGAAGATGACATAGTTCTGTTTTATCTTTCAACACAAAAATAAATGTGAATGGACAGATAAGGCAACTTTCACCCATTAACTAAATATTAAGTAGTGAAATTGGTTTCTGGGAAAGAAAGTAGATTGGTGTAAAATTTCAAACAATGATCACTTATATGTGGAATATATTAAAAAAACAAAGATACAAATTAAATTATTTCCAAAATAGAAATAGACTCACAGACATAGAAAACAAACTGTTGGTTACCAAAGGGGAAAATGAGGTGGGGTGAGGCATAAATTAGGAGGTTGGGATTAACATATGCACACTACTATATATAAAATAGATAACCAACAAGGACCTACTGTGTAGCACAGGGAACTGTACTCAATATTTTGTAATAACCTATAAGGGAAGAGAGTCTGAAGAAGAATATATATATCTATTATAGATATGTATGTATATCTGAATATACATCTATCTGAATCACTGTGTTGTATACCTGAAACTAACATGATACTGTAAATCAACTATACTTCAACAAATAAAAAATGAAAATAAAGAAAAAATAAAAATTTTTTAAAATGCATTTGGTAGTTGGAAAATAATAAGTAGTTTGCTCTTTTAAAGTTCGTACTGAGCACTCTTCATCGACAGGATCTTCAGCAGAACATATATAGGGAAAATTTACTTTGGGGAGCCAGGTATTCATAAGCATTCCTGAGGTTGCTCAAAGTGCTTATACTGAGATACTACTGAAATTATTCTCCATTAATTTGGGGAAGTGGGATGATAAGCTTTTGAAACTACTTAAAATTACACAGATAATACATATTTATTGTAGAAAACTCACAAAGTACAAATAAGTAAACAAAGAGAAAAATCAAGTAAATGACCAAAAAAATCACAAAGAGATGAGTGTCATTAATATTTTGTTCTATTATATCTGTGTGATTATAAAAAAGATTATATTATATAATTGTTATTTTATTTTGTTATGAGTTGGCAATACATAATTTTTGTGACACAAAATTTAAGAATCTGCTAAAGTATACGTTTCCAAGTCTAGCTTTCATTCATGTCTCTGTTTTCCCTATTACCCAGACCCACTTTTGTTAGATTTGTGTGTAGCCTTCCACTGTTTTGTTTTCTTTAAGTTAAATTTAAAAATTAAAAAAAAATATATATATATATATATTTAGAGCAGTTTAAATTGACAACGAAATTGAGAGAAAGGTACAGAGATTTCTATACCCCCTGCCTCCACACATGCATAGACCCCCAGTATCAACATCCCCTGCTAGAGTGGTACATTTGTTACAATGGATGAATCTACATTGACACATTGTTATCACCCAAAGTCTGTTGCTCATATCAGGGTTCACTCTTGCTGTTGTATATTCTGTGGGCTTGGACAAATGTATAATGAAGCGGATCCACCATTATTATATCATACAGTGTATTTTCACTGCCTTAAAAATCCTCTGTGCTCCGCCTATTCATCCCTCTCCCCACCCTTAACCCCTGGCAACCACTGATCTTTTTGCTGTCTCCGTGGTTTTTCCTTTTCCAGAATGTTATATATTTGGAATCCTACAGTATATAGCCTTTTCACATTGACTTCTTTCCCGTAGAAATATGCATTTACTATTACTCCATGTCTTTTCATGGCTTGATAGTTCTTTTTTTTTTTTTTTTTTTTTTTTTTTGCGGTACGCGGGCCTCTCACGGTTGCAGCCTCTCCCGCTGCAGAGCACAGGCTCTGGACGCGCAGGCTCAGCGGCCGTGGCTCACGGGCCCAGCCGCTCCGCGGCACGTGGGATCTTCCCGGACCGGGGCGTGAACCCGCGTCCCCTGCATCGGCAGGCGGACTCTCAACCACTGGGCCACCAGGGAGGCCCGATAGTTCATTTTTTTTTTTTTAGTGCTGAACAGTATTCCACTGTCTGGATGTACCATAGTTTATTTAACCATTTACCTACTGAATGAATCCTGCTTGCTTCCAAGTTTTGGCAATTATGAATAAAGCTGCTATAAACACTTATGTGCAGGTTTTTGCGTGGACATAAGTTTTCAACTCCACATACCAAGAAGTATGACTGCTGGGTGGTATGATAAGAGTATGTTTAGTTTTGTAGGCAACTGCCAACTGTCTTCCAAAGTAGCTGTGCCATTTTCCATTCCCACCAACAATAGATGAGAATTCCTGTTGCTCTACATCCCCACTGGCATTTAGGGTTATCGTTTTTCTGGATTTTGGCCAAGAATGACCAAATAGTTATAGTGGTATCTAATTTGTTTTTTAATTTGCATTTTCCTGATGACATATGATGTGTAATATCTTTTCATATGTTTATTTCCCTTCTGTGTATCTTCTTTGGTGAGGTATCTCTTTGGCCCATTTTAAAATCATGTTGTTTGTTTTCTTATTGTTGAGTTTTAAGTGCTCTCTGTATATTTTGGATAACACTCCTTCATCAGATGTGTCTTTTGCAAATATTTTCTCCCAGTCTGTGACTTCTCATTCTCTTGATGTTGTCTTTTGCAGAGCAGCAGTTTTTAATTTTAAGGAAATTCTGCTTAGCAATTCTTTCTTTCATGGATCATGCCTTTGCTATTGTATCTAAAAAGTCATCATCATACCCAAGGTCATCTGGGTTTTCTCCTATGTTATGTTCTAGGAGTTAGTTTTGCATTTTACATTTAGGTCTATAATCCATTTTGAGTTAATTTTTGTGAAGGGTATGAATTGGGGTCTAGATTAATCTTTTTGCATGTGGATGCCCAGTTAGTTCAGCACCTTTGTTGAAAAGATGATTTTTGCTCCATTGTATTGCCTTTACTGCTTTGTCAGAGATCAGTTGACTATATTTATGTGGGTTTATTTCTGGGTGCTCTATTCTGTCTTAATGATCTAATTTGTCTGTTATCTTGCCAATACCATACTGTCTTGATTACTCTAAAGTAAGACTTGAAGTCGAGTAGTGTCAATCCTCCAACTTTTATGAAATCACCATTTGTTAAATTTTGGTATAGTATCAAAGAAGAATACACACAATTATCTGAGAAGAATGTGAAATACTCCACCCTTTTCCAACTGCACATCTGTGTGAGGTTGGATTTTCTTTATAATAGTTCAAAGCAATATATTGCTTATAGATTGAATTTAGAAGCAGATATGAGAATCCAATTGTGTTTTATTAAGCCAGACATTAAAGATACTTGCAAAAATTTAAAACACTTCTCACTAAATTTTTTATTTTGGAAAATGCAGTTATTTTCATAAAAGCATACCACTTGTGTTAAAGTGTAATGGATTTATTAAAACGTTTAAAATAAACATTTTAAAAATTTCTATTTCAGGGCTTCCCTGGTGGCGCAGTGGTTAAGAATCCACCTGCCAATGCAGGGGACACGGGTTTGAGCCCTGGCTGGGGAAGATCCCACATGCCGCGGAGCAACTAAGCCCGTGCACCACTACTGAGCCTGAGCTCTAGAGCCCACGAACCACAATTACTGAGCCCATGCGCCACAACTACTGAAGCCCACACGCCTAGGTCCCATGCTCTGCAACAAGAGAAGCCACTGCAATGAGAAGCCTGTGCACCGCAACGAAGAGCAGCCCCCATTCGCTGCAACCAGAGAAAGCCCGCGCACAGCAACGAAGACCCAACGCAGCCAGAAATATAAATAAATTTATTTAAAAAAAATTCTTTTTCAATTTCTAATATGGTAAATATGAATATATATAGCCTACATAAATGAAATCTCTTTGGGGTCATCAATAATTTTTCGGAATCTGAAGCCCCCTGAGACCAAAATGTTTGAGAATCATATTCTTGCTTCTCTGTTAGAGTTGGGCAATTTGAAAATGGGTGAGGTCTGAAGGTTCAAGGCAAATCATTCGTTAGGGTGGTTTTTTTTTTTCTTTTTTTTTTTATTGTGCATGATCTATTCTCTGAGTTAATTCTCATGTCTCCATTGATACAAGTGGAAGTTTGTTCCCTTTAGAATAGTGCACAAACTGAGCTAAACTATTGTGAACATGTTTTTTCTTTTCCTCTTCTCTATTTTTACCATTTTGCTTCTAGCCAAATGATTCCTATTTATAGCGATACCTTTTATGCCTTAAATAATCTTGTTTTTAGTCTTTTATTCAGAATTCACCAAGAAGTCTACTTTGTCCACTCTATTCACCGTGGGAGAAGTACACTGAGCATGGGATATGCTATGTGTGGTGAGAGGCTGCTATGAAGTTTTATAAGTGGCAGAGGGTTATGGATAAGAAGTCACCATTATCAACAAGAACAAGAACAACCATAACACAATCCATTGAGCATCTTTATATCCCATCTCTGTGTTTTTGTATCTGGGAAAATTTAGTTTGGAGATAAAGAATTTCTAAATATATCTATGTGGATATGGGATATAAGGTTCTCTGTAGGAGACAGATGTTTGGTTACATACTTCCTTTTAGGGATGCACCATAGTTTGGTGTTAGCTAAAATATTTGGCCAACATTTTTGTCTTTGGTTCAGGCTAAGGCTTTTGGAAGGATGACTAGACAAATGTCTACTTCAGCTGTCATCCCTAAACATTCAGCAATGTGGTCATATGAGTTAAACCATGTTGAATCAGCATAACAATGCCAACAACAAGAGCAAGGCATATAATTCAGATTTACTGCTACTACCTGGATATTCACTTTCAAACAGATTACATTCTATATGTAGTTTGGGATGAAAAACATCTCTGTAGATTCTAAATGTTGACAGTCTATTGATCTGTTGAAGTATAAACGTAAATGATATTGCAAGAGTAAAATGCAACAATAATTAACGATTGTAGAAATTATTTTATATACAAAAATAATCAGAATATTTCAAATAATAAATGTATAAGGAAATAGATATAAAATAAAGATTAATATTAAGATAGAATATGTTAGCTAGATAACTTTAGGAAGAATATTATATCTTCTTAGAGCCAGTGAATATTTATAAAATTTAAATAATACAAGAAAGAATAATAGAAATCATAGCATAGAGATTAGAATGAATCTTTGAAGTTGTATTAGTATTCAAATATTAATGAAAATTACCTTTAAAACTATTCTTATTGTACAGTATTGTTTAGTTATTTAATTCCGTTTAGGCCATGAGTCTTTCAGGAAAAAGTTCTCTTTAGAAATTCTTCACATCTTGAAGGATGGATAAAAAGTAAAATGTTAAGTTTGCCTTGTTAAATTTGACAAGGTGGGAAAACAGCCCAAATCATGTACAACATCTGTAATAAATCATCTTTCATCTAGACATAACAAAGAATATATAGAATAAAGGAAGACAGTGTTAAACAAAAATGAGGGACTCCTAAATATGTCCATCTACCAACCTCAGTTGAAAGAGTGAATCTATTTAGTATAACAGATGAAGTGTATGAAGTATATGGTGAACTCAGGATCAATCCATCAGCTGACAGTATTGAGGAACTGATTTTCCTATATTATGTCAAATTTAAAAAATTTTACTAGTGGTTTTAATGATAAATTATAGTAAAAACTACTTTTGGGGTAAAATCCCAAGATTCTGACATCTGAGAAGTTCCATCTGTGGTGGTGACCTAAGAGTTTGGTCTTAGATATGGCTGAATGTTGATTTTAACAGTTGTTTATTTTGTGTTACCACGTAATTTGGTGCATGTCTACTTTTTTAAAGCGTCACCCACCCCCTTCTATAATAAATGAAAAACGAAGAGCTAATAGTGCTACTAATGACGTAGGACATCTTTCCTTTGTGTTTTTCTTTGTTGTTTATTTGTTTTGTAATTTTTTCTTCTCTGAAATGTTTATTTGCTTTCTGTCCATTTTTTTAGGGGGTGATGGTTATCTTTTTTTCTTACAGTTTCGTAAGAGTGCTTCACAAATTCTGTTTATCCTTGTTTTATCATTCATTTTGTGGCTTTTGTTTCCCCACTCTGCTATTGATGTCTTTTGATGAACAGAAATTTAAAATTTTAATTTGTCAGGTTTATTGGTATATTTTGTTTGAAAAGTTCTTTCCTAACATGAGGTCATAAAAGTATTCTCCTATATGTTTTTCTAAAAGTTTTGAAGTTTTGCCCTTCATATTTAAATCTTCAGTCAGTTTGGAGTTTATTTTTTGTGTGTCTGTATTAAGATAAGGATCCAATTTTATTTCCATTTGAATAGCCAATTCTTTCAGTACTAGTCATTGAATAATCTGTTTCAGTGATTTTTGATGTCATCTCTGGCATAAATCAAGTTTCCATCTGTGTGTGGCTCTGCTTTGGGCCTCTCTATTCCATCAGTTAATTTAGCTACTCATTTATAAATACTACATTGTAAAATTACAGTGGATTTTTGATGTTTTGATTTTAGTGTTTTCCTAACTTATTCCCTTCCTCCTTCTTCAACAGTGTCTTGACTATTTGAATGCTTTGCTTCTCCATATAAATTTAAAAATTGGGTTGCCAAGTTTTTTGAAAATTCTGCAGTGATTTTTGTTTCTTGAAGTAAATGTTACATACCATAAAACACAGATTTTTAATGTACAATTCAATGAGTTTTGAAAAGTGTATAGCCTTATATAGCCAGTAGCCAATCAAGGTAGAGAATGTTTCTATCACCTCAAAAGTTCCCTTGTGATCCCTTTCAGTTAATCCTTACCTGCCGGAAGCAACCACTGTTCTGGTTTTCTATCATCATAGGTTAGTTTTGCGTGTTATTGAATTTTAAATAAATAAATTCATTTGGTATGTACCCTTTTCTGTCTGGCTTTTTTGCTCAACTTAATGTTTTTGAGATTTATTCATGTTTTGTGTATATCTGTACACACAAATACTTTTTTTTTAATTGTTGAGTAACTTTCCATTGCATGGATATCTCACAATTTGTTAGTCCATTCTCCTGTTGATGGTCATTTGCGTTGTTTTCAATTTTTGGCTATTATGCATAAAGCTGCTCTGAATAGTCACATACTTTGTATGGACGTACATTTTCATTTCTCTTGGTAATTACCTAAATGTGGAGTTGGAGGGTGATAGCATAGGAATATGTTTAAATTTATAAGAAAATGCCAAATAGCTTAAGTTGATAAAAAACTGCCCAATAGTTTCCAAATAGTTGCCAATAGTTGCCATTTTACATTCCCACAGCAATGCATGAGAGTTCCAGTGGCTCACATCCCTGCCCAATGTTTAGGGATATCAATCTTTTTTTTTTTTTTTTTTTTTTTCCGGTACGCGGGCCTCTCACTGTCGTGGCCTCTGCCATTGCGGAGCACAGGCTCCGGTCTCGCAGGCTCAGCAGCCATGGCTCACGGGCCCAGCCGCTCCATGGCATGTGGGATCTTCCCGGACCGGGGCATGAACCCGTGTTCCCTGCATCAGCAGGCGGACTCTCAACCACTGCACCACCAGGGAAGCCCGGGATATCAATCTTTTTAATTTTAGCCATTTTAGTGGGTGTGAAGTAATATCTCATTGTGTTTTTCATTTGCATCACCCTGGTGACTAGTGATGTTGAGCACCTTTCCATGTGCTTATTGTTCATTTGTAGATGTTCTTTTGTGAAGTGTCTGTTCAAGTCTTTTCCCTATTTATTAAATTGGAATTGCCTTGATATTGAGTTGTATGAGTTCTTTCTGTACTCTATGTATAAGATCTTTGTCATATATTTGTATTGTGAATAGTTTCTCCCAATCTGTGGTTTGAGTTTATTTTCAAAATAGTCTTCGTTAGCAGTTGAGCACTGCTGATCTCGAATTGTCTGTGATTTTGTTCATTTTCAAATGTCTTTTTTAAAAAAATATTCATTTATTTATTTAGGTTCCACCAGGTCTTAGTTGTGGCATACAAACTCTTAACTGCGGCATGCATGTGGGATCTAGTTCTCTGACCAGGGATAGAGCCTGCGCCGCCTGCATTGGGAGTGCGGAGTCTTATCCACTGTGCCACCAGGGAAGTCCCCTCAAATGTCTTTATTCCAATCATTTGGGATATATTCACTTGACGGAGAGTTCTCTTTGACAGTTTTTTCCTTCAGCAGTTTAAAAATATCATTTCTTTGTCTTCTGGTTTCCATTATTTCTGATGTGAAGTCTGCCATGGCTTGTGTTGTTGTATATTATGTACCTTTCTCTCTATTAGATTTTCTCTTTAACTTGGGCTGTCAGTAGTTTGATTATGATGTACCCATGTTTTGTTCCCTTTGTATTTATTGTGTTTGGGTTCACTGAGCTTGTTGGAGCTGTAAGTTGATGTTTTCCAACACAGCTGGAAAATTTTGGCCATTATTTTTTCATATACATATATATATGTTTATGTATACATATATATATATATTTTTTTCCTTTGTCTTCTCTCTCTTCTCCATCTGGGACTCTAGTTATACTATATGCATTAGACCATTTTATATTGTCCTTCAGGTCACTAAGTTTGTTACTTTTTTTCAATTATTTTTCTCTCTGTTCTGTTGGATAATCCTTTTTGATTTGCCTTCAGGTTCATTATAACTTTCTTCTACAGTCTCTAATATACTCTTAAACCCATCCGGGAATTTAAAAATATATATCAGCATAATTTAAAGTTATAAGACTTCCATTCAGCTCTTTTTTTTATAGTTTCTATTTCTTTGCTGAGATTCTTCATATGCTTACTTATTATGATCATCTCTTCCTTTAGGCCCATGAACAAATTTATAATATCTGCTTTAAAGCCCTTGTCTGCTAATACTAAAATCCACATCATCTCAGGTCTGTGTCTATTGCCTGCTGTTTTTCTTGGTTCTCAGCCATAGTTTTCTAATTTTTCATATATCTAATAATTCACTATTGTATGCTGGACATTGCTATGGTACATTTTTGAGAGACTAGATTTTTTTTTTTTAAATGCTGTTGAGTATTGTGTTGTAAGACACAACAAATTACTGGCAGATCGTTTTGGTTCTGACAAGTCTGCTTTGATTTTTTTTCCCTATATTACACTTATTTGTGAAAATTACAAAAATCTCTCATATATATATTTACACACACCAATTTTCAGGAAGCTGAAACATCTTGTACCACTTAAAGATATTTTACTAATCATGAAATTATTACATTCTATTATTATTAATTTCTTTGTAAGTATATTCTATTTCCTTAATTACATTGTAAGCCTCAGGGATGGATCTTCATTTTATAGCTTTTTGTAGTCACGGGATTTGACACACAGCTGGCACTCAATAAAAGTTATTATTTTAATGAATATGAAGGATGTCTTGCTGTGGTCCTTTGGGCTTTGCTCCGGTGTTTCTTCCATACCTAGTTTTACTCCAATCTTATGAGTATCAAACATTGAGTTTATTCATTCATTCACTCACATACATCCATTATTCTGTTCATTCAACAAATATTTATTGAGAACCTACTATATGCCAGCCAGTTCCTATGCTGGTGCTGTGATTACAACAGTGAATAAGATGAACAATGTTCACACCCTCAGAGAACTTATGTTAGTGGGTACTGAGAGTTTAGCCTTGCTACTCCAAGGTATTGCTAGCTTGGCATCCATTTTGTTTGGCTAACAAGCCTGCAGGGGCCTTAAACAGACACTATTCCCTTTATGCAAAAGCATGCCCTAGATAACAGAGTCACAAGTAATTTTAAGTTCTTGATATGATTTCCCCAACAGCCCTTGTGATAAACAGTCTTCTCTACTTCCCAGGACCTTCTCCTTGTGTGCCTCTTAGATAAGAACCTATGTGGAGCTTACTGAAACCCTGCTTCTTTTGATTTGAATTGACCAATCTGGTCTTAGTCAGAACCCCAAAGCACTCCACCCGTGGATGCTCATAAAGGCATGTGCCTCAGGTCCCGCCCCTCTCTCTGCTTGCACTCTGCCTGACCTCCCAGTGTGGCCCTTCAAAATGTGCTGTGTACTTCACAGGACCTGTGAGCAATGAACTTCTTTGTTTCAATTATTCTTGTGGTCTTTTGTTCCTTGTCATCTGGCATTCTGTGTTCTACTTAACAAATGTTAATTTAACAGTGAGGGAGACTAATAATAAGGAAATAAACAAGTAACCACATAGATAAAGTGAGTATTCTATGAAGTATGAGTATTCTATGAAGATAAAGAGTAAAGGAGGTAGTTATTGTGATGAAGATGCATGTGTATTTTTAAAAACAGAGCTGTGAGTAAAGGCCTGAGTAGGTGATATTTTAGCAGAGACCTTAAGCAATCAATCAAGCCTTGATTCGTAGCATTTGCCAATATCCATGGTGTAAATGGTTCCAGTGTTGCTGAGTTCAAGCTGCCAATGTGACATCAATGAAAGTGGAATTGGGATGAGATGTACAGTAGTACAGTGTTATATAGCATTTCCACTGTTCAGTTATAATAGATGTAAATAACATCTAGAGCATGGGTAACAGTGAAATGAGGTAAAATACACTGTAAAAGGTAAAGTAGTAAAATGAATACAATAAAATGAAGTTTAATTTTTAATCATGGCTGTATTTAATAATAAACTTGTAAAATTCTTAAAATTTAACAATTAGCTCTTGCAAAGCTGTGTAAACTGTCTCCAGCACACTACTGGGGTAGGGTAACTGGTGCAGTGCCCTTAGAGAACCTTCGGGCAACGCTTTGTAACATTACCTGTGTACCCTTCGGCTGATACCTCTACTCTGGAGCATACCTTTCAGACCCTTATACATAGTCCTGGAGGGGTTTGTACAAGGGTCCTCATCAAAGATTGTAGGATGGGAAATTGGAAGCAATTTTAATCCTAGGGGAATGGAAAGCTATAATGTGGTGGACACAAGATCCAGCACAATCTCCTCTCTGTCCATTGAAGACACAAACACACACCTAACAACACTTTATGTTTGTCAAGGACATGCACCTTAAGGCACACTAGAGTAGGGGGTGACGTGCCTAAGGAAAGAAGTGAGCTTTGGGATTGATGGAGAAGGAAGAAAAATAGACTTGAATAAAATAAAATCAGAATTGGGCCTCATCCCAATCAATGAGGACAGCAAGCCCTGATCTGAAGGGTCTGGATTTCTGACCTCTCCATAGCCCAGGTGCAGAAGGAGGGCCTATGAAATGTGAGTGGATATGATCTATCTATCTATCTATCTATATAACTTATAAGCAGAAATTTTTAAGAGCCGTTGTATATGTCCACCACTCTCTCTTTTCTCTCTGTCATGAGAATGGTGATGTCTCAGTTAGGGGTTTCCTCAGCTTGGATTCTGGAGTAAAGAGATTATGAAGAACAACACCCAAAGCCAACATATAATATGTGAGAAATCTACTCCGTTGTTGTGAACCACTGAGATTTCTTACTGCTGCATTATGTAGCCTAATCTTACTGATACAAAATAATAATTATTATTAGCAAGCTTATTATTAAACATGCTATTTTAAACTGATGCATAGTGTATCTGACACATATTGTAAAATAAATAAATAAATAAGATCTTTAGGGTGTCTGGCTGTTGAAGAAAGACTGGAATAGAATTGCAAGTGTCTGGGTCAGCAAAACCAAACTTTCTGAGTACTTCCTGATTCTGCCATAATCTTATAAGCTAGGTATAAAATATAATGATGTGTCATTATTCTTAAGATCTGAAGTGGATATTAGAAATAAGAGGGTGGAGTTGAATAATTTGCTAATATGTTGCATCGTATTACAAAGTGTATCTTATGCAGTCTTTACTCCTCAGCTCCCATATATGCTTCTTAAGAGTAGAGATTGTGGCCTATTAAAAAATATGTACTCGTAGCCTATTATACTGTTCTCACAAAACAATCTCTCTCTAATGCTTTTTGGCTAACTGGATAACCATTAGAAAATATTAAATTGTGACAGGCTTCCCTGGTGGTGCAGTGGTTGAGAATCTGCCTGCCAATGCAGGGAACATGGGTTTGAGTCCTGGTCCGGCAAGAGCCCACATTCCACGGAACAACTAAGCCCATGTTTCACAGCTACTGAGCCTGTGCTTTAGAGCCCATGAGCCACAACTACTGAGCCCACATGCCACAACTACTGAAGCCCACATACCTAGAGCCTGTGCTCCGCAACAAGAGAAGCCACCGCAATGAGAAGCCCGCTCACTGCAACAAAGAGTAGCCCCCATTTGCCACAACTAAAGAAAGCCTGTGCACAGCAACGAAGATCCAATGAAGCCAAAATAAATAAATGAATTAATTAATTAATTAAAGAAAGAGAAAATATTAAATTGTTAATCCAGAGGGTTTGAAAAAAGGAGAGTTCTGTTCATCCTGTACATATTTGAGAGTGAACTTGATTTTCCTAATCACATTCTATTTGCTTTGTTAGCTAAATTATTGTACTAAATTCTGAAGCTTATGTTTCTCCGTAAGTGTTTTATTGGGAATTTAATGGTTTCTAAGTTATCTTCACATAATTTGGTTCTTGTGGATTAACTGGGTAAAGGAAGAATGAAGACTATTCCTTTTTCTTTTTATGTCTATCAAAAAATCAGGGCTTCCCTGGTGGCACAGTGGTTGAGAGTCTGCCTGTCGATGCAGGGGATGCAGGTTCGTGCCCTGGTCTGGGAAGATCCCACATGCTGCGGAGTGGCTGGGCCCATGAGCCATGGCCGCTGAGCCTGCGTGTCCAGAGCCTGTGCTCCGCAATGGGAGAGGCCACAACAGTGAGAGGCCCGTGTACCGAAAAAAAAAAAAAAAAAAAAAAGTCAGAGGTTTAAGAATATATTAGAAGTTGATTATAGCAATAATACCTTTTTAAAAGGATAGATTAACCTAAATTGACTAAATTGTGATTAAAGAATGATGTTAAAATGTGACTGAACAATTTCCCCTTTGAATCATTGCATGACATTAAAAATGTCTAAGCTGCTAAAAAAAAAATTCTGCAGTAAGTCTAGAAATGGAAGAGCAACTAGAGTATTATTGATACATTCATAATAAAAATTCAGTGCATGAAAAGAACTTTATTGCAGACTTGTAATTATCTTGTATATTATCATTTTTTAAATGTTTAAAATATCCTTACTTAAATGGTTATTTAATTACAACCAAAAGTACTTAGTCATTGAGGCCATTAGGGAAGAAATTCCACCAAAAATGGATGAAATATCAAAAAAAAAATGAGTACTTGTGACTCAAAAAAATTCTTTTTGACTGTGGGCTGGAAGGCATGAATGTTTTGAAAAATTTTACTTCTTAAAAATTATTCTTGGGGCTTCCCTGGTGGTGCAGTGGTTGAGAATCTGCCTGCCAATGCAGGGAACACGGGTTCGGGCCCTGGTCTGGAAAGACTCCCACATGCCATGGAGCAACTGGGCCCGTGAGCCACAACTACTGAGCCTGCACGTCTGGAGCCTGTGCTCTGCGACAAGAGAGGCCACAACAGTGAGTGGCCCACACACGACAATGAAGATTGGCCCCTGCTCGCCGCAACTACAGAAAGCCCTCGCACAGAAACGAAGACCCAACACAGCCAAAAATAAAAATTAATTAATTAATTAATTAAAAAAATTCTTTATTATTATTAAAAACTAAAATTTCACTGAGTAAATTTGAAGATTTAATTGGCTTTATTCAACAATTCATGAGTTGGGCAGCATCCCATCTAGTAAACAGAAGGGTGCTCCAAGAAGCTGTATAAAATGGAAGGTTTGTATAGGCAAAAGGAGGGTGGGGTAGGGAAATTATCAGGAAAAGAAAAGAAAGATTGTTTCCAGCCAGGTCATCTTTTGCAGGGAAGGTATGCAGATTACCTCACTAGATCTAATCAGAAAATTTCAGATTATCTGTTTAAAATCACATTCCTGGGAGAGGTTGAAACTGCAATTAAGTCTTGGTTTGCTGTTGTGGAGACAAATGAATCCACCCTGAACCTGTTATTTCTTTTCTTTTCTTTTCTTTTTCTTTTTCTTTTCTTTTCTTCTCTTTTCAACAATTCCCCCTTTTGATCAAACTCTCAGCCTGAGAGATGTGATAAAAAATTAAAGAATTAACACCATTCTCATACCTCTCTGTAGTTATCTCATCTTCCTTCATATTTGGTGTGATATCCATAGGTCATGACACTATTCCATAATCCCTATGACATTCACGAGTCAGGTTCATTATCCTTAAATCCATCATTCTCTTTGTTTCTTTTCTGATGTTCCAGTCTTAGAGAGATTATTTGTTTGGTGGTTAGTGGCTTCACATGCATTTAAACCTTTTGAGAGAATACAACATGGCAGGGGGATTATTATGATTACAATAAGCAGGATAATTTCCAATGTTTGGAGTGCAATTTGGAGCCATAGTCCCCAAGACCCAAACCAGTCAGAGAAAGACCCCCGTTGAAGGAGTCACCCTTTTAAGCCAAGTGGCTTGATCAAGTGATCTTACATAACTGTGTTTCAACTTCCCCAAAAGTGTCAATCCTGGTATAGCAGGCGGTGTTGGCCACAGAATAGACACCTCTTTGTTTGGTAAAAGATAATCAAGGGCCATCTTTTGTCAAGAACAACTTTGGCCAGAGAGGCTAATGATCTATTCTGGCAAGCCAATGCCTTAGCAATGAAATCTGTAATATCATCAAGAGTTAAGAAGAGGTTTCTTAGTATATTCTTATTTGTAGTTACTCCTAACAAGGGAATGTATTTAGTCACAGATACTTCTGTGTTTACCTGTTCAGTCCAGGAGATAGTCAGGTTTTTAGTGCGTGTGGGAAGAGAATCTCACAGCCTGAAATAAAGAGTCATCCTAAATCCCTTGCAAAGATGGGAGCTGCTGGTGAGATCTCTTAGTGAGTGGGGACAATTATGATCTAGATAATTATGGATAGATCAGAATCTTTGATGATAAATCCAGTAATCTGAAAGGTTACCCCCCCCCCACCTTAGCAATGGCCTGGGAGATACAGATGAAGGTGTTAGCTTTCCAGGCAAATGCTGGAGTAAAGAAAAGGAAAAGAAGGAGAAAGCGTTTCCTGTTTAGTTAAAGTATAAAGTTTTGATCCATTATCTTGGGTGGAGGCAGTCTTACCTTGTAGACTACCTGTCAGCTATTTCCTTTCCCCATCAATTTGATTCAGAGGTCTTCAGTGTCTGTATCAGATATTAGGTGGAGCCTTCTTTAGCTGTAAGATGTATATAAAAGGCTTAATGCTTTCTAGTTTTTCAGCAGTGTCAGTGTTCAGGAGGACTTGGTAAGATCCCTTCTGACAGGGCTCAAGCGCTATCTTTGTTCTTAGTGATTCCAAATCAGAAAGGTGGGAACATTAGTTTGGTGAAGCATAGCCAGATATTTGCGGAAACCAGAAGAATTTAGGGTCCAGTCCAGTTTACAGGTATGTAACAGAACCTTGAAGACAATTAATAGGACTAGAATCTTATATATACAAAGGTGCAATCGTAATTTTTCTCTCTACAATTAGCTCCATTTTTTCCCAAAGATAATCACAGTAAAACTAATTTATTTGTATTAAACTTGGCCTGATTATTTATATAAGTGCAGCTAGAATAGTGATTGGTCATATAAGTTCTTTTTAAGACGGATTTGTTGGTAATAAGAATACTCACTGAGTTTCTGAATTCTGGAGGGACCAGATAGGGAGAAAAAAGTAAATGTTTCATCTTTGTTCCCAAAGATATATCTTACCAAATCATCGATAGCTTCAGAGAAAAGATTTCATTAAATCCAGAAAAACATTAAAGATGTTCTGATCTTTTTTTAGCATTTTGAGAGGCATAGGCAAGGTTTGGGGAATTGGTTAAAAAAAAAAGAAAAATGCAGATGACCTTTGAACTTTTAGAGCCACACCTTTGGCCCTGCAGCAGAAATTTGCAAGACAAAGACAATTGGTTCCAATTCCCCAAAGAACTGGATTGCAGCCTGAATGATAAAGAGGTTGACTCACCCTTCCAACTACATTTTCTCTAATTTACTTCTTTCCCTCTGGGCACATAGTTTTATTTTAGCTTAGAAGAGAGGGCTTGAAAAAATTTTCTATCAGGCTCTGGTTATCAGCTTCCAATTTGGCCCAATTTCTGATCATAAAGTTAGTAAATCCTTTCAAATATCTTGTCAGGTTTCAGCTGGGACAAACAATAAATATTTCTGGCAGTTTTAAATAACCTCATTAATTTTAATTTTAGTTTTCTTTCCCTGTTTAAGGGAATAACAAAGCAGTTTTACCAGAACAACCTTCAGAGTCCCATCAACTTTGGGAGGGGTCCATCTGAGGGCACTGAAGAATTTGCATAGGGCCTTTGAGGACAATCTCGATTTCTGGGCCAGTGTTTTGATGATAAACCCTTAGGAGGGTGTAATGGGGGAGACCTAGGAGTTGTTTTAGATGCCTTTTAATTTTTCATTAGCCTTTTGTAACGAATCTTTCAATGAAGACATTTTGGAACCCTGAAGGCTTTTGTAAGTGTCTGTGTACCAGTTAAAATAGGCACCCCATTCTATTTGTTCACCTTAAGATCCCTTGCTCTCAAGTGCATTTCTTTCTTTCTTTCTTTTTTTTATTTTTGGCGGTACGCGGGCCTCTCATTGTTGTGGCCTCTCCCGTTGCGGAGCACAGGCTCCGGACGTGCAGGCTCAGTGGCCATGGCTCACGGGCCCAGCCGCTCCGCGGCATGTGGGATCTTCCCAGACTGGGGCACGAACCCGTGTCCCCTGCATCGGCAGGCGGACTCTCAACCACTACGCCACCAGGGAAGCCCTCAAGTGCATTTCTTAAATGAGTGATCTTGTCTAATTGGAGTAAAATTTTGCCATTTTTGTAGATATCCACAGCTTTCGGCATCACAGTTCCAGACATAAAATAAGCAGGTGTGCCAGAAGGTGTAGTGCCCAACTCTTTGAATATAAAGGATCCTATTATCAATTAGCCTTTATCTACATGAAACAAGGCAAATGAACATGTGAATATACTGGAAGGAACCAAGAGATGTTACTGTGTGCTGGCCAAAAGAAGGCCCTATGTGTACCACTACCAATGCCTGTGGAACCTTGGACATGGAAAAGGATTGAACCAATAAACCCCAAGGACTGGAAAAGGTGGACTGATTTGAAACAAAATGCAGAACTGCGGCTGCCCCCAAGTTCCAAGAGTGGAATCTGGGGATGGATTCCAAAGAAATAGGGAATTGTGGATTAAACCATCAGCAGTTCCCAAGGTGGAATCTGGGAGCAAAATCAAGGGCTGGGGTTATCCACTCAAAAACCTGGGAATTTCAGTCTGAAAGGCTAGGGGCTTGAGTCTAGGCAGTATGGTTTGCCAGCTCAACTGGGCTTCAGGCAGAATCATCTACCAGTTCAAGTTGACCTGTTCAGTAAAGGAAAATTAGATTGGGAGCTTGAATGCAAGAAGAGCAGAGCTCAAAACAAGAGGAACTCAACAATGGCCCCTTGGAAATGGCGAGAAAGATGAGAACTCAAAAAGCGTTCTCAGGGTGCCACACTTGTGTTTCTCATTGTCCTCAAATGCTGATCACATCACTGCCACCAAATGTTGTAAAAAGCAAAATTCAACTGAGTAAATTTGAAAATCTAATTGGCTTTTTTCAACAATTCATGAATCGAGCAGCATCCCATCTAGTTCTTAGAAGGGCAGCTTGAGGAGTTGTACGAAATGGAAGGTTTTTATAAGCAGAAGGGTGGGGCAAGGAAAATATTAACAAAAGAAAAAGAATTATTTCAGGTCAGGTCATCTTCTTTTTGGGGAAAAGGAATGGCAGGGGTCTTATTATACAGATTACTTCACTAGTATGGATCAGGAAATTTCAGATTGTCTGTTTAAACGCCACGTTCCTAGGAGACATCGAAAATACGATTAAGTCTTGGTTTACTGTCTGTGGAATAACTCCACCTTGGGCCCGTTATTTCTTTTTTAACATTATACAGGTAAGTTTGGAAAATATAATGTATACCCATGTTCCTACCAGTCACCTTTAGCAAATCTTTATCTTGTTTTGTATTCAGTTAGGAATTTTTAAAGAAATACAAAATTACAGATATAATTGCTGCCTCATGTGTATCCCTCCATGATCCCATTTTCCTCCTTCTCTCCATAGAGGTAATCACTAACCGGAATTTGTTGTTAATTATTTTCATGCTATTTTTGTTTTTTAGCTATATACATGTATATGCATATGTAAAATATACATGTTTCACATGTTAAAAAATTTTAAAACTATACCCATCATTTTATATATATACATATAATGTACAAATCATTCTGAAACATTTCTTTTTGTATAAATTATGTTTTTGGAGATTTGTCCATGCTAATACATGCAGCTCTAGTTCATTCATCAACTACTATATATGTTTTCCATTGTAGGAATACCACAGTGCATCCATTCTCATTTTAATAGTTATTTTTCAATTTTCATTACCATAAACAGGGATACAATAAAAATTCTCAGTCTGTCTCCTTACTTCTGTAGGGTATGTGCTTAGAAATGGAATTTCTGGTTCATACATTCTAAGTATCTTCAACTTTATTATCTAGTATCATGTCAAATTTACTAGATAGTGTCCAATTGTTCTCTAGAATGTTTATTTCTCCATATCCTCATCAACACTTGAGGTTATTAGAATTTTGTATTTTTTACCAAAGTGTGAGTATAAAATGTATCTTCTTATTTTACTATGAATTTTCCTGGTTAACTGTGAAGTTGATTATGTTTTCATATTTTTATGGACTATTTGGAGCTCTTTGCCTATAAATTGTTTTTATACTCTGTTCATTTTTCTGTTGTGTTTTTTTTCTTATTGATTTTGTATGATTTATCACATCCTAAATACTTATATTTTATTGGTTGTATATACTACAAATTATTTTTATATTTACTCCATTAATACTATGTGCCTGGAAGGAGTGGGAATATATACCAAAACATAAACTTTTACCTTGACAAGAAATTTTATTTATCACTTATGTAGCACTTACAATGGGTCAAATATTTTCCTTTAAGCACTTTACACACATTAACTCATTTTAAATTTGATAAAACCCATGAGATAGGTGAGATAGGTGCTATCATTATCCCGTATTATTTTTATTGTTGCTTCAAAAAGAATAGCTTTATTGAGATACAATTCACATATCATAAAACTTACCCTTTTAAAAATTGTACAGTTCAGTGATTATAGCATATTCACAAAGGTGTGCAACCATTATACATTCCATTGTATGATAGACCACATTTTATTTATCCATCCATCAGTTTATGGACATTTGGGTTGTTCTACTTTTTGGCTGTTATGATTAATACTGCTGTGAACATTTATGTACACATTTCTGTTTGAACGTATGTTTCCACTACTTTTGGGAAGATACCTAGGAGTGGAATTGCTGAGTCATAAGTTAACTCTATATTTAATTTTTTGAGGCACTGCCAAACAGTTTTCTAAAGCAGCTGCATCATTCGATATTCCTATTAGCAATCTGTGAGGGTTACAATTTCTCTACATTCTCCTCAACTTGTTACCGTCTACCTTTTTTTGTTGTAGTCATCCAAATGGATGTGAAGTGATCTTGTAGGTTTCAGTTCAAATGCTACTTCCTCAGAGAGTCCTTCCCTTTTGGCCCTTCTACATTATTATCTAGCACATCTCATTTATATCCTTCAAATTTTTATAGCAATCTATGTTGTTTATGTACTCACTTGATAAGACATCGATTGTGTTCTCCATCTTGAATATTGGCTCTATGGATGTAGCTTCTCTGTCTTGTCTACTGTAATTTACAATATCCTCAGTGCTTGTTGCTTCAATAATGACTGTTCAGGACATGTAATTTAAAAGTTAGAAGAAACTACAGCATCTGGACAATTAGCAGAGGTGAATAAATAACTGCATTGGGAACCTCAGACTTGAATGAATTGTCTTTATAGTTTTCTACAATGTGTGAAATTGACAAAATGAAGACAATTTCTTGTAACACCAATGGCCTCCCTCCTTCCTGAAAATTCTCCTCCTTCTTTCCTTTTTTCTTGAAACCTAGATTGAACCTGAGTACAGAGTTGAGTGGCTGATTAAAAAATCAGAAACCCTTAGAATTGGATAGGATGAGAAAAATATCATATGGCTTATTTTACTGATTAAAAAACAGGTTCAAACATGAGGGATTTTTCCCCCCCAAGGTCACAGCAGAAAAAGTCCAGAAATTATTTTGTTTTGTATTTATTTATGTATTAATATGCCAAAAGTACAAGTTCATGGATTTAAATACAGAAAATTTTAAAAATAAATTTACATTACCTAAAATTTTATCAATTTTCCTTATCTTCTCAAGGAACCAGCTTTTAGTTTTATTCATCTTTGCTATCATTTCCTTCATTTCTTTTTCATTTACTTCTGATCTGATCTTTATGCTTTCTTTCCTTTTGCTAACTTTGGGGTTTTTTTGTTCTTCTTTCTCTAATTGCTTTAGGTGTAAGGTTAGGTTGTTTGAGATGTTTCTTGTTTCTTGAGGTAGGATTGTATTGCTATAAACTTCTCTCTTAGAACTGTTTTTGTTGCATCCCATAGGTTTTGGGTCATTGTGTTTTCATTGTCATCTGTTTCTAGGTATTTTTTGATTTCATCTTTGATTTCTTCAGTGATCTCTTGGTTATTTAATAGTGTATTGTTTAGCCTGCATGTGTTTGTAGTTTTTACATATTTTTTTCTTTTAATTGATATCTAGTCTTGCAGCATTGTGGTCAGAAATTGATATCTAGTCTTGCAGCATTGTACTTGATATGATTTCAATTTTCTTAAATTTACCAAGGCTTGATTTGTGACCCAAGATATGATCTATCCTGGACAATGTTCCATGAGCACTTGAGAGGAAAGTGTATTCTGTTGTTTTTGGATGGGCTGTCCTATAAATATCAATTAAGTCCGTCTTGTGTAATGTATCACTTAAAGCTTGTGTTTCCTTATTTATTTTCATTTTGAATGATCTGTCCATTGGTGAAAGTGGGGTGTTAAAATCCCCATTATTATTGTGTTCCTGTCAATTTCCCCTTTTATAGCTGTTAGCATTTGCCTTCTGTATTGAGTTGCTCCTATGTTGGGTGCATAAATATTTACAATTGTTTTCTTCTTGGATTGATCCCTTGATCATTATGTAGTGTCCTTCTTTGTCTCTTCAAATAGTCTTTATTTTAAAGTCTATTTTGTCTGATATGAGAATTGCTACTCTAGCTTTCTTTTGATTTCCATTTGCATGGAATATCTTTTTCCATCCCCTCACTTTCAAGTCTGTATGTATCCCTAGGTCTGAAGAGGGTCTCTTGTAGACAGCTTATATACAGGTCTTGTTTTTGTATCCATTCAGCCAGTCTGTGTCTCTTGGTTGGAGCATTTAATCCATTTACGTTTAAGGTAATTATCAATATGTATATTGCTATTACCATTTTCTTAACTGTTTTGGGTTTGTTATTGTAGGTCTTTTCCTTCTCTTGTGTTTCCTGTCTAGAGAAGTTCCTTTAGCATTTGTTGTAAAATTGGTTTGGTGGTGCTGAATTCTGTTAGCTTTTGCTTGTCTGTAAAGCTTTTAATTTCTCTGTCGAATCTGAATGAGATCCTTTCTGGGTAGGGTAATCTTGGTTGTAGTTTTTTCCCTTTCATGACTTTAAATATGTCCTGCTACACCCTTCTGGCTTGCAGAGTTTCTGCTGAAAGATCAGCTGTTAACTTTATGGGGATTCCATTGTATGTTATTTGTTGCTTTTCCCTTGCTGCTTATAATATTTTTTCTTTGTAGTTAATTTTTGATAATTTGATTAATATATGTCTTGGTGGGTTTCTCCTTGGATTTATCCTGTATGGGACTCTCTATGCTTCCTGGACTTGATTGACTTTTTCCTTTCCCCCATTAGGGAAGTTTTCTATTATGATCTCTTCAAATATTTTTTCAGTCCCTTTCTTTTTCTCTTCTTCTGGGATTCCTATAATTTGAATGTTGGTGCATTTAATGTTGTCTCAGAGGTCTCTGAGACTGTCCTCAATTCTTTTCATTCTTTTTTCATTATTGTGCTGTGAAGTAGTTATTTCCACTGTTTTATCTTCCAGGTCACTTATCCGTTCTTCTGCCTCAGTTATTCTGCTCTTAATTCCTTCTAGAGAATTTTTATTTTCATTTATTGTGCTGTTCATCATTGTTTGTTTGCTCTTTAGTTCTTCTAGGTCCTTGTTAAATTTTTTTTTTTATTTTCTCCATTCTGTTTCCAAGAGTTTGTATCATCTTTACTATCATTATTCTGAATTATTTTTCAGGTAGACTATCTATTTCCTCTTCATTTGTTTGGTCTGGTGGGTTTTTACCTTGCTCCTTCATCTGCTGTGTATTTCTCTGTCCTTTCATTTTACTTAACTTACTGTGTTTGGGATCTCCTTTTCGCAGGCTGCAGGTTCGTAGTTCTCATTGTTTTTGGTATCTGTCCCCAGTGGGTAAGATTGGTTCAGTTGGTTGTATAGGCTTCCTGGTGGAGGGGACTTGTTTCTGTGTTCTGGTGGATAAGGCTGGATCTTATCTTTCTGGTGGGCAGGACCACGTCTGATGGTGTGTTTTGGGGTCTGTGAACTTATTATGATTTTAGGCAGCCTCTATGCTAATAGGTTGGGTTGTGTGTCTGTCTTGCTAGTTGTTTGGCATGGGGAGTCCAGCACTGGAGCTTGCTGGTCATTGACTGGAGCTGGGTCTTAGCATTGAGAAGGACATCTCTTGGAGAGCTCTCGCCGATTGATATTACGTGTGGCTGGGAGGTCTCTGGTGGACCAATATCCAGAACTCAGCTCTTCCACCTCAGAGGCTCAGGCCTGACATCCAGTCAGAGCACCAGGACCTGTCAGCCATATGGCCAGGTACCTGGGGATTTTCTTGCCTTTTGGGAAGTCTGAGGTCTTCTGTCAGTGTTCAGTAGGTGTTCTCTAGAAGCTCTCCCACATGTAGATGTATTTTTGATGTGTTTGTGGGGAGGAAGGTGATCTCCATGTCTTACTCCTCTGCCATCTTGAAGGTCCTCCTCCTGCTGAGCCCCTGAGCTCGTTACCTCTCCCGCCTCAGGAGGTGCTGGGTGTCCCTCTTGGTGCCTTTGTGACATATGCCTGAGGAGATTTCAGGCTTTACTTGAGCATTTCTTTTCCAGACCAGGTCCAGAAACCTTCATTAAATCTTGATTGGGATAGTTTGAGAAGAGGGCAGTGTGTTATCTCATTTGTCACAAGAAAGAGCTAAATCGGACTCCATGTTCTATATGTTTCTTTGACTTTTTTTCTAAAATTCTACATTTTAGAAATAACTGTTAACATTTTGTGGTGTATCTTTCAGGAATTGCTTCTATGCATATTCAGTAATATAAATGTAAATATAAATGCTAACTTTGCAGTAAATTGTTGCAGCAACAACAGAAGACTAATATACCTAGTATGAAGGTACTAAAACTTATTTGACCAATTACTTATTATTGGGTATTTAGGTTGAATCTTGGTTTGGTTCGTTTGTTATTATGCCAGCATGAGAAAGGAAATTCAATAAGCAGTTTTGCACCTTCAACATTTCTCACTTGTCTGATTATTTCCTGAGATAAATTCTTAGAGATGAAATTGCAGGGTCAAAAATTTTTAAAGGCTTTTGGCATCTGCTGTCAAATTGCATTTAGATCAAACTTTTTTTTTTACCACTTTATTTTACAGAGCATTGGAACACTGGTGATTTTTATTCTTTTAAAATTTTGATCATATGATAGGTAAAATGTTAGGATTACATTTTTGTTTTAATTTGCATTTTTTTGGCCACTAGTGGGTGGAGAACATGTTTTAAAGTTTAGGGATTAAAAGTGGTGACAAGCTAATTGTTCTCTGATGCCAAATTTATTCACCCTGGTTAATTTTATTAGATTGTCCAAATAACAATGAAAATGTTTTCTTAAACTACTGAGACAATTCATATTTATATAAACATATATAATATATAATTATATAAAATATAAAGTTATTGTATATATACTCAAAAATTTTGAGATAGCAATATAATCAATTGCAATTTCATGAAGTTTATGGGTATGATTTTATGAAGAAATGCTTATTTCAGATAGAGCTTAAGAAGTTAGAAACAAGAGATTTGTAAAGCAAAGCAATTTTTAGTGAAGTATTAATTAAATGTAGAGCAGTTGAATCTTTTTCTTTCTTTGATTTTCAGTCAATTTGGGTCATCTTTTAAAAAAAATAAGAATCTCTAAATAATTGCATGGCCACATTACTCTCCAGGGCACATTTTATAATTTCTGTGGTATGTGTGTATGTGTGAGGGTGGTGGGGAGAAGAGATAAATACCAGTTAGTAATAATGATAATATAATACATTCTTTGAAAAAGTATCTGGGTATAGTAACTTTGGAAAGAAGGCACTAATTCTTTTCACCTTAATGGAAATTATGTCCATTTCTTTTTTCTAAGTACTCCGTATGTTTCACCATTAAATGAGGCTCTTGAAAGTCAACCAAATATATCTTCTACATTTCTATATATAACACCATTCCTGTGCAGATATGTTATCACTATCCTATGAGAGGAAAGGAAAGCCCCTAGAAGGGAAGAAGTAAGGGGAGAGAATAAAGATAAAGGGTCCCTTAAAAATTAGATCAGTGCATATCTACGCCAGGATACTATCAGTGTTACCTAAAATGTGGGGGGAACAAAGATATTTGTTTACTGTAACTTGATATACAATTTTTTTTTTACCACTTTAGGGAACCTTATTAGAAAGTATGAAAAACTGAAAAGGCATGATGATATCATAGCAATTTTTTAAAGGAGAAACTGAAAGCTCAAGTAATTGTGTACATTAGGGAATGTTGCATTTTAGGCACTGTCATTTTGATAAAAAAGGAATTCAAGAATATTGTAAATACTTATACCTTCTCAGTGAGTGGTCCTCTCTGCATTATTTATGAAAGGACCTTTTATAGATAAGAACTAGCATTTGGTGCAATTTTGATTTGCAGCTGTCATCATAAAACCTTGATTTTGTTTTCAGATTTGTTTTCAGTTTCACAAATAAAAATGACTCAAACTGAAATTAAAGGAGAAACTGCCGAAGAAACCTTTTGATTAAATCTATCAGAAGTGATAGCAGTGTGGCTGTTTAGCATTTGATTGTAAATTCTTTTTTCTGTTGACCTTCCCGACAGGTTTATGTTGGATACATCTAATTTCCTGAAGTGTTTTCAAAGATGTGGGCATTTTGATTAAAAATATTCCCACAAAAATTTCCAAACATCTTTTTAAGGTATCTTAAAATTAATTTAGTAAGACACTATAAGAAAATGCTGTTATTACAGAAACAGTTTCAGAGGAAAAAAAATAAGATGTGTTATTTGGATTTAGAACTTCAAAGCTAGAATTGTTCTTATAAAAGGAAAAAAAAAGTTTTCTCATGGTTAATCTCACTTTTTAAATAGAGTGAGATGAGATGGAGTATTTGAAATGAAAATGGTTAAGGAATCACTTTTACACCATGGTGGCAGAATGTTTTTTGTCTTTAATATTTTTTATTGTTAAAACACCTACACACAATATATAGTCATGTACGTGGAAAATTTTAAATCAATACATGTATAAAATTAAAATTATTCCCCCTTTTCCATTCCCTAGAGATAATCACTGTTCACACTTCAATTTAGAACATTTAAGAGCTTTTTCTATACACATATATACACATAACCATGAATACACAGAACTGTATTTAAATAACACTGTGATCAGACTGAATTTACTCCATAGTCATTTGCTTTTTTTAAACGTCAGATTTATTGAGTTATAATTTATACACACTTTAATTCTACTTCTTGGGCAAAACAAAACATAGAAGTCTGTGGGAATGGCAAAAAAAAAAAATTTCAGGAATCAGAGATGCTGTGGAAATTGGGTTTATTGATTCAATAAACAACAAAGGATAATTCTTCTATTTTTCCACTTACCCCATCTACAGTTTTTGGTATTTGCACTGAATCATCACCTTGAGCAGGGTGTGGATGCATCACTATTATGTGAAAGCTGTATGACCCCACACTGCAGTGTTCTAGGGTTAGTCCCGAAACTTTAATCATGAGGAATTAAAAAGAACCAAAATTAAAGTGTATATTGACTAAGGTTAAGTGGGAGTAAAAGTCTTTATTTTTGGTAAAGAATTTCATTTATGGATTCCCCTAGACCTGCAAATCTCTAGAAATCATACACATAATTATTTCAGCTATGTCCTCTCATTTTGTAAGTCACATTAGGGGAGGGGCCTAAGACTAAAGGATTTTCATAGTGTTTTAAAATTGGTATGGATACATTATATACTATCAGCTAAAAGTATCATAAAATATACTTTTACACAGTGTAATGTTGTAATAAGAAATATATATGTGGTCTTCCTCTCTGGTTTCTGGCACAGAACTCCTAATATTATACAATAAATTAATATTTGCTTTTTGTCCCTGGTACCTTAAGCAGCTCTGGAGAGATGAATAAAGGCAAAAGGAGCATGTTTTGTCATTAATAACAAGAACTTTTCAACCACAACTTGGTTTATTTTAATAAAGTGACTTTTTGGAAAGCCCATAAAATGAGGGGCTAGTGGTCAAGGGAGTCAACCATGTGACTAGAGGGTTGAAACTTTCCACCCTATGTCCTGACCTCTGGGGAGAGAGGCTGGAGGTTGAGTTAATCACTAATTGTCAATGATTTAACCAATCATATCTAGGTAATAAAGCCTCCATAAAAAACAACTGAAAGGATTTGGGGAGCATCTATGTTGGTGAATGAACTGAGGTGCTCAGAGGGAGCTACACCCTGGGAGGGCATGGAAGCTCTGTTCCCCTTATCCCATGCCTTGCCCTATACTTCTATTTTTCTGTTCACCTATATCTTTTATTATACTCTTTATAATAAACAGGCAAGTGTAAGTATCTTCTTCCCTGAGTTCTGTGAGTTGTTATAGCAAATTATTGAAGCTGAGAAGGGAGTTGTGGGAATCCTCAGTTTGTAGCCAACTCAGCCAGAAGTACAGGTGACAAGCTGGGATTTGCAATTGGCCTATGAAGTGGGGGACAGTCTTACGGACCTGATCCCTTAATCTGTGGTCTGTGCCAACTCCTGGCAGTTAGTGTCAGAATTAAGTTAAATTGTAAGACACCCAGTCAGTGTCTGCTGAGAACTGGAGTGGAAAAACTCACACATTTGGTGGCAGAAGTGGGGCAAATAGAGGAAACAGAGTTTTCCTTTACCTGGGTGAAGCAGACTGTTTTGAGCAGTACTTATCAGTATGATAGTCTCTATTTGTTATAATCCTTTTACATATGTTGAAAAGGTTCCCAGGAATTTTAGTAAATCTTTTCCTACCTTTATTCAGCATAAACTTCCTTAAGCTTAAAAGAATTTTCTCATTAGACACAACCAAATTTTGATTCTATAATAGCATTATTTCTATTGCTTCTCAGCCTTTTGGCTAAGATTTAGTATAATAGCACTATTTCTGGTAGAATAATGGATAAAAGGAAAATTTTACAGTTTAGCTTATGGATAATTATTGATATTTCTAAGCATTTGGGATATATTTAATTTTCATGGATTTAGATGTTTTAAATTTGTAGTAGCAAATTATAATACAAAATCCAATGAAAATATAGTCATAGTTTTATTATAACTGTATTATTTGTAACATACTCATATTACAGGTATTGAAGACTGAAGTGACATGATAAATTACTTCCTGATTTATTGTTGAGTCAAAAGTTGGTTTAAGTCTAATTTTTTTGATTATCTGCAAATCTGAAATAAAATAAATTATAAAATTAAATTTTATATTGGACTAAAAAGCAAAAAATAAATAAAAAGCCCAAAAAAACCTTGCTTTTAAGATATTTCAATTGGCCTTGAATAACATGGTTTTGAACTGTGGGAGTCTACTTACATGCAGACTTTTTTCAATAGTAAATACTACAGTACTATACAATCAGTGGCTGGTTGAATCTGCATTTGCAGATTCAAATATGTATACGGAGGGCTTAATATAGGTTATATGCATATTTTTGACTGTGGGGAGGGTTGGCATCCCTAACCTCCATGTTGTTCAAGGGTCGACTGGATTTTGTATTCTGTAATTTTTAGACATAGCTTAAAAGTACTTAACCTTATGTATTATTTAAAAGTACCTCTATGATTTCTTTCTTTTTTTTTTTTTAACCAGTGTTTCAGTATTAGCTTATCAAGTGTTAGACGAAGTTACTTTTTTGTGTTTGGAGAATTACATTATACTTAGTATCTTGCATAATGTCGATACTTAATAGAAAGTTTAACTAGATTTATCATACCCACTGAGGTCCTCTTCTGAAAACTCTGAGGTTTGATATAAACTTTCCATTGTGGATCTTCTAGACTCTCCTAAAATAAAAAGATGTATACATTTAATGTCTTATCACAAATAGAATTTACAGTTCTTTTGAGTTTGAACGTGGGAATCTCTTTTCAGGGGTCTCTACCCTTATCACCTGTATGACAAAAGTTTATGTATAACTTGTATCACCAGTGCAGATTATATCGGTCAAAGATGGCCACAATGATATCTCCCACTCTACACGTTCCTCAAAAGTATGTTCTTGCCACTTCCCCTTCAAGAGGTGGAATCCAATTGCCCTCCTCTTGAAACTGGGCTAGGCATAGTACTATTTTGTAATCAATAGAATGTGGAGGAAGTGACTGCATGACTTCCAAACCTAGATAAGAAAAGGCTGTGCTGCTTCCACCTGGTTCTCTTAGGATATTTGCCAGTCGCCATATAAGAACTCTTACCACCCTGAGATTGTCATCCTGGTGAGACCATGTACAGATGCTCCAGTTGACAGTCCCAGCTGAGCCCAGCCTTCTAGCTATCCTGCCAAAGCTCCACTATGTGAGTAAAACTTTTTTGGATCCTTCAGATCAACCCATCTGTCAGTTGAGTATTATCATTGGGTAACCTAAATGGATGTCTAGCCAAGCCAGGTTCGAATTCCTAACCCACAGAATTCTTGTGATATATGAAATGGCAAATGGAACAGCCACTGTTTGGGGATAAGATGACTTGTTAAAGCAAAACTCTGAAGGACAATTAGAGAGCAATATAAAGTAACCAAATAATCAAATATGATATGGGAAATTTAGACATAAACAGAAATATTAATTTATTACTTAACTTTCATATCTGCCCTTCTACTTTTTTTTAACATTTTTATTGAAGTGTAATTGCTTTATAATGGTGTGTTAGTTTCTGCTTTATAACAAAGTGAATCAGCTGTACATATACATATATCCCCATATCTCCTCCCTCTTTTATCTCCCTCCCACTCTCCCTATCCCACCCCTCTAGGTGGTCACAAAGCACTGAGCTGATCTCCCTGTGCTATGTGGCTGCTTCCCGCTAGCTATCTATTTTACATTTGGTAGTATATATAAGTTCATGCCACTCTCACACTTCATCCCAGGGTTACCCTTCCTCCTCCCCATGTCCTAAAGTCGATTCTGTACATCTGCATCTTTCTTCTGGTCCTGCTCCTAGGTTCTTCATGACCACTTTTTTTATTTAGATTCCATATATATGTGTTAGCATTTGGTATTTGTTTTTCTCTTTCTGACTTACTGTACTCTGTATGACAGACTCTAAGTCCATCCACCTCATTACAAATAACTCAATTTCATTTCTTTTTATGGCTGAGTAATATTCCATTGTATATATGGGCCACATCTTCTTTATCCATTCATCTATCGATGGACATTGAGGTTGCTTCCATGTCCTGCCTATTGTAAATAGAGCTGCAATGACAATTTGGTACATGAGTGTCTTTGAATTATGGTTTTCTCAGGGAATATGCCCAGTAGTGGGATTGCTGGGTCATATGGTAGTTCTATTTTTAGTTTTCTAAGGACCCTCCATAAAGTTCTCCATAGTGGCTGTATCAATTTACACTACCACCAAGAGTGTAAGAGGGTTCCCTTTTCTCCACACCCACTCCAGCATTTATTGTTTGTAGATTTTTTGAAGATGGCCATTCTGACCTGTGTGAGGTGCTACCTCATTGTAGTTTTGATTTGCATTTCTCTAATGATTAGTGATGTTGAGCAATCTTTCATGTGTTTGTTGGCAATCTGTATATCTTCTTTGGAGAAATGTCTATTTAGGTCTTCTGCCCAGTTTTGGATTGGGTTTTTTGTTTTTTAGATATTGAGCTGCTGTGCTGCTTGTAAATTTTGGAGATTAATGTTTTGTCAGTTGCTTCATTTGAAAATATTTTCTCCCATTCTGAGGGTTGTCTTTTTGTCTTGTTTATGTTTTCCTTTGCTGTGCAAAAGCTTTTGTTTCATTGTGTCCCATGTGTCTATTTTTATTTTTACTTCCATTTCTCTAGGAGGTGGGTCAAAAAGAATCTTGCTGTGATTTATATCATAGAGAGTTCTACCTGTGTTTTCCTTTAAGAGTTTTCTAATGTCTGGCCTAACATTTAGGTCTTTAATCCATTTTCAGTTTATTTTTGTGTATAGTGTTAGGGAGTGTTCTAATGTCATTCTTTTACATGTAGCTGTCCAGTTTTCCCAGAACCACTTATTGAAGAGGCTGTCTTTTCTCCATTGTATATTCTTGCCTCTTTTGTCAAAAATAAGGTGACCACATGTGTGTGGGTTTATCTCTGGGCTTTCTATCCTGTTCCATTGATCTACATTTCTGTTTTTATGCCAGGACCATACAGTCTTGATTACTGTAGTTTTGTAGTATAGTCTGAAGTCAGGGAGCCTGATTCCTCCAGCTCTGTTTTGGTTTCTCAAGATTGGTTTAGTTATTGAGGGTCTTTTGTGTTTCCATACAAATTGTGAAATTTTCTGTTCTAGTTCTGTGGAAAATGCCATCGGTAATTTGACAGGGATTGCATGGAATCTGTAGATTGCTTGGGTAGAATAGTCATTTTCACAATGTTGATTCTTCCAATCCAAGAACATAGTATATCTCTCCAGCTGTTTGTATCATCTTTAATTTCTTTCATCAGCGTCTTATAGTTCTTTGCATAAAGGTCTTTTGTCTCCTTAGGTAGGTTTATTCCTAGGAATTTTATTCTTTTTGTTGCAGTGGTAAATGGGAGTGTTTCCTTAACTTCTCTTTCAGATATTGCATCATTAGTGCATAGGAATGCAAGAGATTTCTGTGCATTAATTTTGTATCCTGCTACTTTACCAAACTCATTGATTAGCTCTAGTAATTTTTTGGTAGCATCTTTAGGATTCTCTACATATAGGATCATGTCATCTGCAAACAGTGACAGTTTTATTTCCTTTCTGATTTCGATTCCTAGTTTTTCTTTTTCTTCTCTGATTGCTGTGGCTAAAACTTCCAAAACTATGTTGAATAATAGCGGTGAGAGTGGGCAACCATGTCTTGTTCCTGATCTTAGTGGAAATGGTTTCAGTTTTCCACCATTGAGAATGATGTTGGCTGTGGGTCTGTCGTATATGGCCTTTATTATGTTGAGGTAAGTTCCTTCTATGCCTACTTTCTGGAGGGTTTTTATCACAAATGAGTGTTGAATTTTGTCAAAAGCGTTTTCTGAATCCATTAAGATGATCATATGGTTTTTATGCTTCAGTGTGTTAATATGGTGTATCACATTGATTGATTTGCATATATTGAAGAATCCTTGAATTCCTGGGATAAACCCCACTTGACCATGGTGTATGATCCTTGTAATGTGCTGTTGGATTCTGTTTGCTAGTATTTTGTTGAGGATTTTTGCATGTAAGTTCATCACAGATATTGCCCTGTACTTTTCTTTCTTTGTGACATCTTTGTCTGGTTTTGGTATCAGGGTGATGGTGGTCTTATAGAATGAGTTTGGTAGTGTTCCTAGGTCAGCTCTATTTTGGAAGAGTTTGAGAAGGATAGGTGTTAGCTCTTCTCAAATGTTTGATAGAATTCGCCAGTGAGGCTGTCTGGTCCTGGGCTTTTGGTTTTTGGAAGATTTTTAATCACAGTCTCAATTTCAGTGCTTCTGATTGGTCTTTTCATATTTTCTATTTCTTCCTGGTTCAGTCTTGGAAGGTTGTGCTTTTCTAAGAATTTGTCCATTTCTTCCAGGTGGTCCATTTTATTGACATACAGTTGCTTGTAGTAATCTGTCATGATCCTTTGTATGTCTGCAGTGTCAGCTGTTACTTCTCCTTTTTCGTTTCTAATTCTCTTGATTTGAGCCCTCTCCCTTCTTTTCTTTATGAATCTGGCTAATGGTTTATCTATTTTGTTTATCTTCTCAGAGAACCACCTTCTAGTTTTATTGATCTTTGCTATTGTTTCCTTCATTTCTTTTTCATTTATTTCTGATCTGATATTTATGATTTCTTTCCTTCTGCTAACTTTGGGGTTTTTGTTCTTCTTTCTCTAATTACTTTAGGTGTAAGGTTAGGTTGTTTATTTGAGATGTTTCTTGCTTCTTGAGGTAGGATTTTATTGCTATAAACTTCCCTCTTAGAACTGCTTTTGCTGCATCCAATAGATTTTGTGTCATCGTGTTTTCATTGTCATTTGTTTATAGGTCTTTTTGATTTCCTCTTTGATTTCTTCAGGAATCTCTTGATTATTAAGTAGTGTATGGTTTAGCATCCATGTGTTTGTATTTTTTCCAGATTTTTTCCTGTTGTTGATATCTAGTGTCACAGTGTTGTGATCAGAAAAGATACTTGATACAATTTCAATTTTCTTAAATATACCAAGGCTTGATTTGTGACCCAAGATATGATCTATCCTGGACAATGTTCCATGAGCACTTGAGAAGAAAGTGTGTTCTGTTGTTTTTAGATGGAATGTCTTCCAAATATCAATTAATTCCATCTTGTTTAACATGTCATTTAAAGTTTGTGTTTCCACATTTATTTTCATTTTGAATGATCTGTCCATTGGTGAAAGTGGGGTGTTAAAGTCCCCTACTACTATTGTGTTACTGTCTATTTCCCCTTTTATGGCTGTTAGCACTTACCTTATGTATTCAGGTGCTCCTATGTTGGGTGCATAAATATTTACAATTGTTATATCTTCCTCTTGGATTGATCCCTTGATCATTATGTAGTGTCCTTCATTATCTCTTGAAATAGTCTTTAAAGTCTATTTTGCCTGATACAAGAATTGCTACTCCAGGTTTCTTTTGATTTCCATTTGCATGGAATATATTTTTCCATCCTCTCACTTTCAGTCTGTTTGTGTCCCTAGGTCTGAAGTGGGTCTCCTGTAGAGAGCATACATACAGGTCTTGTTTCTGTATCCATTCAAGCCAGTCTATGTCTTTTGGTTGGAGGATTTAATCCATTTACATTTAAGGTAATTATCAATATGTGTGTGCCTATTACAATTTTCTTCATTGTTTTGGGTTTGTTATTGTAGAACTTTTCCTTCTCTTGTGATTCCTGCCTAGAGAAGTTCCTTTAGTTTGTCGTAAAGCTGGTTTGGTGGTGCTGAATTCTCTTAGCTTTTGCTTGTCTGTAAAAGTTTTAATTTTTCTCTCAAATCTGAATGTGATCCTTGCTGGGTAGAGTAATCTTGGTTTTAGGTTTTTCTCCTTCATCTCTTTAAATATATCCTGCCACTGCCTTCTGGCTTGCAGAGTTTCTGCTGAAAGATCAGCTGTTAACCTTATGGGGATTCCCTTATGTATTATTTGTTTTTTAACCCTTGCTGCTTTTAATATTTGTTTTTTGCATTTAATTTTTTTTTTGTTTTTTTGCGGTACGTGGCCCTCTCACTGTTGTGGCCTCTCCCATTGCAGAGCATACGCTCCAGACACGCAGGCTCAGTGGCCATGGCTCACGGGCCTAGCCACTCTGCAGCATGTGGGATCCTCCTGGACCCGGGCACGAACCCATGTCCCTTGTGTCGGCAGGCAGACTCTCAACCACTCCACCACCAGGGAAGCCCTGCATTTAATTTTTGATAGTTTGATTAATATATGTCTTGGTGTGTTTCTCCTTGGATTTATCCTGTATGGGACTCTTTGCGCTACCTGGACTTGATTGACTATTTCTTTTCCCATATTAGGGAAGTTTTCAAGTCTAATCTCTTCAAATATTTTCTCAGTCCCTTTCTTTTCCTCTTCTTCTTCTGGGACCCCTATAATGTGAATGTTGGTGTGTTTAATGTTGTCCCAGAAGTCTCTGAGACTGTCCTCCATTCTTTTCATTCTTTTTTCTTTATTGTGCTTTGCAGTAGTTATTTCCACTATTTTATCTTCCAGGTCACGTGTCCGTTTTTCTGACTCAGTTATTCTGTTATTGATTCCTTCTAGAGAATTTTTAATTTCATTTATTCTGTTGTTCAACATTGTTTGCTCTTTAGTTCTTCTAGGTCCTTGTTAAACATTTCTTGTACTTTCTCCATTCTCTTTCCAAGATTTTGGAGCACCTTTACTGTCATTACTCTGAATTCTTTTTCAGGTAGACTGACTACTCTTCATTTGTTTGTTCTGGTGGATTTTTATCTTGCTCCTTCATGTGCTGTGTGTTTCTTTGTCTTCTCATTTTGCTTAATTTACTGTGTTTGGGGTCTCCTTTATGCAGGCTGAAGGTTTGTATTTCCCATTGTTTTTGGTGTCTGCTCCCAGTGACTAAGGTTGTTTCAGTGGGTTGTGTAGGCTTCCTGGTGGATAGGACTAGTGCCTTCATTCTGGTTGATGAGACTGGATCTTGTCTTTCTGGTGGGTAGGACCACGTCTGGTGGTGTGTTTTGGGGTGTCTGTGAACTTATTATGATTTTAGGCAGTCTCTCTGCTAATGGGTGGGGTTGTGTTCCTGTCTTGCTAGTTGTTTGGCATAGGGTGTCCAGCACTGTAGCTTGCTGGTCGTTGAGTGGAGCTGGGTCTTAGCTTTGAGATGGAGATCTCTGGGAGCACTTTTGCCGTTTGATGTTATGTGGAGCTGGGAGGTCTCTGGTGGACCCATTTCCTGACCTCAGCGCTCCCACCTCAGAGGCACAGGCCTGACATCAGCCGGAGCACCAAGACCCTGTCAGCCACATGGCTCAGAAGAAAAGGGAGAAAAAAGAAAGAAAGGAAAAATAAAATAAAAGATATTAAAATAAAAAATAATTATTAAAAATTAAAAAAAATTAAAATTAATTTTAAAAAGAAAAAAAGGAAAGAGAGAAAGAAGAGAGCAACTAAACCAAAAAACAAATCCAGCAATGATAACAAGCACTAAAAAGTATACTAAAAAAAACACAAAACTATCCAAAAAAAAAAAAAAAGGACAGACAGAATCCTAGGACTAATGGTAATAGCAAAGCTATACAGACAAAATCACACACAGAAGCATATACATACACACTCAGAAAAAGAGAAAAAGGAAAAAAATATATTTATCGTTGTTCCCAAAGTCCACCACCTCAATTTTGGGATGATTCGTTGTCTACTCAGGTACTCCACTAATGCAGGGTACATTGAGTTGATTGTGGAGATTTTATCCGCTGCTCCTGAGGCTGCTGGGAGAGATTTCCCTTTGTCTTCTTTGTTTGCACAGCTCCTGGGGTTCAACTTTGGATTTGGCCCTGCCTCTGCATGTAGGTGACCTGAGGGCGTCTGTTCTTTGCTCAGACAGGACGGGGTTAAAGGAGCAGCTGATTAGGGGGCTCTGGCTCACTCAGGTTGGGGGGAGGGAGGGGTACAGAATGCGGGGAGAGCCTGCTGTGGCAGAGGTCTGCATGCCATTGCAACAGTCTGAGGCATGGCATGTGTTCTCCCGGGGCAGTTTTCCCTGGATCATGGGACCCTGGCAGTGGCGGGCTGCACAGGCTCCCGGGAGGGGAGGTGTGGATAGTGACCTGTGCTCGCACACAGGATTCTTGGTGGCTGCAACAGCAGCCTTAGCATCTCATGCCCATCTCTAGGGCCCACACTGATACCCGTGGCTAGCGCCAGTCTCTGGAGCTTGTTTAGGTGGTGTTCCGAATCCCCTCTCCTCGCGCACCATGCAACAATGGTCTCTTGCCTCTTAGGCAGTTCCAGACTTTTTCCCAGACTCCCTCCCAGCTAGCTGTGGTGCACTATCCCCTTTCAGGCTGTGTTCACACAGCCAACCCCAGTCCTCTTCCTGGGATCCGACCTCTGAAGCCTGAGCCTCAGCTCCCAGACCTCACCCCTCCGGCAGGTGAGCAAACAAGCCTCTCAGGCTGGTGAGAGCTGGTTGGTAACGATCCTCTGTGTGGGCATCTCTCCACTTTGCCCTCTGCACCCCTGTTGCTGCACTCTCCTCTGTGGCTCTGAAGCTTCCCCCCCCCGCCACCCCCCATCTCCACCAGTGAAGGGGCTTCCTAGTGTGTGGAAACTTTTCTTCCTTCACAGCTCTCTCCCAGTGGTGCAGGTCCCATCCCTGTTTTATCTTTTGCCCTACCCAGGTACGTGGGGGAGTTTCTTGCCTTTTGGGAGGTCTGAGGTCTTCTGCCAGCATTCAGTAGGTGTTCTGTAAGAGTTGTTCCACGTGTAGATGTATTTCTGATGTATTTGTGGGGAGGAAGGTGATCTCCACATCTTCCTCTTCCGCCATCTTGAAGGTCTCCTACCCTTCTACTTTTGACTTGAATGCACTTATCTAATAAGATGCTCTTTATCCTTGCTTATAACAGGCCTCAGTGTCCAGGTCCCCTTTCATTTCCTGCATTCTACTTTTCATAAAGTTCTGCATATTTCATATTTTGTCCTCATATCCCACGTACCACAACTCCTGAAACATTTCCACTATATTCTCACTTTATTTTCTGAAATTCCTTCTACTTTCTTGCTCTGACAGAATCTTGGCTGTCCTCTGAGGATACTGCTAGCCCAGAAGCCCTTCTTGTTTTTCTTTTCATCAGTCCTCTTACCATGGTACTTGGAGATGGGCAGGTGTCCTCCTCCTTATTGTTCTCTTTCAGCGTATTTGCCCTCCCTTCTTCCCTTGCTAAAACTCACATCATCAGTTTATATAATCAACTATTGCTGTGATCTGCCTGCAACTGGATTGTTCTCAGTTCATTTCATCATTGGCTCATTGTCAATTTCCCACTACTTTCTTAATTTAGCAATTTAAATGTATGTTTAGAAGATTCTTTCACCCTGGGTCTCAATTCCTTGAGCTCTGTTCTTTTAGATCTTGTCCTTTACCTTACCATAGCCATTAATTCCATGCTTATTCTCAGACTTTTTCATTACCTGTAATTGCAAGCCCCCCTCAAACTCAGTTTTCTGCATTCAACTAGTAGACTGCCAGCTTTTATTTTTTCTGGATCACTCCCTCTATTACCCCACCACTAGCAATTCTTCAACCCCACTGGGACTTCCAATTCTACTATCTTTTCATTGTTCCTCCCTGTTTGGATTTCTTCTTTCCCTTCTTTGTACCATTTAAACTCCATGGTCATTCACCCTCTTGCATATAGGCTGACTTCCTTACCCTTTTTTTCTCACTTTGTTATATTCGCTTGACAAAACTATAATCCCAGTTAAATCCAACTCTCTTCCTATTCCTCTTCCACAGTGTAAGGCTCTGTGTGGCTGGAAAAACATACAAGTGGGTCTCACTTTAAATTCATGGTCACCGACATTAGGGGGAACTCAATACTTTCAGGCCATCCTATTAAATGTTCCTAGTCCATTCATTCTTCCACTTTCCTAGATGACATTTACTCTTTCTTCCATTTTCTCAAACCTCCAACTCTCTATATTCATTATCATTCTCAGCTGATGATTTATTTTCCAGTTTCATAGAGGAAATATAACATAGTAGGAAAAAGCTTCCACAAGCTGTGTCAAGAGTTACTTACTTGTTTCTGTTCTATATGCTTCATGTCTCCCATACTCCCATCTAAGGTCAACCCCTCCAGGTCTTCACTAGATCTCATCCTCTCTTGCCTACACAAGACACAGCTCTAGTAATTCCTTCTGTCTTTCACTTATCAGTTTTTTTGCACTCTACTAAATCTTTCCAATCAACATATACATATTTTGTTGAAGACACATGAGTAAGTTCTCATCAATGAATGTGGACAGAATGATACATACTGCTTCTGGGCCTGAGCATTAGGCATTGGGCATTCATTTCTCCTTAAACTTCCCATTTTCCTCAATCTTGAACATGGAAATTTATGATTCAGTTTCAACCATGCAGACAATAACAACATCCAAGTTAATGGTTCTCAACTGGGATGATTTTGCTCCACAGGGCAGATTTGGAAATATCTGGAGATATTTTTGTCATCAAAACTGGTCGGTGGCAGTGCTACTGGCATCTAGTGGGTAGAGACCAGGAATGCTGCTTAATATCCTACAGTGCTCATGACAGCCATTCCCCACCCTTCTCTCCAACAAAAAAAATCATCCAGCTCAAAATTTTTATAGTGCTATATTGAGAAACCCTGCCCTGGGGGATGGTGAAACAATAAGACAGAAGGTCATGGTCCCCTGAATGCCTGTGGGACTACCTTGTAAATGTAGACAGCTCACTTCAGGATTAAGGAAGAAACAAACTTCTATATTCTTAAGCTACTGTACTTTTGGGACTCTTTGTAATAGTAGCTTAGCCTTTACTTTAACTGATATATTCCATCACCTTTTGAAGTAAAGAACTACGCTGGGCTTCTCAGTTTAATATTTTGATTGCACCGCAATACAGAGAACCATCCTGACATACTAATGCCTGTTTTATACTATCTAATGTCTTAAACTCAGCATTCTCTTTGGTTTGGCAGGATGTAACAATATTTTTTAAATTGAAGAAATTGTTCCTGGATCTTCCAAGTTTGAAATTATGCCTGGTTGGTCTCAAATAATTGTTTAGCATTCATTCCTCAGATGCTCAGCAAAGGTGATTTTTATTGTGGAACAGTTTTCATGTAGATTCTCTGAGAAGAATAGCTACATCTGCAGCTACTCTTTTACTCAACTTGGGCCACGATTGCTAGTTTAAAAAAAAGACATTGATACTTGCTGAGTTAGGAAACCTTAGCAAAGGTTAATTTATACAGGGGAACATTTGAAGTTATCATTCAGGTTTTCTGAGACTTCTGTTCATTTGCAACAAGGTGAGCATCATGGGATTGTTGACTCTTGGTTCCATCTTGGAAAAGCACTCATTTTGATTCCTAATCTAGGTTTCCTGTTGTGGGTCTGTTCTTAGGGTATGATTTGAGATGTTTGATCTTCAAGGAAGCTGGAAGATTAGGACCCATATCACTCCAGCAAGGGAGACCAGAACCAGTGCGAAGCTGAGAGTTTGGTATTTGCTTACACCGCCTACCATTTCAATAGAAATAGGCACTTCCCTGTTGCTAATAGTAAAGACTCTCAAAGGGTAGATTCCCCCAAGTGGGCAACAAAAGGATCTCAGTTTACCACATTTTAGGCTACCTTGTACCAAAGAGCAATAGAATAAGTCAACGATGCTGAATTGCAATAAACCTACAAACCCATTCCTTTACTTGAAAACAATGGCATATAATTTTCATATAATACAGTACTACATATAAATGAGATTTTAAAAAATGTTATCTATAGGGGAGTATAAGTTGAAATGGGAGAGATGCTACCTGGTAGTTTTGTGACTGAAAAGGTGAATGAATTTTTATCATTTCGTCATGCAAAACATTTTTAGTGGCCTTACTAGAAAAAGGTAAATAATAACTCATACATAAAGGTTGTGTCAGAGTTTATAGACTAGACCCCTGGTAATGGATTCAACCTTTCCACAACAAATCAAAAGTATTGTTGTATGCTCACATGAATATACAACAGTCATTACCTTAAATTTAAAACTCACTATAAGCAGCAAACACGTAGAGCAGGATATGAAGGATGTATTGTATCAGTGTGGTCTGCAGAGAATTTCTTCAAAAGGTTTTTGCTTTGTTGAAATATGTGTTGCAGTTCAAAGCTAAAGGGATTACTTCTGAATAGTCATCATAGGGTTGATTACGTTTGTATATTATATTTAGCTGGACCCTGCAGGCTATTATTCCATTAGGTCTGCCGGTCCTGCTATTGTCACAAAGTTGATCACCTAATGTTAAAAGACTGTGCTTTCTGTTGACCTTATCAAAATGTCTCAAAAGCCTTTGTTAACAAATAAAATTCAGGTTGTGTTTCATGAAAATGATTAAGAATACCATGTATGAAAACTGCTCGTATCTTATGGGTGATCTTAGCATTACGCCATTATTAGTGAGGAGATTATATTTTGCTTTAGTATTACAGCACAATTCAATTTTAGTAGAAATAGTTCTTTTTCATGCTCATAGTAGACAGTCTCAGAGACTGCTTTCCAAAAAACGGACAGAAGTCGCTTCCCCTCTCCCATGTATTCAAATCACATAAAATTAACACCATGGAAGTAAGTCCAGTATATCAATATTAATACAGTGCTATATCTACAATGGCCTATTACAATGTGGTTTTAGAAGGTAACTGTACTGGGGAGAACAGAGTATATACACTGAAAATTTGTCATTCATACTTGATAATCAGAAAATCACTTTAAATAAATAAATTAAAATTTAACTGCTTATCTTCTAGACAGTGTTATGTAGTTTCATTCATTTAATCACAACAGTTGGAAAATTTTAAAGAAACGTTGAATATATATTCTTATAAGTCCCGAGTCCAATTGCCAATATAAGGCATATTTTGATAACCTTGACTTTTAACCTATGTCATTAGGAATTAATGACAAAGTAACAAAATGAAAGTATATTTTTGATAAAGATATTGACAGGGATGGTTTTATTATTTCAAATAGCCTGTATAAAATTTTCACTAGAATCACAAAAGCTGTTCTTTGGGAACAAAGATGATTTTGAAGCTATCTCAATTGAACAGCTCGTCTTTGAATTATGTTCCCAGAAGTAGGATCGGCACAGACTCCCGTGTCCTTTTTGGCATGGTCTTCCTTGTAACTGATGGTGTGTAAAATGGCTGGTCAGGGATATAGCCTGTGAGCCTGGAGCACAGCCAGATACACATTATGGCCTCATTGGCACTGTTCTCTCATCAACTGAACTTTTTAGCAAGTGGAAGTTTCCTAATATTTCTTGTACTTGCTTGCCTTTAGCCACCCCACTTGTTACAATAGAGAAGGCCTTGCGTATCAGTCAGGAGGAAGCAGACGGCACATTCAACTGGGATTTTGAAGAGATGTTAATGAGGGGCTATTAAGAGATGAGGGCAGGGCTAGAATGACAAGAGATCCTGAGGCACCCAGTGACTGCCAGTGGAGGGATGCTATCCCATTATCTTCCCCAGGCTGAAGGTAAAGGGGGACAGGATGGTGTTATTGGACCCTGAGTGAGGGATGGAAGTTTAGAACAGTGCTCACCCAACTGAACCTAGAAGCAGCGGTTGTAGTGTCACAGCTGTCAGAACTCAGCTGAAGTCAGGGCCTAAGGAATAATTCCTGACCTTTCCACCTCCTAACCTCCGATCCCCTGCTGATGACTCCCTTTAGATAAATCCAAACCAGGAAGACAGCAGGCAAGTTAACCTGTGAGATGCAGTCTGAAATCAGTCTCCTGGGACACAGAGCAAAGTGGGAGAATGGATCTTGTGGGGGGTGTGTGTGTGTGTGTGTGTGTGTGTGTGTGTGTGTGTGTGGTGTCAAATTGCATATAATAATCACAAAGTGCAAATGTCACCAGTTTGGTCATGTGAAGCATGGTTTAAGTGTCAACATACTTGATGCTAGTGTATGATTTGATATTTCTCTTTTCCTTGTCTTTCTTTCCCCTTTCTCTTTTTCTCCTCCTTGCCCCCCTGTTTTTTTGTGTTTTTTTCATAATACTGGTTTGTCATTCATGGTACTTCTCATTTACAGTCTATAAAAATTCTATGAACCGAAGACTGAGATTACAGAGTTAATCCCACTTTCCCATAAAAACAAACAAAACAAAAACCACCACCAAAACCAACCAAAACAACCCAAAAAACCAAAACCATACAAGTTTTATTAGTAATACTTTCCTATTTTCTGTTAACAAACAAAAAGGTAATTTCTTCCAACTGTGTTTTGAAGCAGAAGTCATGATGTGGTTATTCTATATCTGATGAGTATAAGAGTCAAGATATAAACACTTTTAAGGCAGAACACATCAAGTTTGGGTAGACTCTCTTAAGTGTCAAAAACTGACACGTGACCTTTCATATTACAGGTTCTGGTATACAGCAATTCCCTTTTCAAAGGTTCTTGTTCATATATGAAGCCTATTAAAATTTGTACAAGGATCAGAAGTATACTTGAACTCAAAATTATAGGTTCTTTCCCCTCCCTTAAGCATCATTATCTTAAATAGAATGGAGCCAGACTTGGATGAAGCATTGAAGAGATCACATTGACACAGAATTATCCTGAGTTTCTTTTTCAAGATATCTAAACTTTTAATGAGAGTATCTTATTCACATCTGTCAATCTGTTCAGACACTGAATACTTTCTTAAGATAAATAAATATAGTGTTGATGTCTTCATACAGTTTTTAAAATTTCTCCAATTAATGCCACATTACAAATTCTGCAGTTCTTCTAGTCAAGATGGAATAACCAAAATCAGAGTACCCTCTTTCCTGAAACATCTCCCCTTCCCCCCAAAAAATGCCCTAAGTCTCAGACCCCACTCTAGACCTAGTAAATCAGAATCTGCATTTTAAAAGAACACCAAGGTCATCTGTTTGCTCACTAAAGTTTGAGACCCTTCGTTTTGTATAACCTTCCTCTTATTTATACCTACTATTTAAGGTAGGAGCAAAATAGCCTGTTTGGTAAAAAAGAGGAAGGATAGCTGCTTGTCTTTTGTTCAGTTGCAACATTCAGATCATGAGTAAAAATTAAATTCATTTCCATGGATTGAGAGTGTATTTTGTATGAGGGAATGTGATAGAACTTTAAAACATTTTTTAAATTAAAAAAATTTCATATCCTAACTATTGTCATACATACTTTATTGAAGTATATACAGTATTGTGCTAGTTTCTGGTGTACAGCAAAAGTGATTCAGTTGTGCATACATACATACATGTATATATTCTTTTTCATTATAGGTTAGTACAAGACATTAAATATAGTTCCTTGTGCTATACATTAGGACCTTGTCTTTTAATCTATATTATATATAGTAGTTTGTATCTGCTAATCCCATACTTCTAATTTTTCCCTCCCCCACCCCCTTTCCCCTTTGGTAACCATAAGTTTGTTTTCTATGTCTGTGAGTCTGTTTCTCTTTTGTAAATAAGATCATTTGTATCATAGTTTAGATTCCACATATAAGTGATATGGTATTTATTTTTCTCTGTCTGATTTACTTCACTTAGTATGATAATCTCTAGGTCCATCCATGTTGCTGCAAATGGCATTATTTCATTCTTACACTCCAGAAGTGCCTGATCTCAGAAGCTAAGCAGGGTTGGGCCTGGTTAGTACTTGGATGGGAGCCTCTTTTTTTAAACTGCTCAACCTCCCTAACGTGAAGATAAGGAAACCAAAGGTTGAAGGGATTGAGTTTTTTTTTTTTAATTGAAGTAGAGTTGATTTACAATGCTGTGGCAATCTCTGCTGTACAGCAAAGTGACTCAGTTATACACATGCAGCAACATGGATGCAACTAGACATTATCATACTAAGGGATTGACTTTTGCTCAATGTAACACAGGTGAAAACTGGCTCAGTGGAGATGCAAACCCAGGTCAGTTTGGATCCAAAGCCCATGTTCATAACTTCTATACTCACTCTCACGCCAGTGAATTCAAAAGAAGGAAGGTAACAGGAAAGCCTCTTAGGCAGCTGTATTATGTTAGCTTGGAGAGGAGGATTTATTTGACCTTGTGGAGAACTGCCATGAAAATCCTATCTAGTCCTTAATTGTCGTTTGTCTATTTTCTTGTCTTCTAGAGATGGTTTCTAACATAGCAGTTAAAAAAAATTGCCACGTGCCCCAGGGATCTCCCTGAAGACCACTAAGCTGACAGGAAATCTAGGACAACTGGGCTTGGGCAATGAGGAACCTAATCCAGGGTTTCCATCAGGTGCGTTGTTGCCTTTATTTCATTATACTTTGACTCAATCCCTAATGGATTCATCTTCATGAAGTAAGAAAAAGAGGGGAAGAAAAGCAATTTATTCATGTTTTCACTGGAACTCACTGCAGACATGAAATTTCTCTAAAAATGCAAATCATTTGGTGCAACACAAGAGAAACTCAGTAGCTAAAGCTCTTAGAGGAAAGCGCTTTCCCAGAGCTAATGTTTTTATGCTCAGTGATTGAATAAATCGATCCATTTATCACTTAAGTTTTTTATCCCTAGCTGAATGTGTATAAGCGTACTAGGGGACTTTCTTTATCACTAAGCAAATTGATAACACTTGTTAATTTGGCTTTTAATCCTAGATATAACAAAACAAATACCATAAACAAGTGTAGAAGAAATCAATATAGATCTGCTCAATATCAGATTGATCAAAAAAGGATTTAGTAAGACTCTAAGATGTAAAATACTAATGTACAAGCAAAGCCCTTACTTACGTAATATGGTTCTAGACGAGCTAGGATCTGAGAGAAACTATTTCTGAAAACAGAAATGGTGCACTTTTGTTGCATTAAAGAAAAATCCCCACAAGGCTTACCTATCCAAGGTATTTAATGTGAGTATTTGTTTTTAAAAGATTTCTTGTCTTTTGTCCAATCTTCTTAATTCACAGGGCACCATATCACAGATTTATTATGCTACATAAAGCAAAAATTACACTTAACAAGTGTACGGTTGGTCATAAAAATAGATAAAACAACACTCTTAAAGGCTCGGATATCACAAGGAAAGGTTGTCAGCCATTCTTTTCAGAGAAGGTGAGGACAATGAGAAATAAAAATTATACACAAAGACTTCTACAATGCTACTTAGACCAGCTCTGGGCCATTACCACATGTGTTTTGTAGAATCCAAGTAGCAAACCAATTGCTCAGTGAACACTCTTTATTAAACATATTTTTAATTCCAGTTGTATAATAATAAATGAGACAGATTCACGCTACTTTACTCTCCAAATGACACAAATTTTAGACTGCTTTTCCAATAGTGGATATAGCTTATGTTGCCCATACGCTGGGTCTGTCCACTGGTAACCCCTATTCAGTTGTCATTCATTCAACAGATATTCACTGAGTACCACCTGAGTGAAAAACACATTTCTGACATAGGTGTTGGGGTACAGTTGGTAGCAGTATTCAAATTAGATGGATTCAGGAGTGCATGGCTGGGGAAGGGGTTGCAGTGGGGGACTCAATCTATAATCACAGCATGATTCTCTGTACTAGTGCCTGGTCTTCAGAGAAGGAATGAGAGTTTTATGTACAATTTATTAAAGCAATTAATAGGATAGTCTAAGAGGGAGCACAGGGTTTCAAAACAAACACTAAGACATTAACAGAATACATATAATAAATGCATTTAAATGCTTGTCTCAGGGAAAATAAGCCTGTTGGGTTTTCCATGGTAGGACTCAGATTCCTCAGTAACTTGATTGGTGGGTCAAAAATTTGAAGAGCAGAGAATCTCTCTGTTAGAGCACGTTCCCTTAATGGGTGCACATATCATACTGCACACATATTTTGAATTATAGATAAGAAGTCATTTTTGAAAAACTTTTTGTGGTTTGAACTTAAGTATATAATCACCATTTCTTTGTTATCTTCGTATTATAAACTTTTCTTTTTTGAAAAGTAGTATATTCATACCTGTACCTTGCATGATATCTTAGAGATAGTACATATTTAATGTTTTCTGAATGAACACAGTTTTTAGCTTGTGATTTAGTTTAAAAAATGTGACATTCCATCGACAGATGAATGGGTGAAGAAGATGTGGTACATATTTGCAATGGAATACTACTCAGCCATAAAAAGAATAAAACAATGCCATTTGCAGCAACATGGATGAACCTAGAGATTGTCATACTAAGTGAAGTAAGCCAAACAGAGTAAGACAAATATCATATGATACCACTTATATGTGGAATCTAAAATGTGACACAAATGAACTTATCTATGAAACAGAAACAAACTCACAGACATAGAGAACAGACTTGTGGGTGCCAAGGGGCAGGGAGGGAAGGACTGGGAGTTTGGGGCTAGCAGATGCAAACTATTATATATAGAATGGATAAACAACAAGGTCCTACTGTATAGCACAGGGAACTCTATTCAATATCCTGTGATAAACCATAATGGAAAAGAATATTAAAAAAGAAGGTATATATATGTACAACTGAATCACTTTGCTGTACAGCAGAAATTAACACAGCATTGTAAATCAACTATACTTCAGTAAAAAAAGAATCTCAACTTCGCTTGTACCAAAAACAAAAGTGACATAATAAAGTATTGCTTGGCACATAGTAGATGACCAATAAATGTCTGTTGAAAGACAGCATGAACGACTTACGTCTGTTCTTAAATGTTTAGGTGAGAGCACAAAACATATATAAAGACAAAACTATTCGTTTGAAAAGGTAGCTAATAAAAAAAATTCTCCAGCAAGATCTACGGACAACTCTTTAATGAGTACATAAGAAATACTCCGTTTTTAAGGACTGGTTTTCTTCTTGAATATATTATTTGCTCATCTTACAAGTAAAGCAGACAAAGTCTAAACTTTTAGTCACAATATCTGAAGTTCTTCAGGGAAGAAATGGGATCTTTATGAACAATTGCTTAAAATAATTTAACACAGTTAAGTTTGAAGAACTCCTTTTTTTTTTGAGGGAGGGACTATTATCAATTTTTTTTTTATTGAAGTACTGTATAGTTGATTTACAATGTTGTGTTAGTTTCAGGTGTACAGCAAAGTGATTCCAGTTATACACACATCTGTATCTATTTTTTTTTCAGATTCTTTTCCCTTATAGGTTATTGCAAAATATTAAGTAGAGTTCTCTATGCTACACAGTAGGTCCTTGTTGGTTATCTATTTTATATATGGTAGTGTGTTGTTAATCCCAAACTCCTAATTTATCCCTCCCCTGCCCTTCCCCCTTTGGTAATCATAAGTTTGTTTTCTATGTCCGTGGGTCTACTGCTGTTTTGTAAATAAGAAAGAACTGCTTACTTAATTTTTCCTTCCTTCCATCTTAAAGAAGGTTTAACCTACACAAAGTATCTTAATTTTCATGGATTCACTTATTTTAAAGAGCAATGAGGATATGGAGTCACCTTTTTGTATATTGGTTATGTAATTGTATTTGGCGTAGAGGGCAGAAAAGGGGAAGAACAGCAGAGTTGGAAGACTGTTTTTCCTTACTACACAAATAACCTCCTCCCTTCAAGTTTACCTTCTTTGGCTTTCTTGCACTGTGGTTGGGGAAAAAAAAGAAAGGTACTATATCCTTTTTTTTTCTTTCATCAATTTTTTTTATTAGGGTATAGTTGCTTTATAATGTTGTGGTAGTTTCTGCTGTGCAATGAAGTGAATCAGCTATACGTATACATATATCCCCTCCCTCTTGGACCTCCCACTCCCCCTATCCCACCCATCTAGGTCACCACAGAGCACTAAGCTGAGCTCCCTGTGCTATACAGCAGGTTCCCACTAGCTATCTGTTTTACACATGGTAGTGTATATATGTCAATCCCAATCTCCCAATTCATCCTCCCTCCATCCCCACCCCCTGCCTCCCTGTGTCCACAGGATGGTTCTCTACGTCTGTGTCTCTATTCCTGCCCTGCAGATAGGTTCATCTGTACCATTTTTCTAGATTCCTCATATATGCATTAATATATGATATTTGTTTTTCTCTTTCTGACTTACTTCACTCTGTATGACAGACTCTAGGTCCATCCACATCTCTACAAATGACCCAATTTCGTTCCCTTTTATGGCTGAGTAATATTCCATCGTATATATGTACCATATCTTCTTTATCCATTCATCTGTCAATGGACATTTAGGTTGCTTCTATGTCCTGATTATTGTAAATAGTGCTGCAATGAACATTGCGGTGCATGTGTCTTTTTGAATTATGGTTTTGTCAGGGTGTAGGCCCAGTAGTGGGATTGCTGGGTCATAAAGCCGACAAATTTTATGAGGGAAGACACTACGTAAATTATGCTTTAATGAATGGGAAGATATTAAAAATGATAACAATACATATTCAGATGACAATAATTACTGGGAAAGGACTACTTTGATGGCTAAGCCGATGAGAATGAATTAAGTTGAATATAAAATAGGCTTTTCAGTCATAAGACCACATCGAATTTATGTGTGTGTATATATATATATATATAAAATATGTAATTGTAAAAAAATTTAATATATAAATAATAAAAATATATAATTGAATATAATATAAATATATTAAAATGCATATGATATAAATAAAAAATACATTTAAAAATATATATATTCAATTGCCATTTTTATGTGACCTAGGAAACTGGGAGTAAGAAACCAAATACTCCGTGTAGTTTAAAGTTGTGTGGATTTGCTCCAGCATCTTGCAGCATTTCATTGCACATATTGCACATATTGGGAATGTCAAGTAAGTTACATATCAACTTGAATAGAGTTGCTTGTATAAATGCACCTAAACAACCTATTTAAATCATTTCTTTGACATGGCCTTGTCCTCACATGTCAGTTATCTCTCACTCACGCTGACCTGTTTTCTTATTTAAATATTACCACATAATTACACTTCTTTTTGATATCTGTTATCTTGCCCAAGGTGGAGTGATACTTTTCTTTAAGATGGTACAAAAACAATGTATCTGGAATGACATTAAAGATGAGTGATCACTGATGACTCTATGATGCTACTTTTTTTAATACTATAATATATAAATTAAGTGTAGTAAAGAACTTCAACTTTAGAAAGTAGAATAAATAGAATATTCTCACTGCATTGACACTATTACAGTTGAAAAACTTTATTAAATCCTTTGTGAAAGAGTGAAGAAATAATAGGTCTTGCTATAGGCTGAATGTTTGTGTCCCCCCAGATTCACATGTTAAATCCTAATGCCCAATGTGATGGTATTTAGAGGTGAGGCCTTTGGGAGGTGATTAGATCATGTGGGTGGAGCCCTTATGAATGGGATTAGTGTCCCTATAAAAGAAGCAGCCAGAGAACTCCCTCATCCCTTCTGTCACACGAGGACAGCAAAAGGATGGCCTGCTATGAACCAGGAAGTGAGCTCTCAACAGACACTGAATCTGCCAATGCCTTGATCTTGGACTTCCCAGCCTCCAGAACTGTGAGAAATAAATTCCTGTTCTTTACAAGCTATCCAATCTATTGTATTTTTGTTACAGCAGTCCAACGGACTAAGATAGGCTCTAAGAATTCTGTAATTATTCCTTTGCACATCATATTCTTTCCTTTAAAAGTTAATTATTTTTTAAGAGGTGATACATACACATGGTACTTTTATTTAAAAGTTGGACAGTAAAAAATCTGTTCAAAATCCTTGATCCCCAGCTACTTACTTCTCTTCCCTAGAGGCAATCAACTGTTACTATTTCTTGAGTGTCCTTTTGGAAGTACTTCATGCTTATATAAAAGAATCCATATTCACATATAAATATAGAATACATATTTTTAACTTATTTATACACAAATGTCACCATACTATACACATATTTCTGTACTTTTTAAGAAACAGTATATATTGGATATTGTTCTCTTTCTGTCTTTTCTTAGAAAAAAATAGACTTTATTTTTTTAGACTAGTTTTGGGTTCACAGAAAAACTGAGCGAAAAGTACAGAGAGTTCCCTTATACCTCTCATCCCCACATGTCAGAGTCTACCCTACTATGAACACATTCCATGTTCCATGGGTTGATATTCTATGGGTTTGGACAAATATATAATGACATGTATCCATCATTATAATATCATACAGAATAGTTTCACTGCCAAAAAAAATCCACTGTGCTCTACCTATTCATTCCTCCCTCACCCCCAAACTCCGGCAACCAATGATTTTTTTTTTTTTACTGTCTTCATAGTTTTGTCTTTTCCAGAATGTCACAGAGTTGGAATCATACAGTATGTAACCTTTTCAAGTTGGTTTATTTCACTTAGCAATATGCATTTTTTTCTTCCATGTCTTAACATTTCTTTTTAGCACTGAGTAATATTTCATTTTCTGGGATGTATCACAATTTATTTATCCATTTACCTACTGAAGGACATCTTGGTTATTTCCAAGTTTTGGCAAATAGGAATAAAGCTGCTATAATCATCCATGTGCAGGTGTCTGTGTGGACATAGTTTTCAACTCTTTTGGGTAAATACCAAGGAGTGTGACTGCTCAATGGTAAGATAAGAGTATGTTTAGCTCTGTAAGAAACTGCCAATCTGTTTTCTAAGGTGGCTGTAACATTGTGCATTCTCACCAACAATGAATGAGAATTCCTGTTGCTCCACATCTTCACCACATTTGGTGCTGTCGTGCTCCAGATTCTGGCCACTCTACTAGGTGTGTAGTAGTATCTAGTTGTAGTAGTATCTAGTATCATTCAGGAATTGCAAATTAAAATTTGAAATTCCTTAATGACATATGATGTTGAGCATCTTTTCATATGCTTTTTTTGCCATTTGTGTATTTTCTTTGGTGAGGTATCTGTCCAGATCTTTGGCTTTTTTTTTTTTTAATTGGGTTGCTTGTTTTCTTATTGTTGAGTTTTAAGAGTTTTTTCTATATTTTGGATAAGGTCCTTTATAAGAAGTGTCCTTTGCAAATATTTTTTTCCAGTCTGTGGCTAGTCGTCTCATTCTCTTGACTATTATTTTTCAGTACATATGGAGTTGCTTCATTTGTTGCTAACAGTGGAATAGTCTAACATATGGAATAGTCTAACGTATGGATGTACCATAATTTAACCAATCACTAAATGGCTTGTTGAACATTTAAATTGTTTTCAATCTTTTATAATTAAAATACTGTAAATTGATACTTAAACCTTTGTAAGGCTTTTGCATTTGTTCATCCTTCAGCCTGGATTGTTTTCCCCTCCAAGAGATGCTTATGTCTCACTCCTTTACTTTATCCAGGTGTCTCCTGAAATGTTACCTCCTCTGAAAGGTCTTCTATATCCATTCTATCTAAAGTAGAATTGTTCCATTCCATCACTCCCTGTCCACACATAGTGGGATATATATATATATATATATATATATATACACACACACATATATCACATTTTACTGCATATTATATTATAATGTATTATGTCATGTTACCTGTTTATGTTTTCAGCTGTCTAGATTCCCCTCTAGTGAATAAGTTGCATGAGGGTGGAAACTTTGTTTTATCTGCTGCCAGTACCTCAGACAACCCTTAGTGCATAGAGCTGCTTAGTAAGTGAATGAATGTGTTGGGTAAACATAAAATTATGGGTCAAAGCTGCATGCATTTTAAATTTCTGTATTGCCAAAGTACTCTCCCTAGAGGTTGTATTTATTCTTTCACTAGTAATACATGGGAGATCCTGTATCATCACATGCTCACCAACATATTGCATTATTAAACTCGCCAATCAGACAGCTGAAAATTCCTTCCTACAGTTTTTAAAATTTATTTTTGGCTGCGCTGGGTCTTCGCTGCTGAGCGCGGGCTCTCTCTAGTTGCGGTGAGCAGGGGCTGCTCTTCATTGCGGTGCACGGGCTTCTCACTGTGGTGGCTTCTCTCGTTGTGGAGCACGGGCTCTAGGCGCACGGGCTTCAGTAGTTGCAGCTCGTGGGCCCTAGAGCACGGGCTCAGTAGTTGTGTCGCGTGGGCTTAGTTGCTCCGCGGCATGTGGGATTTTCTCAGACCAGGGCTCGAACCTGTGTCCCCTGCATTGGCAGGCGGATTCTTAACCACTTTGCCACCAGGGAAGCCCCCTTCCTATACTTTTAATTCACATTTTTCTTATCATGAGTAAAGGCAGCAATTTTTTCACATTAAAATTCACTTTTTAGTAAACTCTTCATATTCTTTTTCCATTTTAAAAAATTGGGTTATTGGTCTTTGGCCTACTGATTTATGACTTTTTTCATAAAAGAGAAGAGCTCTTTGTGACATTTGCAGATTTTTTTCCAAGTTCACTTAAAAAAAACTTGTTTGTGGTGTTTTGTCATGCAGAACTGTTTTATTTTATGAAGGCATATTGTCATGCTTTTCTGTTTTGGTTGTAGAGTTGGGGTGGTCGCCTTGTGATCTCAGGTCTTTTATGGGTTCAAGAAAATTTTTTTTGCAGATTTTGTTGTTGTTGCTATAAGGATGAGAATGACATTCTTTCTAGTTTTCTGCATTCAAGCAGAAGCTAGAAGGTAATTGATTTTTACACATTAATTTTGTGTCTAGCCATCTTATCAAATTCTGTTGTTGTTTATAAGGCTTTTCATTTGCTTTTCCTTGGTTTTCCAATTGAGGAATTATGTAAATAAGCATACACTCTTATCCTTTTCCAGTTCTTATATATCTTCTTTTTTTCTCTATAACAGTGTTAAATGATAGTAGTGATAGTGGTTATCTTTATTTTATTATTGCCTTTAATGGAATTACTCCTAGTATAGATAATGAATTTTATTAAATGTATTATGAGTATCCATTAGGTATAATCATGTGATCTTCCTCTTTTCAGCTGTTCATTCATTCAACAAATACTTGATGAGTGCCTATAATGTGTCTATGTTCTAAGTTTTGGGGACACAACACTGAGGAAAGAAAACAGACAAAAATCCTGTTGTCATGGTGCTTATAATTCTAGAGGTTAAGGACAAACAGTAAATCTTGATAAATAAAAAATACATTATGTCATATGATAACATATGCTATGGAGGGAAGCATATAAACACAGGGAATGTATGTATGAGTGTGCATGGGGGGTGATTTGCAACTTTTAAAAGTATGACCAGGTGATATTTGATTAAAATTCTTAGGGAAATAAGCTATGGGAATATCTTGAAGAAGAGCAGCACAGGCAAACAGGACAGCACGTACAAAAGTCCTGAGGTGGAGACATGCCTAGTATGTTCCAGGAACATAAATAAGACCTGTGTGGGAAGAGGAGGCTAATCGAGGGTGGGTAGGAATAGTAGGAATGATTATCAGAGAGGTAATAGGGGGCCAGATCATGCATGGTCTCACAGGCCATTATAGGTATGTTAGCTTTATTCCACACGAGATAGGAAATCATTTGGAGAGTTTAAGCAGAGGAGTGACATAATCTAACTTGTATTTTAAAAGGGTTACACTGACTACTGTGTTGAGAATAGACTGTATGAGAAGCTATTACAACAGTCCAAGCAAGGTATGGGGGTGGCTTGGACTAGGAGATAGTAAGAAGTTACATGATACTGGATACATTTTCAAGGAATAGGATTTGTTGGCAGATTTGGTGTGGGATGTGAGGAGATTAAGGATGACTCTCAGGTTTTAAATTTGTGCAAATGTCCCATTAATTAAGACATGAAAGCCTGGGGGGAGGACCCTTTGGGCTTATTTGAGGTAACTAATAAGAGGATGATTTTGCACATTCCGAGTCTGAGATGTGTGCCAGATATCCAAGTGAAGGTGTCAAGTAGGAATTTGTGTACACAAACCTGGAATTCAGGAGAGAGCTCCAGGCAGCATATATAAAGTTGAGAATTATTAGTGAATAGATAATATTTAAGGCCATGTAATTGGATGAGATCAATAAGAGAATGAGTGCAAATAGAAAAGAGAAGAAACTAAAGCTTGAGCCATGGGTCACTCTAACATTTAAAGAACAGGAAGATTAGGTGGAACCAGCAAAGGAGATTGAGAAGGAGCTAGGGAGGAAGGAGGAGCTGTAATAGGGAAGAACAAATCTGACTCCATATTAGATCTGTTCCTTTCACTTTAACCTCACTTTAACCTTTGGGCTCTGTTGCCTGTGCTTAGTCATGCTGGCTCTGTACCTTTTGTAAAAGAATGTTGCCTACAGCTTGAAATATACATGAACACTGTGGCTTGGCTGTGACCTCACCTACACGGATAGCCACAAGAACAAAGAATCCAACACCAAGAAGTTTGCAACAACTAACCCCGTCCCTCCCTCACTTTGCCTTTAAAAGAGCTTTGCTGAAAGTCTTCAAGGAGTTTGGCATGAGCCACTCATGTCCTTGCATGGCCCTGCAATAAACCTTTCTCTGCTCCAAACTCTGATGTTTCTGTATTGTTTGGCTTCACTGTGTGTCAGGCACACAGACTTACATTCAGTAACAGAGCCAGTAGGGTAAGCCATTTGAAAAGAGTATTTAAAGGAGGAGGGAGTAGTCAACTCTGTTCAGTATTGCTGATAGTCAAGTAAGATGAGGAGGGTTGAGAAATGACAGTTGGGCTTGGTGATGTGAAAGTCACCAATGAGCTTGAGAAGAGCAATCTTGGTAGGTGAGACTGATGAGAGTGGATTCAGGAGAGAATGGGAAGAGAGTAATTAGAGACGATGAGCATAGATGATCCTTTAAAGAGTATTGTAACAAAGTGGAGCAGAGAAATGAGACAGTAACTGGTGAGAAGTGTGAGGTCAAAAGACTTCTTTTTAAAGATGAGAGAAATTACAGCATGTCTGTATACTGATAAGAATGATTTACAGACCATTTGATGCAGATGGAGAGAAAGGGGAGAATTGTTGGAGGTAATGGCTTTGAGAAAATGAGAATGGATGAGATATAGTACACAGGTGGACAGGTTGGCCTAGGCTAGGAGCATGACAGTCAATCCTCAGTAAAAGGAGAAAATGTATATTGAGCGGAGATGTAGGTGAGTGAGTAGAGGTGATAATATTTTATTGAAATTTTCTTTTGATTTTTTTTAATGAAATAAGAAATAGCGTCATCAACTGAGACTGAGGATGGTGAGAAAGTGTTGGAGGTTTGGGTCAAGAGGACAAAATGTGAAGTAGCTGTCTAGGAGAAGGGAGAGAGAATGAACTCGGGATATATAGTGATTGGGGTGAGCATTAAGGGCCCACTTGAGGTTAGTGATCATGAATTTAAAACGAGATCAATCAGCATGGCTGTATGTTTTTCTGCAGCAACATTCTGTTGTAAGGATACAAACAGGAAGTAGGCAGAGAGTTGAGGTTAGTTAATGTAATGGTTTTACCAGGCAAGTATGCAGAAGAAAGATAGGTAAGGGATGGATCACAGACTTTAAGCTGCTTAAAGACAGAAGTAGTTTCCGTGAGGCAATTTCTTCCTGGAATTTTTCAGGAAATTTATGTGTTTTGCTAAATCCTGAATCCTAGGAAAAAAAGATAAGTTTATAAATTGGGGAAACAGGTAAAAGTATTAGAACTCCCATGTGAGACAAAATATAACATAAAGATGTTAGTTTGGGGGGAAGAAATCCACTAGCATCAAGTTGAAAGCAAAGCAGGAAATGCTGACACTCAGGATCAAAGTTAAGGTTGACATTGCTGGAAACTTAATGAGAGCATGTAAGAGAGAAATAGTCGTGTTCTAGTGAGGCTTGTTTTTAGGTGTTGCCATAAGTATGTGCTTGTGGCACTGTCTGCTGCTAAGAGTGAGATGTCTTGCAAGCAAAATAAATGTTATTCAGCTTACATGAATAGTATACTTTATAGAAATTCTATGAATGGTGTTCCAAGAAATAAGTTTTGGAAGAAAAAAAAATCTGTAAGTTTGCATTTTGGATATGTGATTCTGAGTAGTGTTTTTATGCTGCTAGGTGACTGGAATGTTATTTGAATACTCACCCAATAATGTTTGCTGGCATTCTCCAGTGTTTGAATATTCACTACAGGCAACAGCTCTTTGTAAATTTTACTCAACTTAATATTTCTTTATATATTTATATTTTTTAGACTGTAGACTATTTAATATATTGATAGTAAGTCAGGAGGATAAAGACTGTGGAAAGTGTTTTAAGAATAACTTATGATTTGGGGAATTCCTAGAAATTTTGTTTCTCATTCCCAACACCCAAAGATTAATATATGCTGGGAACTTGGAAACGGTAGACAGAAGTGGGAACATGAGGGAACTGAGTGAGGGTAAATGAAAAGGTGGTAGGACCCACTGATGATAGGTCCTGATAGGAACCCATTTATTACATGAAGCAAAGTGGAGGGACAGGAGATAGTGGGATTTTTGAAATTGAGTTTATGAAGGCAGTGCAATTTTCACTATTGAAAAGGTCTAGGTTTAATGACAAGAATGAGTAGGTAAGATAAGACGGAAGACAAGGTCACTGAAATAGAGGAGGTCAAGAAACTGAGAGAAGAAAATGCTGGAAGGATTATTGTGTGTAGTGACAATGAACCAGGAGTTGAAAACTTCAAAGGATGAAAGGAGATACCTGGAGAGAGATGACTGCAAACCATAGGAGGTAGAAAAATATAGTCTCATTACTTGGGATTTATAGGTAGGGTTTTAGCCTATAAAAAGTGGCAGTAAGGTCAAGGTTACTTGTGATACCTTTAGGCCCAAAGTATATGGGAGAGAAAACAGCCATCACTTGAGAGCACTGCAGAGAAAGCAGTGTCCTTGGAGGACAGCCAGGTTTCAGTAAGCACAGGCAGCAAAAGGAATATTGGGAGAAAAGGTGGAGGGTATTGCTTTTCTGACCATGGATTTCTGAGGACTTACTGAAAGGATTTCAGTGGTTGAAGAGAATTACGAGATGGGATTGGGGAAAAATGTGTATATAGAAAACCTTATGGTATGAGAGTCTTGGGAGATCGTGATTTTTTGTCATTGCTGCTCTGAACAGTGATAATAGACATTATAAGATTAATCCTGATAGCCTCAGATAGATAGTGGGGTTAAAGCTGGGAGTCCGGAGCCAACACAAGGGGTTTTGCCTGGAGCTCACAATGATTGGCTGCCCTCTCTGTTCCTGCCAACTTTGATGTGGAGGCATAAGTGAAGTGACTTTATACAGAACACGTGGATCTCTGGATGAGTAGGAGGATTCATCTTGACTCTTATAGTGGAGACTGAGGGAAAGGCAGTCTTATCCCAGTCGCAGTGAGTTATATTAATAGATCTCCTAATACTGGGCTGTCTTTACACTCCTGTTAGAAACCTCAGTTGGTCATGGCATGTTATTCTTTTAATGGTCTACATCAGGGGCCCCCAACCACTGGGCTGTGGACCGCTATCTGTTAGGCCTGTTAGGAACCGGGACGCACAGCAGGAGGTGAGCGGCGGGAGAGTGAGTGAAGCTTCATCTGCTGCTCCCCACCACTTGCATTACCCCCTGAACCATCTCCCCACCCTTACCCCGTGGTCTGTGGAAAAAATGTCTTCCATGAAACTGGTCCCTGGTACCAAAAAGGCAGGGGACAACTGGTCTACTTCAGTCTGCTTATTCAAAATTTTGTAGTGTTGTTTGAAAGTGAGATTGGTCTATAATTATTTTTCTCTTTTAGTGCTTTGTTAATTTTTTTTTTTTTTTGTATTTTATTTGGCTGCATCAGGTCTTAGTTGCAGCATGTGGGCTCTTTGTTGTGGCGTATGGGCTTCTCTCTAGTTGTGGCGTGCAGGATCCAGAGTGCATGGGCTCAGTAGTTGTGGCATGTGGGCTTAGTTGCCCCGTGGCATGTGGGATCTCAGTTCACCAACCAAGGGTCAAATCCGTGTCCCCTACATTGGAAGGCGGATTCTTAACCACTGGACTACCAGGGAAGTCCCCGTGTTTTGTTAAATTTTTGTATTAAATCTTATAGTGGCTTCATAAAAATAATTGGATGTTTCTTTTATCTTGTAACCTTGAAAAGTTTAAATAGCACTGGAGTTACCTGTTCCTTAAAAGTTTGGCAGAATTCAATTGTGAAAACTTTTTATAGGGTTGAAATGTTACCATTACTTTTTTTTTTTTTTTTTTTTCGATACGCGGGCCTCTCACTGCTGTGGCCTCTCCCGTTGCAGAGCACAGGCTCCGGACGCGCAGGCCCAGCGGCCATGGCCCACGGGCCCAGCCGCTCCGCGGCATATGGGATCTTCCCGGACCGGGGCACGAACCTGTGTCCCCTGCATCGGCAGGCAGACTCCCAACCACTGCGCCACCAGGGAAGCCCACCATTACTTTTTATTATATTGATTATTTAGAAAGAGGATCCACATTTTATCTTTGTAGCCTTAGCACCTAGCTCAGTGGCTGAAACAAACTATATTATCCTCAACATTATAAATTGAGATTCGTATTTCAAGAAGAAAAAGTATATTAAAATACCTTAACATGAAGATTTGTATTAGCTGTCCCTCTCCATTTTCAAGGCTTCCACCTTAATTTACCCTCTATTACCTGATCTATTACAATAGTCTTCTAACTGGTCTCTCTGGCTTCTCTCTTTCTTATCTCCAATATCCATCTTATATTCTACTCCCAGATTAACCTTCCTAAAGGGCTGCTCTGATCATTTGACACTTGCATAAAAACCATAAAAAACTTTTTTTATTTTATTGAAGTATAGTTGATTTACAATGTTGTATTAATTTCTGGTGTACAGCAAAGTGATTCAGCTATATTTATATTCTTTTTCATATTCTTTTCCATTATGGTTTATTACAGGATATTGAATATAGTTCCCTACGCTATACAGAAGGACCTTGTTTATCCATTCTGCATATAATACTTTGTATCTGCTAATCCCAAACTCCCACTCATCCCTCCCCACAACCCCTCACCCTTGGCAACCACAAGTCTGTTTTCTATGTTTCTGAGTTTGTTTTTGTTTTGTAGATAAGTCCATTTTTTGTCATATTTTAGATTCCACATATAAGTGATATCATATGGTATTTGTCTTTCTCTGTCTGACTTACTTCACTTAGTATAATAATCTCTAGGTCCATCCAACCCTTGCACAAAAACCTTGAGAAGCTTCCCAGTGGCTAAAACACAAGTGCAAACTTTTCACTGCTCTCCATCTCAATCCACCTTCCCTTTGTCTTCCACTATTTCCCCACAGATACACTATGTTTAGGTAAGCTGTGTTCCTTGCCATTTCCCATACAATTTTTGTCTTATCATTTCTGTCCTTCGTTCATGCTATGCCACTATTTATTTAGGCTTTTTCTTCTATTCCCTTGTCCCTACTGGCCAAAGAATCCTGCTCATCTCTCAAGTTCACCTCTTCCATGAATTCATCCATGAAGACAGAGTTATCTCTCATAATTCTTTGAAAAAAAACATGTGTATTTATCTTGTATCCTCTAGTAAAATGAAAACTTCTTGAAGGTAAGAATCCTAACTTAGAGATCTTTACAAAACTTACAGCATTTATTCAATAATTAAGTTTTGAATGGGTGAATGAATAGATCTATAAACTGATAATGACTTATTCTAACCATTTAAGGTAAATTCTGAACATTCTCCTTTAGTATGGATTTGACATGCTATGGAATTTAGCATCATGTTCTGATTAACACATGAATATTTGGATGAAATATATATGTTTTACACACTCCTGTAAGTATGATATATATCATATATATATATTTATATATATAATTATAAAAATTCATGAGCTTGCATGAAATAATGTCAGTCATAGACATAATTTCAAATATGTTTTCCTTGAAAAAATAATAGATTAATAATGGACTTTAAGAGGCATATTTTAAAATATTATTAGACCTATTATTTAAATAGAATCTATTTACTGCTTCAAGACGGTGGAAGAGTAAGACATGGAGATCACCATCCTCCCCACAAATACATCAGAAATACATCTACATGTGGAACAACTCCTACAGAACACCTACTGAATGCTGGCAGAAGACCTCAGACCTCCCAAAAGGCAAGAAACTCCCCACGTACCTGGGTAGGGCAAAAGAAAAAAGAAAAAACAGAGCCAAAAGAATAGGGATGGGATCTGCACCAGTGGGAGGGAGCTGCTAAGGAGGAAAGGTCTCCACACACTAGAAGCCCCTTTGCGGACGCAGACTGTGGGTGGCGGAGGGGGAAAGCTTCGGAGGCACGGAGGAGAGCGCAGCCATAGCGGTGTGGAGGGTAAAGCAGAGAGATTCCCGCACAGAGGATCGGTGCTGACCAGCACTCACCAGCCCGAGAGGTTTGTCTGCTCACCCGCCGGGGCGGAGCGGGGGCTGGGAGCTGAGGCTCGGGCTTCAGTCGGATCCCAGGGAGAGGACTGGGGTTGGCTGCGTGAACACAGCCTGAAGGGCCTAGAGCGCCACGGCTAGCCGGGAGGGAGTTGGGAAAAAAGTCTGGACCTGCCGAAGACACAAGAGACGTTTTCTTCCCTCTTTGTTTCCTGGTGCGCGAGGAGAGGGGATTAAGAGCGCTGCTTAAAGGAGCTCCAGAGACGGGTGCGAGCCGCGGCTAAAAGCGCGGACCCCAGAGACGGGCCTGAGACGCTAAGGCTGCTGCTGCCGCCACCAAGAAGCCTGTGTGCGAGCACAGGTCACTATCCACACCTCCCCTCCCGGGAGCCTGTGCAGCCCACCACTGCCAGGGTCCCATGATCCAGGGACAACTTCCCCGGGAGAACGCAGGGCACGCCTCAGGCTGGTGCAATGTCATGCTGGCCTCTGCCGCCGCAGGCTCGCCCCACACTCCGTACCCCTCCCTACCCCTGGCCTGAGTGAGCCAGAGCCCCCGAATCAGCGGCTCCTTTAACCCCGTCCTGTCTGAGTGAAGAACAGATGCCCTCCAGAGACCTACACGCAGAGGCGGGGCCAAATCCAAAGCTGAACGCTGGGAGCTGTGCGAACAAAGAGAAAGGGAAATCTCTCCCAGCAGCCTCAGGAGCAGCGGATTAAATCTCCACAATCAACTTGATGTACCCTGCAGCTGTGGAGTACCTGAAAAGACATCGAATCATCCCAAATTGAGGAGGTGGATTTTGGAAGCAACAATATATATATTTTTTCCTTTTTTCTCTTTTTGTGAGTGTGTATGTTTATGCTTCTGTGTGTGATTTTGTCTGTATAGCTTTGCTTTTACCATTTGTCCTAGGGTTCTATCTGTCCGGTTTTGTTTTGTTTTGTTTATTATTACTTAAATTTTTTTTTCTTAATAATTATTTTTTATTCTTTATATTAATAACTTTATTTTATCTTCTTCTTTCTTTCTTTTTTTTCCTCCCTTTTATTCTGAGCCATGTGGAAGACAGGCTCTTGGTGCTCCAGGCAGGCGTCAGGGCTGTGCCACTGAGGTGGGAGAGCTAAGTTCAGGACACTGGTCCAAAAGAGACCTCCCAGGTCCAGGTAATATCAAACGATGAAAATCTCCCAGAGATCGCCATCTCAAGGTCAAGACCCAGCTCCACTCAACAACCAGCAAGCTACAGTGCTGGACACCCTATGCCAAGCAACTAGCAAGAGAGGAACACAATCCCATCCGTCAGAACAGAGGCTGCCTAAAATCATAATAAGGCCACAGACACCCCAAATCATACCAACAGACGTGGGCCTGCCCACCAGAAAGACAAGATCCAGCCTCATCCACCAGAGCACAGTCACTAGTCCCCTTTACCAGGAAACCTACACAACCCACAAACAACCTTAGTCACTGGGGGCAGACACCAAAAACAATGGAAACTACGAACCTGCAGCCTGCGAAAAGGAGACCCCAAACACAGTAAGTTAAGCAAAATGAGAAGACAAAGAAACACACAGCACATGAAGGAGCAAGATAAAAATCCACCAGACCAAACGAAGGACGAGGAAGTAGGCAGTCTACCTGGAAAAGAATTCAGAATAATCATAGTAAAGATGATCCAAAATCTTGGATATAGAATGGAGAAAATACAAGAAACGTTTAACAAGGACCTAGAAGAATTAAAGAGCAAACAAACAGTGATGAACAACACAATAAATGAAATTAAAAATTATCTAGAAGGAATCAATAGCAGAATAACTGAGGCAGAAGAACGGATAAGTGTCCAGGAAGATAAAATAGTGGAAATAACTACTGCAGAGCACAATAAAGAAAAAAGAATGAAAAGAACTGAGGACAGTCTCAGAGACCTCTGGGACAATATTAAACGCACCAACATCCGAATTATAGGGGTCCCAGAAGAAGAAGAGAAAAAGAAAGGGACCAAGAAAATATTTGAAGAGATTATAGTTGAAAACTTCCCTAAAATGGGAAAGGAAATATTTAATCAGGTCCAGGAAGCAGAGAGAGTCCCATACAGGATAAATCCAAGGAGAAACATGCCAGGACACATATTAATCAAACTATCAAAAATTAAATACAAAGGACAAATATTAAAAGCAGCAAGGGAAAAACAACAAATAACACATAAGGGAATCCCCATAAGGTTAACAGCTGATCTTTCAGCAGAAACTCTGCAAGCCAGAAGGGAGTGGCAGGACATATTTAAAGAGATGAAGGAGAAAAACCTACAACCAAGATTACTCTACCCAGCAAGGATCTCATTCAGATTTGATGGAGAAATTAAAACTTTACAGACATGCAAAAGCTAAGAGAATTCAGCACCACCAAACCAGCTTTACAACAAATGCTAAAGGAACTTCTCTAGGCAGGAAACACAAGAGAAGGAAAAGACCTATAATAATAAACCCAAAACAATTAAAAAAATGGTAATAGGAACATACATATCGATAATTACTTTAAATGTAAATGGATTAAATGCTCCCACCAAAAGACATAGACTGGCTGAATGGATACAAAAACAAGACCTGTACATATGCTGTCTACAAGAGACCCACTTCAGACCAATGGACACAAACAGACTGAAAGTGAGGGGATGGAAAAAGATATTCCATACAAATGGAAATCAAAAGAAAGCTGGAGTAGCAATTCTCATATCAGACAAAATAGACTTAAAAAAAAAGACTATTACAAGAGACAAAGAAGGACACTGCATAATGATCAAGGGATCAATCCAAGAGGAAGATATAACAATGGTAAATATTTATGCACCCAACATAGCAGCAGCTCAATACATAAGGCAAACACTAGCAGCCATAAAAAGGGATATCAACAGTAACAAAAAACATAGTATGGGACTTTAACACCCCATTTTCACCAATGGACAGATCATCCCAAATGAAAATAAATAAGGAAACACAAGCTTTAAATGATACATTAAACAAGATGGACTTAATTGATATTTATAGGACATTTCATCCAAAAACAACAGAATATACATTCTTCTCAAGTACTCATGGAACATTCTCCAGGATAGATCATATCTTGGTTTAAAAATCAAGCCTTGGTAAATTTAAGAAAATTGAAATTGTATCAGCTATCTTTTCCAATCACAACGCTATGAGACTAGATATCAATTACAGGAAAAAATCTGTAGGAAATACAAACACATGGAGGCCAAACAACACACTACTGAATAAGCAAGAGATCACTGAAGAAATCAAAGAGGAAATAAAAAAATACCTAGAAACAAATGACAATGAAAATACAATGACCCAAAACCTATGGGATGCAGCAAAAGCAGTTCTAAGAGGGAAGTTTGTAGGAATACAATCCTACCTTAAGAAACAAGAAACGTCTCAAATAAACAACCTAACCTTACACCTAAAGCAAATAGGGAAAGAAGAACAAAAAACCCCCAAAGTTAGCAGAATTAAAGAAATGATAAAGATCAGATCAGAAATAAATGAAAAAGAAATGAAGGAAACGATGGCAAAGGTCAATAAAACTAAAAGCTGGTTTCTTGAGAAGATAAGGAAAATTGATAAACCGTTAGCCAGACTTATCAAGAAAAAAAGGGAGGAGACTCATATCAATAGAATTGGAAATGAAAAAGGAGAAGTAACAAGTGGCACTGCAGAAATGCAAAGGATCATGAGAGATTACTACAAGCAACTCTATGCCAAAAAAATGGACAACCTGGAAGAAATGGACAAATTCTTAGAAAAGCACAACCTTCCGAGACCGAACCAGGAAGAAAAAGAAAATATGAACAGAGCAATCACAAGCACTGAAATTGAAACTGTGATTAAAAATCTTCCAACAAACAAAAGCCCAGCAACAGATGGCTTCACAGGCGAATTCTATCAAATATTCAGAGAAGAGCTAACATCTATCCTTCTCAAGCGCTTCCAAAATACAGTAGAGGCAGGATCACTCCCAAACTCATTCTACGAGGCCACCATCACTCTGATACCAAAACCAGACAAAGATGTCACAAAGTAAGAAAACTACAGGGCAATATCACTGATGAACATAGATGCAATAATCCTCAACAAAATGCTAGCAAACAGAATCCAACAGCACATTAAAGGATCATACACCATGATCAAATGGGGTTTATCCCAGGAATGCAAGGACTCTTCATATACACAATTCCATCAATGTGATAAACCATATTAACAAACTGAAGGAGAAAAAACATATTATTATCTCAATAGATGCAGAGAAAACATTCGACAAAATTCAACACCCATTTATGATAAAAACCCTCCAGAAAGTAGGCATAGAGGGAACTTACCTCAACATAATAAAGGCCATATATGACAAACCCATAGACAACATCATCCTCAATGGTGAAAAACTGAAAGCATTTCCACTAAGATCAGGAAAAAGACAAGGTTGCCCACTGTCACCACTGTTATTCAACGTAGTTTTGGAAGTTTAAGCCACAACAATCAGAGATGAAAAAGAAAAAAAAGGAATCCAAATTGGAAAAGAAGAAGTAAAGCTGTCACTCTTTGCAGATGACATGATACTATACATAGAGACTCCTAAAGATGCTATCAGAAAACTATTAGAGCTAATCAATGAATTTGGTAAAGTAGCAGGATACAAAACTAATGCACAGAAATCTCTGGCATTCCTATACACTAATGATGAAAAATCTGAAAGTGAAATCAAGGAAACACTCCCATTTACCATTGCAACAAAAAGAATAAAATATCAAGAATAAACCTACCTAAGGAGACAAAAGACCTGTATGCAGACAATTATAAGACACTGATGAAAGAAATTAAAGATGATACAAACAGATGGAGAGATATACCATGTTCTTGGATTGAAAGAATCAACATTGTGAAAATGACTCTACTACCCAAAGCAATCTACAGATTCAATGCAATCCCTATCAAACTACCACTGGCATTTTTCACAGAACTAGAACAAAAAATTTCACAATTTGTATGGAAACACAAAAGACCCCAAATAGCCAAAGCAATCTTGAGAACGAAAAATGGAGCTGGAGGAATCAGGCTCCCTGACTTCAGACTATACTACAAAACTGCAGTAATCAAGACAGTATGGTACTGGCACAAAAACAGAAAGATAGATCAATGGAACAGGATAGAAAGCCCAGAGATAAACCCACGCACATATGGTCACCTTATCTTTGATAAAGGAGGCAGGAATGTACAGTGGAGAAAGGACAGCCTCTTCAATAAGTGGTGCTGGGAGAACTGGACAGGTACATGTAAAAGTATGAGATTAGATCACTCCCTAACACCATACACAAAAATAAGCTCAAAATGGATTAAAGACCTAAATGTAAGGCCAGAAACTATCAAACTGTTAGAGGAAAACATAGGCAGAACACTCTATGACATAAATCACAGCAAGATCCTTCTTGACCCACCTCCTAGAGAAATGGAAATAAAAACAAAAATAAACAAATGGGCCCTAATACAACTTCAAAGCTTTTGCACAGCAAAGGAAACCATAAAAAAGACCAAAAGACAACCCTCAGAATGGGAGAAAATATTTGCAAATGAAGCAACTGACAAAGGATTAATCTCCAAAATTTACAAGCAGCTCATGCAGCTCAATAACAAAAAAACAACCCAATCCAAAAATGGCAGAAGAGCTAAATAGACATTTCTCTAAAGAAGATATACAGATTGCCAACAAACACATGAAAGAATGCTGAACATCACTAATCATTAGAGAAATGCAAATCAAAACTACAATGAGATATCATCTCACACCGGTCAGAATGGCCATCATCAAAAAATCTCGAAACAATAAATGCTAGAGAGGGTGTGGAGAACAGGGAACACTCTTGCACTGTTGGTGGGAATGTAAATTGATACAGCCGCTATGGAGAACAGTATGGAGGTTCCTTAAAATCTACAAATAGAACTACCATACGAGCCAGCAATCCCACTACTGGGCATATACCCTGAGAAAACCATAATTCAAAAAGAGTCATGTACCAAAATGTTCATTGCAGCTCTATTTACAATAGCCAGGATATGGAAGCAACCTAAGTGTCCATCAACAGATGAATGGATAAAGAAGATGTGGCACATATATACAATGGAATATTACTCAGCCATAAAAGGAATGAAACTGAGTTATTTGCAGTGAGGTAGATGGACTTAGAGTCTGTCATACAGAGTCAAGTAATTCAGAAAGAGAAAAACAAATACCGTATGCTCACATATATATATGGAATCTAAAAACAAAAGGAAAAAAATGGTCAGAAGAACCTAGGGGCAAGATGGGAATAAAGATGCAGACCTATTAGAGAATGGACTTGAGGATATAGGGAGGGGAAAGGTAAGCTGGGACAAAGTGAGAGTGTCATGGACATATATACACTACCAAACAAAAAAGATAGCTAGTGGGAAGGAGCCGCATAGCACAGGGAGATCAGCTCGGTGCTTTGTGACCACCTAGAGTGGTGGGATATGGAGGGTGGGAGGGAGGGAGATGCAAGAGGGAAGAGATATGGGGACATATGTATATGTATAACTGATTCACTTTGTTATACAGCAGAAACTAACACACCATTGTAAAGCTATTATACTCTAATAAAGATGTTAAAAAAATCTATTTACTGATCCTATTTTATGTTATTATGTTATCTAGCTGTAGTAATGGATAACTTATTGTTTAAAATCACTGGTTTTCATCTTAAGAGTGACAAACACCTACGAAAAATGTCTTCCTGAGTGGCTTTCTCTAGACCTCAAATAAGAGATTGAGGAAATAGAACTATTACATTGATGATTTTCAGATAATATTTGAACAAGCCAGGCTGTTATTAGCATGTAAACACAATGTAACAGCTTTTCAGTGTACCTAGATATTTACTTCTGAGAGACCACTGGAGTCTCTTTACACTATAAGTGAAGTATTTTTTTAAAATACAGAGGTTTTCCATAAGGAGCGACGGCTCACAGCCCCATATTGGGCTCCCCAGCCTGGTGGTCCTGTAGCAGAAGATAAGCCTCCAGAACATCTGGCTTTGAAGGCCATCAGAGCTTGTGTACAGGAGAGCCAGAGGGCTGTAGGAAACAGACTCCATTCTTAAAGGGCTCATGCAGAACCTCACCAGCTCTGAGACCTATGGCAGAGGCAGTATTTTGAAAGGGGCCTGGGTCAGACCCACTTGCGGAATTTGCAGAGCCTACTGGAGAGGTAGGAGGCAACTGGGACTCCCTCCAGGGAGAGGGACACTGGCAGCAGCAGACTGGGACATGGGCGGCAGCCATTTTTGGGAGTTCACTCTACCACTAGGACACTGGTGCTGGCAATCTAAATTAAATAAAGTTGTAGGATACAAATTAATATGCAAAATGTGTTGCATTTCTATATACTGACAACAAAAGGTCAGAAAGAGAAATTAAAAAAAAATCTCATTTACAATTGCATCAAAAAGAATAAACCTAACTAATAGGTGAAAGATCTGTACTTGGAAAACCATGCAACATTAATGAAAAAAACTGAAGATGACCAAAGAAAGATATACTGTGCTCATGAACTGGAAGAATTAATATTGTTAAAATGACCACAGAGTCCAAGGCATTCTACAGGTTCCGTGCAGTCCCTATCAAAATAGTAATGGCATTTTTTACAGAACTAGAACAAATAATTAAAATACTTGTATGGAAACACAAAAGAGCCTGAATAGCCAAAAAATCTTGAGGAAGAAGAATATAGAGGTACCACACTCTCTGGTTTCAAACTATACTACAAACCTACAATCATCATAACAGTATGGTACCAGCACAGAAACAGACACATAGATCAATGGAACAGAATAAAAAGCCCAGAAATAAGCACATGCTCATATGGTCAATTAATCTATGTCAAAGGAGGCAAGAAGATACAGTCTCTTCAATAAATGGTGTCGGGAAAACTGGATAGCTACACACAAAAGAATCAAGCTGGACTACTTTCTCACACCATGCACAGAAATAAATTCAAAATGGATTAAAAACTTAAATGTAAGACCTGAAACCATAAAACTCCTAGAAGAAAGCATAGGCAGTACTCTCTTTGACACTGGTCATAGTAATATTTTTTTGGATATGTCTCCTCAGGCAAGGGAAACAAAAGCAAAAATAAACAAATGGGACTACGTCAAAATAAAAAGCTTTTGCATACCAAGGAAACTCTTAACAAAACAAAAAGGCAGCATACTGAATGGGAGTAAATATTTGCAAATGACATATCTGATAAGCAGTTAATATTCAAAATATACAAAGAACTCATGCAAGTTAACATCAACAAAAACCAAACAGCCCAATTAAAAAATGAGCAGAGGGCCTGAATAGGTATTTTTCCAAAGACATATGGATGGCTAACAGACACATGGAAAGATGCTCAGCATAACTAATCATCAGGAAAATGCAAATCAAAACCATGGTGAGATATCACCTCACACCCGTTAGAATGGCCATCATCAAAAAGACAGATAAGTCCTGAGGATGTGGAGAAAAGGGAACTTTCATGCACTGTTGGTGGGAATGTAAATTGTTACAACCACTATGAAAAACAGTATGGGGGTTCCTCAAAAAATTAAAACTACCATATGGATCCAGCAATTCCACTTCTGGGTATTTTCTTTTTTGATTTGAATTTTATTTTATTAATTTATTTTTATACAGCAGGTTCTTATTAGTTATCTATTTTATATATATTAGTGTATATACATCAATCCCAATCTCCCAGTTCGTCCCACCTCCCACCCTCCCACTTCCCTCCCTTGGTGCTGGGTATTTTCCCAAAGAAGACAAAAACAATAATTTGAGTGGATATATGCACTGCTATATTCATTGCAGCATTATTTACAATAGCCAAGATATGGAAGCAACCTAAGTGTCCATTGATAGATAAATGGATAAAGAAGATGTGATATGTGTGTGTATATATATATATATATATATATATAATGGAATATTACTCAGCCACAAAAAATAATGAAGTCTTACCATTTGCAACAACATAGATGAACCTAGAGGGTATTATGCTAAATGAAATGTCAGACAAGGAAAGACAAATACCATTCGATTTCACTTGTATGTGTAATCTAAAAACAAAATAAATGCACAAACATAACAAAGCAGAAACAGACTTAACAGATGCAGAGAACAAACAGGTGTCTGTCAGGGTTGAGGGGATGAGTGAAATAGATGAGGGAGATTAATAGGTACAAACTTCCAGTTACAAAATAAACGAGTCACATGTTTAGTCATGTATAGCATGGGGAATATAGTCAGTAACATGGTAATATCTTTGTATGGTGACAGATGGTAAGTAGCCTTATTGTGGCGATCATTTTGGAATGTAGAGAAATAGCAAGTCACTTTGTTGTGCACCTGGATCTCCATAGTGTTGTAGGTCGATTATACTTCAAAATAAGACAAAACAAAAACCAAAAAACCAAAACCACACACTCAGCTGCATAGCAACATGCCTGGGAGGATGCATACTAAGCTGTCAATAGTATTACTCTTCAAGAAAGTATCTGTGCGTGGAAGGCACTCTCACCCTTTACCGTATACATTTTAACTTTATCCTTCGTAGAGCATTTGGGGAAAGGATGCTAAGTATTAATGGGTGTGTGTGGAGGCTCAAGTTAAAAGTTAAGATCAGATATAGAGTGGTAAGGAATGTGACATTTTGGTTAAAAAAGAAGAATTTATTTCTGTCATTTTTGGAATAGCAATAGAGCGTATATTGCTGGAGCTACTAAAGAATTTTATAGAGGGGGACACTAGGATTCTTCCCATACTTCTCTTTTTCTGGAAGGAGAGAATCCTTGCACTTTTTACAGCTGGGATGGTATAGAACTCAGTCTATATAGCAAATATATCTAATAATTATAAATAAAATAAATATTTCAAAACACTAAAGTTTTTTTGTTTATACACATCAGTGTGAACTAACCTTCCTTCTTCCTTCCCTCCCTTTCTTCTTCCCTTTTCCCTTTCCTTTCCTCCCTCCTCTTCCTCCCCTTTTCATATGGCAGTAAGAGGTAGGAGGAAAGGAAAGGAAAAATGACTAGATTGAAGTAAAGATTAGATTAGAACAGCCTACGTTACATAAAACGTCTTTTAATGATATAATTTTCTTCTCAGAAGAGATTTGAATGTAATATAAAACAAACCAAGATAACAGAGAACACAATGCAAAGTAAACTCCCCAGACAGGACTTTTTTTTTCAGCAAAAGCATTAGGTAAGTTCTCAGCCTGACATCACAGGAGAAATCAGTCCTCTGGTCCTGAGCCTTTCACTCTCCACCAGCACTAGTTGAAGACCTTTTGTCCTAGCAGGAAAGGCCAGGTAAAGTCTATTGGGAAACGTGCTCAGGAACACGGTTTTTAAAAAGGAAAACATGCAAGGAAGCTTGAAAAGCATTTTATGATAGGTCTTAGGAGGGTTGAAAGAATGCAGTTCATAGTGAATTTCAAGACAATCAGATTTCATCTGAATAAGTGTTTTAAATGCTCCAAACTGGAAAATTTCTATTATCTTCCTTACAGATCACTGAAAACAAGTGCCTGGTCCATGCTCTACCCAAGGTACAGTCACTCTGTTTTCAAGCTCAAAACAGATATTGATTTTCGTTTCAAACTTTAATGCCAAAATTAGCAGTGTCAGGTTGTATTAGAGGCGGATGGTTTAGAGAGTTCAAGAGTGAACAAGCAGCACAGCCAGATTGCCTTTTCTGGGTGTTTTTTTTTTTTTTCTTTTCACGTCTTACAGACAAAGCATGGAATATAAGACAGCCTTCAGTTTTACGGCACCCAAAGAAATATTTAGTCCAATTTCACTCATGTCTTTTGCCCATCAGTTTCCTTCAAGTGTCAGTTGAGGGGTCATAAATACATATAGTTTGAGGATGATTACAGTTTGCTTTAATCTCCTTCTTCAGTGCATTTTGCCTCTCACTTAGCTTTGGAAAAACCAAGATTTGTCAGTTTAAATTGACAGAGCATTTCATCTGCATTGTCCCATAAAGGGGGAGGCGGCTCAATTATTGAATCGGTCCATCAGCAGAGTGTGCATCCTTTATATCCGGGATTGATTGAAAGGAAAGAACTACAAATTGCACTGTGAGAGCCTCCCTCACATGGAACAGTTAATCAAAGGAGCAGCCCCAGCCCCATAATAGGGACTTTTAGAACGTTCATTCGCTATGAGGAGCAAATGCCCACAAAGCTGAGTCACCCAGACTTGACTTGTCAATAAGGAAGGGTGCCTTATTGATAAGAGTGGCTTATTTATCAATAAGGAAGAGCGTTGCCAGAGCGGCTTCGGGGAGTGAAGAGGGGAAAGGAATGAGTATGGATATCCTTGATATCCTCTGAAATACCTCTAAGTCTGTACGATTAATATCTCAGCGTATCTGGTTGTTGCTTCTCTGTATTCTGAATGAAGGTGGCTTTTATTAGATGGCTCCCATGCAGAGTGTGTTTGGAGTGCATGCGTACGTGTGTATGTGTGTGTGAGAGAGAGAGTGAGCGAGCAATGGAGGGAAGGAAGGAGGGGGAGGGAAGGGGAGGGGATTCAGAGGAGAGAAAAGAGTGAATAGGTAAACAGTAGCAGAGTTAGAAGCTAGAGGTTCTTCAAATACAGATGTGATGTAGTAAATGCCTATTAAGTTTCCCAAGCTGTCTTCTCATATACATTCTAGTCCCACAAAGGGTGTAACCCAGTTTCTGAATTACTCCCTGAGCATTGTGTGGAGAGGCAGTAACTAACTCGACAGCAGGACAGGTGGCAGCCTCTCTGCACTCCCACAGGTGTGATGAATGCCTTTCTTATCAACCACTGAAGTATGCTGTCATCTGCTCACTTGTCTGTATATGAGCTCTTTGATGACAGGGATTGTGTTTGATCCATCTTCTATTTCCAAGGCCTAGAGAATGTCTGGTTTGTGGTTTGTACTCAAGTTGAGGAGTGAGTGGCTAGTGGGCTATATGGCTACTCCATGTGGGGATGTATTAGAGGTGAAGATGGGGAGTGGTCCCCCCATGCTGTAATATTTTGGGAGTAAAATATCTAAACAATTAAAAGGAAAGTGGAGAGAGATTCCCTGTCCTTCATCATCAACAGATCAAGAACCAGAGAGCAGGGCTTCCCTGGTGGTGCAGTGGTTGAGAGTCCGCCTGCAGATGCAGGGGACGCAGGTTCGTGACCCGGTCCAGGAAGGTCCCACATGCCGCGGAGCGGCTGGGCCTGTGAGCCATGGCCATTGAGCCTGCGTGTCCGGAGCCTGTGCTCCGCAACGGGAGAGGCCACAACAGTGAAAGGCCCGCGTACCTCAAAAAAATAAAAATAAATAAATAAATAAAGAACCAGAGAGCAGACAATGCTGAACATTAAGACCCAGATGCCTGATGTGGGTGTTGAATTATCATCAGTTTTGATCAAGCTCCTGTCATATTCAGTTGGGGGAATATTAGAGGTCTGAGACAGACAGTGGCAGAAGTTGTGGGGGACCGATGAGTAAGGCAGGAATGAGGCAACAGCCTAGGAAAAAAGGGCATAGGGCGCTCTGAGCCGACTGAGATAAAGTAGAAGAAATTTGTTGGCAAGAACCAATGTCTCCTGGATGCAGAAGGGGAAAATGAAATGCAGGCAGGCAGGTAGAGCACCCCTGGTCATGGAGCTGGGACTGGCTGTGGGTGTTGGAGAAGTCAGCCTCCAGTGGTTGGCCATGGCCGTGTTCTTTGGTGATTGCAGTAAGTAAAGCTTGGCTAGGCAATCAACAGAGAGGAAATGAAGAATGCCTTTTCCTTCCAGTTGTAGCTATTAAATAAAATTTAGCTGAAGTCTGAAATATAGATCGTAGTTTAGTATTAACTATAGTCATGCTTAATACCCCTTGGGTGGAAGGCCACTTAAACCATACCTGATGGGAACAATCTTTGTGCTTTGGAAACCCCAGGTCTTCTGATACAAAATGTAGTGCCCTTCTTCCCACCCTACCTTGACTCATGCTGTACCATTGTTTTCAATAATCCTGGAACAGCATGGTCACATGTCAATAGTGTGAAGTACCTAAGGTTTATTATTTAAATGTTAATCTAGAAATGGTGATTTTTTTTTTCTTCTGTGTGTGCACCTTTAAGCAATCTTTACTGAAAGAGTTTTTAGAACAGTATAAAATGGTGTACATGAAAATGATTCATTTAGCCTTTAACTAATTGGTCATTTTTATCCTTTCAGTGAAAAAAAGTGGAAGAATCCACTTATTCAGACAGGGTTTCCCCCCCTCCTTGAAACTGAGATAAAAACAACAGCAGTTTTTAAACTTTGTTTCTGGAAAAGAGATCCATTCCTTCTTGGTGACAGGTTTCTAAAAAACCATTTTTTCTCTTGCCTTTAGTACTGGCCTCTAGCATGTCCATTGAAGGAAAGGGCCCTGTTACTTTACAAGGTATTTCTCTAAATGTGTTTTGTTTAAAGAATGCCACAACAGGAAAACCTATTCGCTTTGCTTTCTATACTGATGGGGAAGCACAGCTAGTTCACTCTGTCGAAACACCCAGCTCAGAAACTGATGTTAGAGAAAGCAGCTCAGTCTCTTAGAGCGAGTGGAGTTTACAGACTAGCCTTCAGCTTGTAGATCCTCTGTACCAGCCCTAGGGGAGGATAGATTTTATAAATAAAATACCTGTGAACAGCAGTAGTCACAGCATTATTACAAACTTAAAAAAAAGATATCAAAGGGCACGGATACATGAAGCCAGCAACAAGCCAGCATTTGCTTCTCTGAATCATCCAGGGCTGCACCACCAAGCAGGACTTGTTAGTTTGCTCCAAAGAGGATGGCGAGTTGTATTAAAAAGTAGGGATGTTGAAGATGTCACAAAATCCAAATATGCTGGTGCCGATTTTCCAGTTGCCTTAACATTATGACGTTAGATATTTGTATTTGGGAAGAAATTATGCTGTTTGATGGTGAACCCTAACTTGAGAAATTAAAGTAGTCATGATTTTCCTTTTTGTTTGATCTTGCGGCAAATATTCAAACATAGTGAAATAATGGTTTACAAGTATTTTCCAGATAATTTTAGTTTAAACAACAATACTACTTTCAGGTAATTTTTATTTTTTGCTTTTGGGGTTGTTGTCTCTCGCCCTGCCCCACCGAGATGGAAGTATGTTTAGAGAATTCTGGAGAGGTCAGCTTCTCACTTCCCTGATTTCTTGAGTTGGTCTGGTTTCTGCTCCCTTCCAGGTGTGATTGAAATAGAAATTTAAGGTCCTGCATCACAGGTCCAAAGGTAGCTCAGAGAAGGACCCAGAACCAAGTTTGGCCTATCCCAGGAGCTAGTTTATTTCTGGAAGCTTCCATTCAAAAAGACTTTGGGTCTTCTTAAAACGAATGTATATCTCCCTACTCAACATATTATAGTTTACTGAAATTTGACCCTCATGTTTAAAAAAGAGTCAGACTCTGATTTTCCTTAGTGAAGTCTTTAGTTAGATTCAGATACCTACTTATTTTATTATGCTCATGTCTTAGGAATCCTATTAAGTAGATGTTACAGCTATGAAGTTTGACATGATACATCCTATGGACAGCATTTGAAGAGCAGAATAAAGTTAGGTGTCTGAAGTCTAACGTGATTTTGTCTAAAAATTAGTCTGTGGTTTGACTGTCAAAAGGTTCTCTGTTTGTTTAGGAAAGTAAAGGGATAGCTCTGTAACAGGCTTAAGGAAAGTTGTCCCCATATGCACGAGGGAATTTTCAATACAAACTACCATCTTCTGCACCATTCCATTGCAAATTCAATCTTAGATGGTTGGCAGCTATGCCGTGCCTCTGCTTCTTTTTATAGTCTAGGAAATAACCCTCAATTACATGAATTAGAGTAGGTCAATTAAAGAACACCAGGGCATAAAGATTATGAAGAAGATTCTCTTGTGTCACAAATTATGCATGAAAAACAATTCTTCCTCTCCTATTCTTTAGTAATTGGTAATCTTTCTAGAACAAATATATTCAAGTAAGCTTCCAATGCACACTTTGTACATCGCATGCATAATCAGTGTTGAAATGAGAGCTGGATGTTGGTGAATAATATTTTCTGAGTCAGGGGTCAAGGCTGCCTTGTATTCCTCTGGGTGAGATGTAGAAGTTGCAGGAGATTTTAGTTGAGTATTATCCCTAAACAGATTTTTTTTATAGACTTGTCTCTTTGCTCCCTTTTACTTACTCTTTCTTTAGTGTGGTGTAGTATACATAATTTAAGTAACCAGGGAATGTCTCTGGGCTCAAAACCACCTGCTGGCTTATATTAGCTAATTAATGGTGATTTATCTGAGTTACTAATTTGAGTGGAGCTGATTGCCTTTAGGAATTTGGGAAACGTTGTAAGAATTCTGATTAAAATTGTGCCTTTGTGATGGACAGTCTCCTTAAAAGGCTTTTAAGAAATGTTTCCTGTTAGCAGATTAAAAACAAACAAACAAAACGAAAGTGCCAAATTGATGACCTTGTGTTGTTTTCTGGCTCAAATCACGTCTTATGGCAGCTTGCTTCACTCTGTGATTCAATTTTATCTCTGCCAGGCTTCTTCTCATTTTGTCTCTTACATTAGGGTTTATTTGCCTTTCACTGCTTGAAAAATAGAACTGATCTTGAATCCATAGAGTTTAATCATTTTTGCAAAAACTGATACAGTAGATTTATTTCAGCCAAACTCTGTGTTAGGCTGGCTTGATTCCCAGGACCTCAATGTGTGAATTTAATGGCGGTACAATGTCTGAGGTAGGAATATAATAGAAAGCTCTCAGAGGTATATCTATTGGATCAGTATAATTTCATTTTTTGTCTGCTGGTCTCAATGTCTCTTAAGGCAATGTAGTGTGTAGACAACAAACGCTGGCCAACTCTCTCTACTGTGATCCCATGGATGTTAGAGCCCCTCAAGAATCACCTTCTCAGATAAAGTATACAGTAAGCAACTGTTAAACATACAATGAGGCCTCTATGAAACATCAATTTTATTAACTGTGTTTAATTAATGAGTGGTAATGAACACGTGGTTACTGCTTTGAGTCTTTTGGATTTAGGAATAATTTGTCTAACCTAGGCAATCATCTCTCCTCCCCCCAAATTAATGCAAGAAATGATTGTGCATTTTATATATATATATATATATATTTAGTTTCTACTTATTAATTCACAATATATCTTTTAAGGAAGAAGGTACTTTTCACATATGAACATCATTACAGTTAAAAAATTTTAACTACTGAAATATAGGCATAAAGGAATTCAGGGCTGAAAAAGAGATGAGAATTGAGTTCTCAGTGACCCAGACTTATAGTTTGCCTGGCTTATCTGATACTAAGGAGTGTGGATGAAATATGATTTGCCACATTTTTCTGACTTCTGATACACTTCCATGACAACATGAACACCTTCCTTTAAAAAAATAATAATATACTCCCATGTTCTCCATTAGTTATCAGATTTGACAACCAAACAAAGCTTTGTTATTTGAGTTTTGAGCTGCAAACGATTAAGCTAAAGTTATTTCTGGTCTTGGGACTTGTAGTCAGTTCCCTAGGGATGAAGTTTTCCTAGGAGTCAGTGCTCTTGACTTTTCAATAGTTCTCTCCCCTCTTTGGTTCCTCAGAGTGAGGAATTTCAGTTCCCAGAACTTCTCTGTCTCTATTTTAATTGCACAACTTTCTGTCTTTGGCTAAAGTGCAAGGTTCTTTAGTCATACTAAATTCAAACATTCTCTTCTCAGTTGTTTGTGCTCTACTTCTGAGTTCTCTCTCCGCCACCTACCCTCCCCCCGCGTCCCCCATCCCTGCCTTGAACTATGACTGCTTTAAGTAAATGAGAAGCTCTTCTTCAAAGTCAATGAGCTCTTCTTCATCTCTTCATTTACTTTACATTGAAGAGCCATATAGTCTTGCGGAGAGGGATGAAAAATTGCCTGATCTCCACTACACATACTCAGTTCTCCTATTTCTGACTTTACTAAGTACAAGGCAATCCAAGTCAAAGTCCAACTCACTGCATGGTGGTTATAGATCTCAGGCATCCCCACCTTCACTGGAACATAGTGGAAAGTATGGTAAAACAGAACATTCATCTGCATGCAAATTAGTGTGCGTAGTGTGAGATTGCAAAGGGTTTGTTAAAGGTGATAAGCGATGGAATTTAAGCTACTGCTTTTAAGGTAACACAAATGAGCAGATGTACTTAGCTCATAACTTTCAGATATTGATAGGTTTAGGTAAATGACACATTTTTGAAAAAGGTGAAATCTCTCAGTGGTTAACTGACTGAAGGCAGAGAGCATAGCCAAGAGAGAAGTAGAGGCTATAGCGTTTCTTTATTTTAGTTACCACCTAAACTGAGCTCCAAAAGTGGAAGTCATAGACTGTGACCTCCAAACTTGCTGCACTTATAGACTTCACCAAAAAGCCTCCTTTTTTTTTCCATCTGCACCTTATTCCTTTTTCAGAGATGGCACATTAATATTTATAGGCTAACTCCATGCAAGTTCTAAACTTTGTTCCAGAGAAAAGATGACACTAAATAACAGGGTTGATTATTGCTAAGCCAGAGGGGAGGGCAAGGACGACAGTGACCTGAATTTAATTCCCACTTTTCCATCCTTCTTCTACAACAATGCAACATAGTGATGTTCCCAGAGCACAAAGCAGAGGATACAGCCCCAAATCATCTTAATCAAACCATTTTTTGAAAGTCTGACTTATGGATTTGATGTTCTTGGTGATTTCTAATGCTCAGAACTAGTTTGGCATTAAGTATTCAATCACCTTGTGATCTGTTCCATTTCAAGAGTGGTAGAGGGGAGAAAATAGACTCCAAATCATAGCTACTGTCTTGTGCAAGGTTCTTATTAAAAACAGCATATTTCTGTAGCCCAGAGGGCTTACAGCCTCTTCCAAAGCAGAAGCGCTGCTCTAAGCTAACCTCAAGGGGCTACTCGAGAGAGATGCAGCCTTCACCCCTCTCACGGGGCAGGCGGGGACTGATAGTATCATATCCGATCCCAATTCCAAGCCTCCGTCAGCCCAATAAGAAATATTCCTTAAGGCATTACTGACATGCAGTTCCCTGGTTAATTGGTTAATAAGTATTTCAATAAGAATAATTAATTTTAAAGAGAAAGAAAACACTTCACAGTAGAATCCATTTAGGAGAGTACATATACCTAGGCTCAGTGAGGTAGGAGGATTTTGGTTTTTTATCATGTTTGAACATAGATATCATTTGCTTCTGTTATATCACTTGTGCTTGACATTTTATCTACAGATAATCAAAATATAATAAAGGGATCACCTCCAGACTGAGGCTCTTAACAATGATGAGCAAAGAGATGCTTGGAGACAAGATGCTGAGGAACAGAAATGCACTGAATAAATTCAGTTCAAAAAGGATGATCATGTCCTGAGGTTACACTAATGTGAATGTTTTTTCTTACTGTCTGCTAAAAGTGACAGCAGCTATAAAGAGTTTTTTTTCTTTTTTTTCTCATTTTTTTTGCACAAAGATCACCAGTTTCCAGTTTACTGATTAGACTGTTGCATTTTTCATGCAAAGGCTTGTTGACTTTAAGTTTGGCCATAAGCATTGTTTATACACTTTTATATGTGTTACCAAAAAAATCTTCATTAACATTATAAGTCAGATCTTAATGTACGATTTCATCATTGTATAGATCATAAAATTGCACTTAAAGGTTTGGAAGAATTTTAGGGCTTATTTAAAAATCGTTAGCCTGGTATATCTTAAAGGCATGTATGTATAGGTATGTCTTAAAGTGTAATTGTCTGCTATTTTTAACATTTAGAACATTACATCCTCAATATAAAAAAAGAGAAAAGTTTATAACTTTTTTTTTAATGTTTTTTGGCTGCATTGGGTCTTCGTTGTTGCAAGCGGGCTTTTTCTAGTTGCGGCGAAGCGGGGTCTACTCTTCGTTGGGGTGCACGGGCTTCTCATTGCGGTGGCTTCTCTTGCTGTGAAGCATGGGCTTTAGGGCATGTGGGCTCAGTAGGTGTGGCTTGCGGACTCTAGAGTGCAGGCTCAGTAGTTGTGGTGCACAGGCTTAGCTGCTCCGCAGCATGTGGGATCTTCCCAGACCAGGGATAGAACCCGTGTCCCCAGCGTTAGCAGGCGAATTCTTAACCACTGTGCCACCAGGGAAGTCCCAGAAAAGTTTATATTAAGGTAAATTCACATGGAAGAGGTAAATTTTTCATAGAAAGTAATTCCTTGTAAGTTAAATTATAATTTAAATGTCTAGTTATTTCTTTAAAAGAAACCCAAATCACAAGTTAACATTTAGTAAAATGCATTCAACTTCCAGGTCTTAATTTCTAAATCAAAGCATGGGCTAACTTTGAAAATAAAACTTTAATTTTTATCTTACCTACAAAATTGAGAGCATTTTATATAATTGCTCCCTGAAAGCATCTCTGCATGTAAGTATACGACCCTTCAGTGATAACAAGGTATTCATCGTCCTACTTCAGCACAAATGCAGTTGATTTGGTTTGTCATGTGGCTTCAAACCAAGTGAATCGATTAGACAGGCAGCCTTCAAAAGACGGGCAGACCTTGGCATTTGCCCAGATTTACCATTTTAAATGATGATACTCTATGGCTGGAAATAAAAAAGAAATCTTGATCTAGGAGTGCGAATTCAAAGGATGTAAATCAACTGTCAATAACATTGACTGAAATGTTTTTAAAGCTTCAACTCTCTAGAGGGGACTGTTGCTCAGAATATATGCCCTCTGCCATAAACACATATGCAAGTCAGATAGCTGAATTCTCAAGGAGAGCAGAATGCTAAGGGCAAGTTGGGGGTCTGAGAAATGGAGTACATCTGGGGAGCAGAGAGGTCTTGAGTCTAAAACTTATTTACTCACACTCAGTGTCTCAGTTCAGCTGTGCTCTGCTAAACGTTAGGAAGAAAGAAGTCAGATTAAGCCAACCAATTCTAATGTATGAATGGCCATAACCTTCTTACAGGTGTTCACATTTAAAAATGAATGTTTGTTAACTTAAAGAAATACCTAATTACTGAACCTAACTAGAAGTACCTAATTACTGAATAGAGAAGCAAGATACATATAAGCAAGTAATTTTGACACATGAAAAAAATGCTTTTGATAAGGAGATTGTTATGTACAAGGCTGGTCTTTGGGTTGGTGTCTACCCCAGAACAAATCCCTCTTTCATTTGTTACTATTTTCATAGCTGTTTCTCTCTCTTTACTTCCGTACCAGTAGGTATTCTCAGAAGTTTACAAATCATTTAACATTCTTATGGCATTGATGGTAGATGAGGAAGCTTCGTTGTTTGGATGGGATTGGCAGAGCTGAATGTTTCTAAGTGAATTTTTTAATAATATATTTATTGTACATGGACTACCTGTCTGATTAAAAAAAATAAACAAGAAAACTCAGTATTTTTTAAAAGTCAGTTTGTGATAAAGCCATTAGTCTCAAAACTGCTAAATTCCATTGCAAGTGATATTCCAAACTGGGTTAAATGATATTATATGTAAATATATTTCAGCATTAGGTTTTATGGGATCTTTGGCAGAGGATGAAATCACAAGATATAATGAATTGTTAAACAACTTTTTTGCAATCAATTTATTTATTTTATTTTTGGCTGCGTTGGGTCTTCATCGCTGTGCATGGGCCTTCTCTAGTTGTGGTGAGCTGGGGCTACTCTTCGTTGCAATGCGCAGGCTTCTCATTGTGGTGGCTTCTCTCGCTGTGGAGCACGGGCTCTAGGCACACGGGCTGCAGTAATTGCAGCATGTGGGTTCAGTAGTTGCAGCACGTGGGCCCTAGAGTGCACAGGCTTCTGTAGTTGTGGTGCATGGGCTCAGTAGTTCTGGCTCGCTGGCTCTAGAGCACAGGCTCAGTAGTTGTGGTGCACGGGCTTAGTTGCTCTGTGGCATGTGGGATCTTCCTGGACCAGGGCTCAAACCCGGGTCCCCTGCATTGGCAGGTGGATTCTTAACCACTGTGCCACCAGGGAAGCCCTGCAATCAATTTATAAGCCAAGAAGAAAATATAAATTTTAGCTGGGTTAGATGGATTGTTAGAAGGATTGTGAATTGAGAGGAAGCCTTGGTGGGTTAATCAGTGTTCTTAGAACATTTAGAAGCTGTTCAGTTCTTCAATGAATTATTTAAGGTTAAAGAAGATCACCGACAAATTTCAACCTGAATTCCTTTGGAATCATTCACTGAATTGTGCTGTAAACGAAACACTGAGTCCATCATTGCTTTAGCAAGTTGACGTTATAGATCTCTAGAGTTTCCTTAGGTTTCCTTCATAATATTTTTCACCTCCAGCTTTGGACGTGAGAAAAAAAACGTTTTCTTATGGTCTTAGTGCAAAAATTTCATTCTACTTGTGATTCTGTAATTTATTCCCCTTATAGTTAATTATATCTGGACTTGAATCAGAAAGGCCTAGTTTCAGTCCTAGTTCTACCACCCTCTGGCTGGGTCACTGGGGTCAAATTACTTAACCTCTCCCAAACCTCCATTTTCTCAATTGTAAATTGGAGTCGTCCTCTCCTCTGCTGTCTCTCTTCTGTTTTTGACAACTGACCTTGGTGCCTCACTCTTCTGTTCCAATTGCCCATGCCTTAGACCTTTCTCTACTTTTCTTCTCCCACAAATGAAAACTTATTATTTTGTCCCATTGCCTCAAGGCCTTGCTCACATGTTAGCTAGCTAATAATTCCTCTCCAAGAAAACAAAATGACTTAATTTAGTGGAAGCAGACATTTCTTCTTAATGATAATAGCTTATATTTGTATAATGATTTATAGTTTATAGTGCCTATACATATATAATCTCAGTTAATTCACATGGCATCCCTGAAGTCGGGTATTATTATCTATATTTAGCGGATGAGGAAACAGAAACTAACGAGAGGTCAGGAGATCTTCTCAAGAATACGTGGATAAGTTGAGACTCGAGTTCTAGGCCAGCTTACCCTAAGTGCAGTATTCATTCCTCTTCACAGCTGTAATCAGGTAGTACTGAGAAATACAGGAACCTCAGAACTGAGGAATAGCTGATAATGCAAACATAACAATGGAGAGATTCTACCCATCACTCATAGCCATGTGTTCTAAGACAATCTATTTAACCTGTCTGGGCCTCAGTCTCTGCACCTTTAAAATTCAAGGGCTGGACCTCTTAGGTTCATTTCAGCTTTAACATTCCATGATTCTACGAATATTAGCATCATAGTTGCACTTTCTATACCAATTTTCACTTTCTTTTCAGTTTATGTCAATAGTTTGCACAGAGAATTTAATTATCAGCAAGTATAATAGTGTTTAAAAATGTGTTATCATATATATTTTTAAGATAAGGAGAGAGAGTAGAGAAAATTGAGTATTAAATTTAAAGATTCAAATAGGAAAGTATAACTACCCATTTCTCTTAACCAAACAACAGCTTCTGTGGGGTTGCCTTCTATATGGAAAAGTGCTTAATTTTAGGAGGGATGTCCATGGAGTAAGAAGGGGGCGCCATCCCCATCAGTCATATCAACTCTAGCCATTAGGGGTTGGAAATGTGCAAATAAAGAGACGTGGAAATAAGATCTTCAACATACTTGTGGATTAAATTTTAAAAAGTCAGATGTAAAACAGTATTAAGCCACGTAGTCAATACTGATGTTGCCTAAGTTAAATACAATTCTCTATTATTATTATAAACTGTCTGAGAAAATCTGGCCCAATTTTATAGGATAGGCTAAAAGCAAAATTAAAGAAAAAGATGACATTTTGAAGGTTCCCCCCCCCATTAACACAATGAGGCCGACTGAGCTGTGAAACTGTGATGGAAATATTAGAGCTGTTGTGTCTGAAAAAAAGGCAGTGATCATTTCATTCTTCCTGTCTTTTAATGCTCCAGGGTTTTGGAGACGAATAGAAGCAATAAGTTCACTTTGCAGAATTAACGCAGTAATTCTTTATCATAAGAGCAGAGCATTACCTCAATCTGATTTTGCTACAAAATGGTTCAAAGTCTATTTTTAATGATGGCCCTAATTTGTTAACACCTTTTAAATTATTAATCCCCTTTATATTCAAGTAGTTATTGCGTGTCATAACAATGTATCTATGCAGGGAAATTTAATAGTATTTTCTAGATGTCAAGAAAAGGCTTGTTCTTCAAAATGTTATTAAAACTGATAATGAGCTAAAGAGTTACCATAGCAAACACTGAAATTACTGTATCAATCAGCATTGGGTGCTCTTATTCAATAAACAGAAATTAACCTATTAACTATGCCTAACTTTCGTCAACAAAATGGTTGCTTTCAAGCATTTCTCTCCTCTTCAAATCTTTCTTTTCTTAAAACTACATATTGCTGTATAATATTAGAGTTTTGAATCAAGTCCTTGGTATCAGTATTTATGGTTGAAATTCTAAAAGTACACATGACATGATGTCATGAATGTTTTATATTAATGATTGCAAATATTTTTACTTTCCTTTTAGATGGAAATTGACATTTTTGAAATAAAAAATACCATATCTGAGAAAGTCAAATACCCAAGTTTTTAAATCATGTTACAGAATATTTTCCTGATTTTGAGGATTTAAATTTTCTTTCTTATTTTATGAATTATGGGTTTTTACTAAGGCATACCTACAAAAAATATAACAGTGAAACATAGTACAAGGGTATACCATTGGTTATTTAGTTTTTAGATACTAAAATAAGGATAAAGAATATAGTTTTATACATGTTCCAAATAAAGATGTAGATTCAAAAGCACTTTACACATTATTAAAAGCAACAGAAAGTCAGTCCCAGTTTCTGCTGTGATTCAAGCAGAACAGAACAAATGTATCTTCACATAGTGGGTGTGCCTTAGTTCTAATTACGCTTCTAGTTCTAGTTACGCTTTGGGCTGATAATCAGTGTCACACAAAAATCACCCAGAACTGGCTTTCATTCGGATACTTTTCTATTATTTCTCATAAAGTTTATGGAGCTTGTATGTCTTTAGTTGATTTAATAATTTCTAAATTTCTAAAAAAATATTACACTGCACACTCTAGGTCATTTAAAATAACATTCAAATGATGAACATTAGAAATTACACGTGTGGCTGAACACAATAGCTGAACACAAATAATAAAAAAAAATAACACGGGCTTTGTGCTTAAAGCATTTTGTGTCTGTTGCAACTCCCCTGAAGTAGAGAGGGTATATATATCATCTTCATTGAATAGATTAAAAGGCAGACCTATAGAAGTTAGCTGATTTGTTCAGCTAGCAGGGGCAACTGGGAAAAGAATCTAGACTTCTTAAGCTTATAATTCTAGTGGTTCTCAATCCTAGCTGCTTCTTAGAAATCACTTGGGAAGCTTTAAAAAAATACCATTGTCTGGGTGCCACCCAGTGAATGCCCATTTATATCCAAATCCTTGGGTATGAGATCTCTACATCAGTGGTTTTAAAAGGCTGACAGAGGATTCTAAAGTGCAGCCTGGGTTGAGAACCATAGGGAACTTGTTAAAATGCAGATTCTGATCCGGTAGATCTGCATGGGCCTGAGCTTCTGCATTTCTATTGCAGGTAAAACTCCCAGGTGATGTTCAAACATTTTGAGTAACAAAGTCATCCTTCCTCCTTCACATCAGTTTCTATTACTACCTCAATGGGAAATTGTAAAACATCTTCACTTTCTAAAAAATAGGATCTTTTATATTTAAGGAATTAGAGGCAAGTATTTCCTTGAGTAGGTCTGTAATTTGACTTAAATAAATTATAATTTGTTTGACAGAAATACACTCAACTGAATTCTGATCTTTAAGGGGCTCAAAATTAAGCATGATCTAATAAGAGATAAACTCCAAATTCAGAAAATCTGGGGTCAATGACCAAACAGGGCATAGTTCTTGGTTCAAAGCATGGATTCTGCGATCAAACAAACCTGGGTTCAGATTGCAGCTCTGTCACTCACTACCGTGTCTCCTAATCTTCCTAAACCTCAGTTTTCTAATGTGCAGAACGGTAGTACTAATAATATTCGTTCATTTATTCGATAAATACATTCAAAGCCTACTCAATGAGAGGCACTAATATTCAGTGGAGAAGAGGGTAGCCAAGGTCCCTGCCACCAAGAAGCTTACCTGTACCTAGCTTATAATATCTTTGTAGGAATAAAAGAGATACTGCCTAGAAATTGCTTAGTATGGGACCTAACATGTAAAGGCTCAATAAATGTTAGTCATTATTTTATATTAGCTCTAAGACTTAGCTGTTATTATGTCCAATTAGCGCATACTGTTTTGATATGTTGATAGCCCCAATAAGGACAGGAACCATTGATTAAATATACTAATCATAATTTTGGATACAGAAAAGAGCTTACACAGGCACATTATGTGAATATGCCCAGGAGCAGAGAGCTTAAGCCTTCATTATTACAAAATGCATGGACTTTAGTTCTTAGTTTTATGGTCAGTTTTTGGTCAAAGGCTATATGTTGTTTGGATGTTTCTAATAAAACTAATGACTATGTATGTCTATAAATGTGATAAGTAAATTCAAGTAGTGACAATATTGAAAAAAATTTTAAATTTCCTTGAATGCAAATTCATTGCTAAAAGCTTTGCATCTCATTAGCTTAGTATTGTTGAAAATGGTTCATTTAATTATGAAATAATTTTTAAAGCAGATTTTCCATTTTTTTACATTTTTAAAGAGATACCTTTTTTTTTAAGTTGAGGTATAGTTGACATATCACATTATGTTAGTTTCAGGTGTACAACATAATAATTCAATATTTGTATACATTGCCAAATGATTACCACAATAAGTCTAGTTACCATCTGTCACCATACAAAGTTACAATTTTTTTTTGTGACAAGAACTTTTCAAATATGCAATACAATATTATTGACTATAGTCATCATGCTGTACAGTACTTCCCTATGACTTATTTATTTTATAACTGGAAGACGGTACCTCTTGACCCCCTTTTGTCTAGCCCCCAACCTCCCTCCCCTTTGGCAGCCAGCAATCTGTCCTCTGTACCTATTATGTTTTGTTTTGTTTGTTTGTTTTGTTTTTTTAGATTCCACATATAAGTGAAATCATATGGTTTTTGTCTTTCTCTGTCTGAATTATTTCAAATAGCAAAATACCCTTGAGGTCCATCCATGTTGCTGCAAATGGCAAGATTTTATTATTTTTTTATGGCTATTCTTTATCCATTCATCCATCCACGGACTCTTAGGTTGTTTCCATATCTTGGCTATTGTAAATACTGCTGTAGTGAACATAGGGGTACATATCTCTTTTCAAATTAGTGTTTTCATTTTCTTCAGATAAATACCCAGAAGTGGAATTGCTGGATCATTTGGTAGTTCTATTTTTACTTTTTGGAGAACCTCCATACTGTTTTCCATAGGGACTGCATCATTTTACAGTCGTTCCAACAGTGTATCTGGGTTTCCTTTTCTCCACATCCTCACCAACACTTGTTATTCCATCTTTTTGCTAATACCCATTCTACCAGGTGTGGTTCTGATTTGCATTTCCTGATGATTAGTGATGTTGAACACCTTTTCATGTGCTTGTTGGCCATCTGTATGTCTTCTTTGGAAAAACAGGTATTCAGATCCTCTGTCACTTTTTTTTTGTGTGTGGTATGCGGGCCTCTCACTGTGTGGCCTCTCCCGTTGCGGAGCACAGGCTCCGGACCCGCAGGCTCAGCGGCCATGGCTCACGGGCCCAGCCGCTCCGCGGCATGTGGGATCTTCCCGGACCGGGGCACGAACCCGTGTCCCCTGCATCGGCAGGCGGACTCTCAACCACTGCGCCACCAGGGAAGCCCTCTCTGCCAATTTTTTAATCAGATATGTTGTTGGGTTGCATGAGTTCTTTGTATATTTTGAATATTAAACCCTTACTGGATATATGATTTGCAAATATCTTCTCTTTTTTAGTAGATTGCCTTTTCGTTTTGTTGCTGGTTTCCTTCACTGTGCAAGAGCATTTTAGTTTGCTGTAGTCACACTTGGATATTTTTGCATTTGTTGTCCTTGCCTGTGGAGTCAGTGCCACAAATTTATCACCAAAACCAATGTCAAGGAGATTAATGCCTCTGTTTTCTTCTAAGAGTTTTATGCTTTCAGGTCTTACATTCAGTCTTTAACCAATTTTGAGTTAATTTTTGTGCATGGTAAGATAGTGGTCTAATTTCATTCTTTTCACTGGCTGTCCAGTTTCCCCAACACTATGTATTGAAGTGACTGTCCTTTTCCCATTGTATATTCTTGGTTCCTTTCTCATAAATTAATTGAACATACATGCATGATTTTATTTCAGGACTCTCTATTTGCTCCATTGATCTATATGTCTCTTTTTATGCCAATACCATACTGTTTTGATTACTGTAGCTTTATAAGATAGTGTGAAATCAGAGAGTGTGATGCCTCCAGCTTTGTTCTTCTTTTTCAAAATTGCTCTGGCTTTTCAGGATCTGTTGTTGTTCCATACAAATTTTAGAACTGTTTGTTCTATTACTGTGAAAAATGCCATTGGAATTTTGATAGGGATTGCATTGAATCTATAGATTGCTTTGGGTAGTATGGACATTTTAACAATATTAATTCTTCTAATTCCTGACGATGGAATATCTCTCCATTCAACTGTGTTTTCTTCAATTTCTTTCATCAAAGTCCTGTAGTTTTCAGTGTACAGTTCCTTTATTCCCTTTGTAAAATTTATTCCTAGGTTTTAAATTCTTTTAGATGCAATTATCAATGGGATTATTTCTTAATTTCTCTTTCTGATAGTTTGTTAATAATGTATAGAAACGCAACCTATTTCTCTATATGAATTTTGTATCCTGCAACTTTACTGAACTCATTTATTAATTCTAAGGGATTTTTTTTTTTGGTGAAGTCTTTAGAGTTTTCTATGTCATTTTCAGAATAATATCCTCTGCAAATAGTGAGTTTTACTTTCTTTTTCTTATTTGGATGCATTTGTTGGAAGTCCTAACTCAATACTATGTTGACTAAAAGTGGAGAGAATGGCCATTGTCTTTTTCCTTATCATAGAGGAAAACCTTTCAGCTTTTCATCATTGAGTCTTATTAGCTGTGGGACTGTCATACATTGCCTTTATTTAGCTGAAGTGTATTACCTCTAATCACACTTTGTTGAAAGTTTTTATCATGATGGATGTTGAATTTTGTCAAATACTTTTTCTGCATCTATTGAGATGATCTTATAACTTTTATCCTTCATTTTTTTAATGTGGTGTATCAGGTCGATTGATTTGCAGATGTTGAACCATCATTGAGTCCCTGGAATAAATCCCACTAGATCATGGTATATGATCCTTTTAATGTATTATTGAATTTGTTTTGCTAATATTTTGTTGAGGATTAATGCATCACTGTTCATCAGGAATGTTTCGCCTGTAATTTTCTTTTTATGTGATGTCCTCATCTGGTTTTGGTATTGGGGTAATGCTGCCCTCATAAAATAAGTTTGGAAGCATTCTTTCCTCTTGAATTTTTTGGAAGAGTTTGAGAAGGAAGAGTATTAAATCTTTTTTGAATGTTTGGTAGAGTTCACCAGTGAAGCCATCTGGTCCTAAACTCTTGTTTGTTGGGAGGATTTTGATTACTGATTCAATCTTTTTATTAGTAATCAGTCTACTTATATTTTCTATTAAGTCACAATTCAGTATGGTGGGTTGTATGCTTTTAAGAATTTATCCATTTCTTCTACATTGTCCATTTTGTTTGTGTATAATTGTTCACAGTAGTCTCTTATGATTCTTTGTGTTTCTGTGGTGTCACTTGTAATTTCTCCTCTTTCATTACTGATTTTGTTTATTTGAGTCCTCCCTCTTTTTTCCTTAGTGAGACTAGCTAAAGGTTTGTCAATTTTGTTTATCCTTTAAAAGAACAACCTTCTAGTTTCACTGACGTTTTCTTTTTATCCTCTATTTTATTTTTTTCTGCTTTGATTTTTATTGTTTTCTTCCTTCTACTAACTTTGGGATTCTCTGTTCCTTTTTTAGCATAGAGTTAGATTGTTTGTTTGAGATTTTTGTTGTTTCCTGAGGTAGGCCTGTACTGCTATGAACTTTACTCTTAAAACTGCTTTTGATGCATCCATAGATATTGGGTTGTTGTATTTCCATTTTCTTTTGTCTTGAGGTATTTTTAAAAATTTCCCTTTGATTTCTTCATGACCCATTGGTTGTTTAGTAGCACGTTGTTTAATCCCCACCTATTTGTGATTTTTCCAGTTTTCTTCTTGTATTCAATTTCTAGTCCCATAGCATTGTGGTTGAAAAAGGTGCTTGATATGATTTCAATCTTCCCAAATTTGTTGAGACTTGTTTTGTGCTCTAAAATATGATCTATCCTGGAGAATGTTCCATGTGTACTTGAGAAGCAAGAGTGTTCTGCTCCTTTTGGATAGAATGTTTTGTATTTACCTGTTAAATTCTTCTGGTCTAATGTGTCATTTAAGGCTGATGTTCCTTTATTATTTTCTGTCTGGATGATCTATTCATTGATGTAAGTTGGGTTTTAAAGTCTCTACTATTATTGTATTGCTGTCAGTTCTCTCTTTAGGTCTCTTAATATTTGCTTTATGTATTTAGGTGCTCCTATGCTGGGTGAATAAATATTTACAAATGTTATATCCTCTTGTTGGACTGATTCCTTAACATTATGTAATGCCCATCTGTGTCTTTTATGACATTTTTTGTTTTAAAGTCTATTTTGTCTGATATAAGCATAGGTATTCCAGCTTTCTGTTGGTTTCCATTTTCTTGAAACATCTTTTTCTATCCTTTCACTTTTAGTCTGTGTATGCCCTTACCTCTGAAGTGTGTCTCTGGTGGGCAGCATTAAGATCGGTATTGCTTTTTTAATCCAATCAGCCACTCTAAGTCTTTTGATTGGAGCATTTAGATCATTTACATTTAAAATAATTACTGATAAATATGTACTTATTGACATTTTGTTAATTGTTTTCTGCCTGTTTTTTAGTTTCTCTCTGCTTCTTCCTTCTTTGATCTCTCCTGTTATTGTTTGATAACATTCTTTAATGTTATACTTAGATTCTTTTCTTGTTGTTTTTTGTATATTTACTACAGCTTTTTGCCTTACGGTTACAATGTGACTCACATATAATAGTCTACTTATACAGTAGTCTATTCTAAGTCAATAGCAACTTAAGTTTGACTGCATTCTAAAACTGTACATTTTTACTCCCCGCCCAACAAGTTTTATGTTTTTGATGTCTTTTATACATATTTTTATTTTGTGTATCCCTTAACTAATACTGTAATTATAGTTGCTTTTTTCTTTTAACCTTCATCCTAGCTTTATAGGTGATTAACACACTACCTTTACTGTATATTTACCTTTACCAGTATGATTTTTAGTTTCATATGTTTTCTCATTACTAATTAGTGTCCTTTCTTTGCAGCTTAAAGACCTTTTAAAATTTCTTGGGGGCTGGTTTAGTGATGATGAACTCCTTTACCTTTTCCTTGTATGGAAAACTCTTTTCCTCTCCTTCAATTCTGAATGATAATCTTGCTGGGTAGAGAATTTTTCTCTTTCAGCACTTTAAATATATTACTCCATTACCTTTTGGCTTGCAAACTCTCTGCTGAAAAATCTACTGATAGTGTTAGGGGGCTTTCCCTTGTACGTATCAAATTATTTACCTTTTCAGTTTTTAAGATTTCTCTTTATCTTTGACTTTTGACATTTTAATGTGTCATATAATGTCACATATAATATGTCACATATAATGTGTCCTAATATAGATTTATTTGGGTTCCTCTTATTTGGAACTCTGTGGACAATTTGATCTGAAGGTCTGTTCCATCCTCAGGTTAGGAAAGTTTTCAGTTTTTTTTTTTTTTTTGGCTGCGTTGGGTCTTCATTGCTGCATGCGGGCTTTCTCTAGTTACAGCAAGTGGGGGCTAGTCTTTGTTGTGGTGCGCGGGCTTCTCATTGTGGTGGCTTCTCATTGCAGAGCACAGGCTCTAGGCATGTGGGCTTCAGTAGTTGCAGCACACGGGCTCAGTAGTTGCAGCATGTGGGCCCTAGGGTGCATGGGTTTCAGTACTGGTGGTGTATGGGCTTAGTTGCTCTGTGGCATGTGGGATCTTCCCGGACCAGGGATCAAACCTGTGTCCCCTGCATTGGCAGGCAGATTCTAACCACTGCATCACCAGGGAATTCCAGCCATTATTTTTTGAAATAAGTTGTCTGTCCCTTTCTCTCTTTCTTCTTCTTTTGGGACCCCTATAATAAGAATGTTGTTCTACTTGATGTTATCCCATTGGTTCCTTAAGCTATCTTCACTTTTTAAAATTCTTTTTTCTTTTTGCTGCTCTGTTTGGGTGAGTCCCCGTGCCCTGTCTTCCAGATCACTGATCCCTTCTTTTGCTTCATCAAGACTGCTGTGAACCCCTCTTGTGTAATTTTCAGTTTAGTTGTTGTATTCTTCAACTCTGTGCCCTCTGTTTGGTACTTTCTTATGTTTTCTATCTCTTTGTTGAAGTGCTCACCATGTTCATCCATTTTCTCCAGAGTTGGTGACCATTTTTATGACCATTACTTTGAACTCTTTATCAGGTAGATTACTTATCTCTAGTTCATTAAGATTTTTTCTGGGGTTTTACCTTGTTCTTTCAGTTGAAAACATATTCCTTTTTTGCTTCATATTGGTTGACTCTCTGTGTTTGTTTCTATGTATTAAGCAAACAGCTACCTCTCCCAGTCTTGAAGGAGTGGCCTTGAGTAGAGGTGAACCTTATTATTCAACCTTGCCCAAGCTCTTGGTTCTCTGTCAATCCTTTGTGATCTAAGTAGCCTGATACATTCCTGTTGGGTCCCAGTTGTTGAGGTTGTGCCAAGACCCATCTCATGTGGCCCTTTTTTCCTTTGTTGTGGAGGAGCTGTTCAGCTAGTTTTCAGTTCTTTTTCAAAGGGAGTTGTTCCATATGTAGCTGTAGATTTGGTGTGTTTGTGGAAAGAGGTTAGATTTGCCTTGGAATAATCACGTATTGGTGTAGTCCACATATTCTTTCATTCTCCTAGAAAATGATTTCATGTTTTCTCTTTTCTCCTTAAACCTCCCATCTGACTTCTAGATAATAATGTTGTTTCTTTTTTCACTAAGAAAACAACATAATAATGTTGTTTCTTTTTTCACTAATAATGTTGTTTCTTTTTTCACTAACTGTAGCAGTTAAAAGATAACTTTGATAAACTTCCAACACATCTACTCACCTAACTTGCACTGTGCCTGCACTACTGTTTCAATGGAGATGTGTCCATGCTGCCATCAAAGGCCAACCCTATTTGTGCAGTAGATCCCATTCCCTCTTGCCTAACCAAGAACATTGTTCCAACAATTCTCCTCTCTTCTTCACTGTAATTTTGCTCCTCTCTATTGGGTCATTCCTACCCTATCCCAACCATTAACTCTGGGACCTCATATGCTCTTACTTGTTTTCTTGTTCACCCCTCTTAAGACAAGATGACTTCAAGCATAATGAGCACATCATCTTTTAAGCCCTTGGGTATTTTCCTTACTTTTTGCCAGATTGGCCATTTATTTTGAAAGTTAAAAAAAATTTATTCTACATTTCAATGGAAATAGTGTCTCATGGATACACAGTCATCTGTGCTCTTTCCTGTCCTCTACTGCTAGCTCCTATAAATCCTAACTTTTACTTGCAGAGTGACCTCATTTTCTCTTTCCTCATATGCTCTCTCAAGGTTATCTCATGAAGTACCACTGCCTCAAATACTATCTATAAGCTATGACTCTAAGTTTGTATCTGCAGCCCAGTCCTTCCCTCTGAGCTCCAGACTTATATATCCAACTCTTGCTTGAAACCTGTAGTTTATGATCTAAAAAACATCTTAAACATCTAAAACAATATATCAAAATAGAACCTTTGGTTTTTCCCAGTCAAAATCATGTCTACAAGACAAAATTTTAAGAATCATCTTTTATTTCTCTTTGTTGTTCATCCTCAAAGGTAATCCCTCAACAAGCCTTGGTTCTATACAAAAATGCACCTCAAATCTGTCTACTTTTCTTTATCACTTGTATTATTATAGAATCCACATCTCTGTGTCTTACTACAGATAACTTCTCTTGACTCCAGCCCAGGGCACTGGAGCTTGTGGATTTGCATGAGTCTCACAAACATCAAAATATCCTGACAATCTTGGAATTGAGGACTTATAACAGATAAACTTTGTGTAACTTACTAGTTAGGCATACAACATAAACTACAAGAAAGACAATGATTTATAAAGGAAAAGATAATGTCAGCAGACATACTTTGTTTATAAAAATACATCTTCCCCTTCTTGAAATAACAGTGTATGTTCAGAAATACACCTGACAATATAGTGTCTGTGACAAAGAATGAGAGTAGAAAAACTGCTACATTGGATTATCCAGTATTAGATGGCTTTCCATCTTTCCCAACCAAAAATATATTTTGAATAAAAATATATAGATTCCATCATATTGAAATGAGTTAACTTTTATATTAACCTGAAGAAAAGGGATTAAAAGAATCAAGCTCTAAAAACAAGATTCCTTTTTTTTAAGACTCCTGAAGCTGAGATTTTGAAACCAAAATAGAAAATATGGTGTAACTTCAATATCCAGAAGCAAATGATGGTTGAAAATGTGTAATTTTATAGCTTAAGATTAAAATCTTGAAATGCACATGACAAACAAATCAGTAGATTATAAAGTTTGCTGGGCACAATATATTCTGAAAGATTTACTCAATAAAAGCAAGCGTTATATAAAACCAAGTCACTATATTTTGAATTCAGTAAGACTTCATTACAAGCAATGTTCACTAACATGCTGCTTCAATACTGCATTATCTCAAATTATTCATCTCTGATGTAGGACTACCAGAAAATGAAATTTTATCACAATAGACTTTTGAAATGTTTTTACTTTGCTCTCTTTACAAAGTGAAATACACCTAGCTGTGCACATATGGAGTGCGTCTCTACAGAAGTCTTTGTATGCACATATGGATTATTAAAGAAATTTGGTGGTAGTAGAAATTCAGTGGTAAACTATATGACTATTCTGATAGTGAAGAGAAAACCTCTAGTTTTTAAAATTTGTTTTTTATTGTGATAACATTGGTTTATAAAGTTATATGTCTCATGTGTGCAATATTATATTTTTACTTCTGTACGCACTACACCGTGAACACCACCAAAAATTTAGTTTCCATCTGAAACCATACAGTTGATTCCTTTACCCATTTCCCCCCCGCCCCCCATCCCTTCCCTTCTGGTAACCACTATTCTGTTCTCTGTATCTGTATGAGAAAATCTTGACTATTCATTTTCAGTAAAAAAAATCTAAAATGACAACCATAAGTAAACCTCCAGGCTAATTACTATGAGGAAGAAATCAAACTGAAAAACAAAACAAAGGCAGCTATTAAACATGCTGTTTGACAAATTAAAACATGGTATCTAAAATGACATCTTTTTTAGATGTAATACCCTCACTTATAAGTGAATTTTGTGGTGCAATTGTCAATTTCAAATTCCCTATCTTTATTTTTACTTGTACAAATTGATTTCTGACATTCTGATCTAACACATGCAGAAGACAATGAAAGTTTAATACTTGGTAGTACATTTCTTCACTCCTTTTACACAGTAATGAAGTATTATCTGGTTTCCTAATAGTCCCTTCCCTGCCATTTCAGTGCAGAGAGTGACCACTTTTAAAATAAATTACTGAAGTCATTACTTTATAGATATTAAATATTGTATCTTGGCAATTTGTATGGAAAATATTATTATTTAAATTAATGGTTGTTGAGAATGTGTTATCAAGAGAAGGGAAAAGTCGAATAAATAACAAGGTAAATGATTGTTAAATTATATTCCAATGTTACATAAGAAATAAAATATTTATTATGTATTTACTGTGACATTACTCTGTGGATGAAATGTATAGAAAAATAAATTTGGGAATACCACATTCAATGCAAGAACAATGCCCATTGTTTTCATTTAATAAGAAATGATAGTGACTGATTTTCTTATGTCATCGTAATCTATTCCATAATGTAAAATGTTGTCCATTATAGTATTTTTTGTTTGTTTTTAAGAGTACCAAATAATACCTATAATACCATTTCTTTTGGGATATAACATAACACATTTTAAAAAAACTCAATTACTCTTTCAAGATAAAAAGGAAAATATAGGGTTCTTTATTTGGTAATAGATAGAGCAATTAACCTAGGACCCTACTCTTTAAAAAAAATGGCTATTAATAATTTTATTTTATTTTATTTTTTAAAGTAATTTTTATGGGAGTATAGTTGCTCCTAGGACCCTAATCTTATATGGTACATTCAACTAACCTAAGACTCATTTTTTCCCTTTTTTTTTTTTTAACAGATTTTATTTATTTATTTTTTGGCTGTGTTGGGTCTTTCATTACTGTGCGTGGGCTTTCTCTAGTTGCAGCGAGCAGGGGCTTCTCATTGCGGTGGCTTCTCTTGTTGCGGAGTACAGGCTCTAGAGCACAGGCTTCAGTAGTTGTGGCGCATGAGCTTAGTTGCTCTGTGGCATGTGGGATCTTCCCAGACCAGGACTCGAACCCATGTCCCCTGTATTGGCAGGCAGATTCTTAACCACTGTGCCACCAGAGAAGCCCTCCCTTTTTTTTTTTTTAAATAGAGGTAAAATTGGCATATAACATAATATTAGTTTCAGGTGTATAACATAATAATTCGATGACTACAAAGTCATCACCACAATAATTCTAGTTACCATCTGTCAGCATACAGTTGACCTCTTCCCCTTTGATAACCACCAATTTGTTCTCTCTATCTGTATGTTTTGTTTTGTCCATTACTTTTGTTTTTTTAGATCCCACATATAGGTGAAATCATAATGTATTGGTTTTTCTCTGGATGACTTATTTCACTTAGTATAATACCCTCAAGGTTCATATATGTTGTCACAAACAGCAAGATTTCTTTCATTTTTATGGCTGAGTAGTATTCCATTGTGTATTTTTACCATGTTTTCTTTATCCATTCATCCACTGATGGAAATTTAGGTTGTTTTCATGTCTTAGTTAATATAAATAATGCTGCAATGAACATGGGGTATATATATCTTTTTGAGATTGTGTTTTTGTTTTCTTCTAACCGCCTGGAACTGGGATTGCTGGATCATATGGTGGTTTTATTTTCAATTTTTTGAGGAACCTGCAGGCTGTTTTCTATAGTGGCTGCATCATTTTACATTCCCAGTATCTGTGTAGGAGGGTTCCCTTTTCTCTACAACCTTTCCAACACTTGTTGTTTCTTGTCATTTTGGTAACAGATATTCTAACAGCTGTGAGATGATAATGCATTGTAGTTTGATTTGCATTTCCCAGATGATTAGTGATGTTGAGCATCTTTTCATGAGCCTATTGGCCATCTGTATGTCTTCTTTGGAGAAATGTTTATTCAGATCCTTTGCCCATTTTTTAAACTGAATTGTTTGCTTTTTTGTTATTGACTTGTATGAGTTATTTATATTTTGAGTATTATCTTTTATCAGATATATGATTTGCAAATACATTCTCCCATTCAGTAGGTTGCCTTTTTGTTTTATTGTGGTCTTCTCTGCTGTGCAGAAGCTTTTTAGTTTGATGTAGTCCCATTGGTTTATATTTGCTTTTGTTGCCATTGCCTTTGGAAAAATATTGCTAAGAGTGATGTAAAGAAACTTAGCTATTCTTTCTTCTAAGAGTTTTATGGTTTCTGGACTTATATTAAAGTCTTTAATTCATTTTGAGTTAATTTTTGTGTACGGTGTAAGACAGTGGTACAATTTCATTCTTTTGCATATGGCGGTCCAATTTTCTCAACACAGTTTATTGAAGAGACTGTCCTTTCTTCATTGTATATTCTTTGTTCCTTTGTCGCAAATTAATTAACCATATATGCGTGGGTTTATTTATAGGTGCAATAATTTGTTCCATTGATTTGTGTCTCTTTTTATGACAATACCATACTGTTTATATTGCTGTAGCTTTGCAGTATAGTTTGAAATCAGAGTGTGATACCTACAAATTTGTTCTTTTTTTCAAGGTTGCTTTGGCTCTTTGGCATCTTTTGTGGTTTAATGGAAATTTTAGGATTGTTTGTTCTATTTCTGTGAAAAATGCCATTGGAATTTTGATAGGAATTTTATTGAATGTATGGATTGCTTGGGTAGTATGAGTATGGACATTTCAACAACATTAATTCTTGAAATTTATGAATGTGAAATATCTTTCCATTTATTTGTGTCTTCTTCAGTTTTTTTCATTGATGTCATAGTTTTCAGTGTACAGTTCTTTTACCTCCTTGGTGAAATTTATTCCTAGGTATTAAATTTTTTTTGATGCAACTATAAGTAGGATTGCTCTCCTAATTCCTCTTTCTGCTAGTTTGTTATTAGTGTACAGAAACATGACTGATTTCTGAATATTGATTTTGTATCCTGCAATTTTATTGAATTTATTATTAATTCTAAGAGTTTTTTGGTGGAGTCTTTGGGGTTTTCTATATATTAGAATCATGTCATCTGCAAATAGTGACAGTTTTACTCCTTTCTTTCCTATTTGGATGCTTTTTATTTCTTTTTCTTGCCTAATTGCAACGGCTAGGATTTTCAGTACTATGCTGAATAAAAGTGGAGGGTGGACAATCTTGTCTTGTTCCTCATCTTAGAGGAAAAGCCTTCAGTTTTTCACCATTGAGTATGAAGTTAGCTGTAGGCTTGTCATATGTGGTCCTTATTAGGTTGAGGTACATTCCCTCTATACCCACTTTATTGAGAGTTTTTATCATGAGTGAATGTTGAATTTTGTCAAATGCTTTTTCTGCATCTATTAAGATGATCTTAAAGTTTTTATCCTTCATTTTGTTAATGTGGCATATCAGATTGATTGATTTGCAGATGTTGAACCATCCCTGAACACCTGGAATAAATTCCACTAGATCACAGTGTATGAGCCTCTTAATGTATTGTTGAACTCAGTTTGCAAATATTCTACTGAGAATTTATGCATCTATGCTCATCAGGGATATTGGTCTGTAATTTTTGTGTGTGTGTGGTGTCCCTTTTTGGTTTTGGTATCAGGGTAATGCTGGCCTTATAACATGTGTTTGGAAGCACTTCCTCCTCTTGAACTTTTTGGAAGCATTTGTGTAGGATAGGTATCAAATCTTCTTTGAATGTTTGATAGAATTAATCACTAAGGCCTCTGGTCTTGGACTCTTGTTTGTTGGGAGGTTTTGATACTGATTCAACCTCCTTACTAGTAATTGGTTTATTCATATTCTGTATTTCTTCATGATTCAGTTTTGGAAGATTGCATGTTTCTAGGAATTTATTCATTTCTTAACTGTTGTCCAGTTTATTGGCATTCATAGCATTCTCTTATGATCCTTTGTACTTTTTTAGTATTTGTTGTAACTTCGCTTTCATTTCTGATTTTATTTATTTGAGCCCTCTCTCTATTTTTCTTAGTGAGTGTAGCTAGAGTTTTGTTCAATTTTATTTATCCTTTCAAAGAACAAGCTGTTAGCTTCACTGATCTTTTCTAGTGACTTTTTTAGTTTCTATTTATTTCGGCTCTCATTTATTTTATTTTATTTATTTATTTATTTTTGCGGTATGTGGGCCTCTCACTGTTGTGGCCTCTCCCTGTTGCGGAGCACAGGCTCCGGACGCGCAGGCTCAGCAGCCACAGCTCATGGGCCCAGCCGCTCCGCAGCATGTGGGATCTTCCCGGACTGCGGCATGAACCTGCATCCCCTGCATCGGCAGGCGGACTCTCAACCACTGCGTCACCAGGGAAGCCCCTTGGTTCTCATTTATTATGTTCTGCTTTCTACTAACTTTGGGCTTCATCTGTCTTCTTTTTCTAGTTCCTTTAAGTATTAAGTTAATTTATTTATTTGAGATTTTTCTTGTTTTTTGAGGTGGGATTTTATAACTATGAACTTTCCTCTTGGATCTACTTATGCTGCATCCCATAGATTTTGCTATGTTGTATTTCTATTTTCATTGTCTCTAGGTACTTTTTAATTTCCCCTTTAATTTTTTACTGACCCACTGGCTGTTTAGTAGCATGTTATTTAATCTCCATCTATATGTGGTGTTTTCAGTTTTCTTCTTTAAATTGATTTCTAGTTTCATACTGTTGTGGTTGGAAAAGGTGCTTGATATGATTTCAATATTCTTAAATTTACTGAGGCTTGTGTTGTGGCCTAACATACAATCTATCCTGGAGAATGTTCCATGTGCACTTGAGAGAAATGTGTATTCTGCTGCTTTTGGATGGAACATTCTGTAGATATCTATTAATTTCATCAGGTCTAATGTGTTGTTTAAGGCTGATGTTTTCTTATTTATTTCTGTCTGGATGATATACCCATTGATGTAAGTGGGATTTTCAAGTTCCCTACTATTATTGTATTACTGTCAAAATCTCCCTTTAGGTCTGTTAATATTTGCTTTATGTATTTAGATGTTCCTATGCTGGGTGTATAAATATTTACAAATATCAAATCCCCTTGTTGGATTGACCCCTTTATCATTATGTAATGCCCTTCTTTGTCTTTTATTACATTCTGTGTTTTAAAGTCTATTTTGTCTAATACAAGTACAGCTACACCAGCTATCTTTTGTTTCTATTTCCATGGAAAATCTTTTTCCATCCCTTCCTTTTTATACTGTGTGTCCTTAGATCTGAAGTGAGTCTCTTGTAGGTAACATATAGATGAGCTTGTTTTTTTATCCGTTTAGCCACTCTATGTCTTTCAATTGGAGAATTTAGACCATTTACATTTAAAGTAATTTTTGATAAGTATGTACTTATTGGCCTTTATTAATTGTATTCTGGCTGTTTTTGTAGTTCCTTTCTGTTCCTTTTTCCTTTTCTTCCTCTGTGGGTTGATAATTTCTTTAGTGTTATGTTTAGATTCCTTTCTTTTTATCTTTTGTGTATCTACTGTAGGTTTTTCTTTTTAGTTACTATGAGGCTCACATATAACGGTCTACATATATAGCAGTCTATTTTAAGTTGGTGGCAACTTAAATTTGAACACATATCAAAAACTCTACATTTTTACATCCCCACCCCTCATTTTATGTTTTTGATATTATATTTTAAATCTTTTAATTTTGTATATCCCTTAACTAATTATGGTAGTTACAATTAATTTTATTGCTCTTGTATTTTTACCTTCATACTAACCACTACTAACCATAGTGGTTGATCCACTGCCCTTGTTATATATTTACCTTTGCAAGTGAGATTTTTACTTTCATATGTTTCCTGATTATTTGTTAGTGCCTTTTCTTTTCAGTTTAAATAAGACCTTTAAAAATTTCTTGCAAGGCCAGTTTAGTGGTGATGAACTCCTTTATCTTTTGCTTGTATGGAGATTCTTTAACTCTCTTTCCATTCTTCTGATACCCTTATTGAGTATTCAGGGTTGGATACTCTTTCTTTTCAGCACTTTGTATATATCATACCACTCCCTTTTGGTGTGCAGAATTTCTGCTGAGAAATCAGCTGATAGTCTTATGGGGGTTCCCTTGTACATATCAAATTGTTTTTCTCCTGCTGCTTTTATGATTCTCTATTTAACTTTAGACATTTTAATGTGTCTTGGTGTGGATCTCTTTGAGTTCTTCTTATTTGGAACTCTCTGGGCTTCCTAGACCTGGATGTCTGCTTTCTTCCCCAGGTTAGAGCAGTTTTCAGTTATTTCTTCAAATAAGCTTTCTCCCCATTTCTCTCTCTCTTCTCCTTCTGGGACCCAAATAATGTGAATGTGATTCCACTTGATGTTGTCCCACAGGTCTTAAGTTATCTTCAGTTTTCAAAATTCTTTTTTCTTTTTGCTGCTCTGTTTGGGTGAGTTCCAATGCCCTGTCTTCCAGGTCACTGATTTGTTCTTCTACTTCACCTAGTCTGCTATTGAATGCCTCTAGTGTATTTTTCAGTTCAGTTCTTCAACTCTGTGACTTCTATTTGGTACTTTCCTATATTTCCTATCTCTTTGTTGATGTTCTCACCATGTTCATCCATTCTTCTCTTGAGTTTAGTGAGCATTTTTATGACCATTACTTTGAACACTTTATCAGGTAGATTACTTATCCCTGTTTCATTAAGGTCTTTTTCTGAGGTTTTGTCTTGTTCTTTGGTTTGGAACATATTCCTGTTTTCTCATTTTCCTTGAATGTCTGTGTTGTTTGTATGTATTAGGTGAAACAGCTACCTCTCCTAGTCTTGAAAGAGTGGTCTTGTGTCGGAGATGAACCTTATCATTCATCCTCACCCTAGCTCTTGATTGTCTCTTGAACCTTTGCGATTGTTTTAGTAGCCTGATTTATTCTTTTTTTTTTTTTTTTTTGTGGTATGCGGGCCTCTCACTGTTGCGGCCTCTCCCGTTGCGGAGCACAGGCTCCAGACGCGCAGGCTCAGCGGCCACGGTTCACGGGCCCAGCCACTCCACAGCATGTGGGATCTTCCCAGACCGGGGCATGAACCTGCGTCCCCTGCATCAGCAGGCGGACTCTCAACCACTGTGCCACCAGGGAAGCCCCTGATTTATTCTTGATATGTCTCAGTTGTTGAGGGTGTGCCAAGACCTCAGTGTTCCAAAGGAAGTGATCTCAGTCAGCACTTCAGTCAGTGATCTCAGATCAAGCTTCCTGGAATCTAGATTCTCAGGCATCAGCTTTAAAGTACACAGATATATACAGCCCTGTGGGACTGGAATTGTAGATGCTGCTGACCTTCAGACTAGAAGATCTGGAGATGTCCTCAGGGCAACATTTGCAAGAATCAGGGATTCATATGAATGTAGAGTCTCATTTCTGTGAGGTACCAACGAGCTGTGGTGAGTTCAAGGGAGGACACATAGATGGTGCATGTCTGTAGCCTTTAGATTTATAGCAAACCTGAAGCCTGTCCCTCAGGTGAAAGCTCTAGGACAATAAAAAGGGCCTTTTTCACTTGTGGACTGGTGGTATGTTTCAGGCTGCTGTCTGTGGAGTGTTCTGGGTGTGGTATCCTGCCCAGAACTCTGTCTTCCCAATTATTACAGTCTTGTTGTGTCCAGGAGCACAAACCTTTCTGTCCATCAGAGCCAGACAATCAAGAGGTATCCCGTGTGTGTACTGTGCTGACCCACCAGCTTCAATGAGGCTGTGGAAGAGTATTGGATTCGGCATGCCCTTGGTTTTAACGATGCCAGAGAAGAGTGCTGGGGTGGAGCACACCTGTGTTTTTAGCGAGGCCTGGGATGAGCACTGGGTGCACGGCATGCCCTCAGCTTTATCCATGTGTCTGCACATGCCCACCTGTGCTAGCAAGGTAAAGGGAATGTGTAAAAAATAGTGTTCTCCAGTGCCTCTGTCCCTGAGGAAAATTCCAACTAATCCCTGCCCCTCTGACAGACACTATAAGATTTGCAACTGAATCTCCTTCACATATATTTCAGTCACCTCTCAAACTGTTGCCTTTGCACTGGCTCCCGGGATAAGAGAGTTTGCACATTAGCCCCTCAACAGGAGTATCTTAGATCCCCACAGTCCTCCAGATCCCCTGGATACAAGCCCTGTTTGTCTCCAAAACCAGATTTTTTTTGGGGGGGGGGCTTGTTTCTCTGGTGCAGGTTCCAAGGGTTGGGGTGCCCGATGTGTGGCACAAACCCCTTGGTCCTCAAGGGAGAGGCTCTGGGTCTGCGAGAGCCTTCCCTAGTGTGTGTCATTGCACCAGGAGTGAGGGTTTTGGTGAGACCATGTCTCTGCCTTTCCTACCGTCTCACTGTGCCCTTCTATCCCTTGTTGTGGAGGAGGATGTTAAGCTAGTTTTCGGTTCTTTTTCAGCGGGAGTTATCCCATAGGTAGCTGCAGACTTTGTGTGTCCATGGAGGAGGTAAGTTCAGGATCTTCCTATGTTGCTATCTTGGACCATCCCCCAAAGACACACTTCTATCTCTGAACTTTCTAAAAACTTGTGACGTAGACTGAACAATTAACTCAGTGCTTGAATTAATTCAGTAGTTTTCAAATCCCCTTATGTTTCTAATCTTCTGTTTTAGATGGCAGAGGGTAAACTTTTTAGATAAATTTACCAGGTACCAAAAAAAAAAAATTTAAATGGTAAACTTGTTGCAGGCAGTAGAGTAAAATGGAAAGGGTGTGAGGTGTGCTTTTTGGATATCCATTCAAGTTCTGATGCTGCCACTTCCTTTGGCCTGTGGTAGGACAGCTTACCCCACGTAAACGTAAGTTTCTTCATCTGTAAAATGAAGACTCAACTAGAAATCTGGGACTTTTATACATCACTAAAGTTCTACAAAAGAAAATTTCCTTAAGATTACCCTGCATGTTTAAACAGACTAAAAATGAATGTAATTTAATCTTTTCTCGGTGGCTAAGGGCCATCAATAGAGAAAACAATATATGAATTTGTAAGGTTTCTTTGCTCCCATGTAAATTGGCCCCAGACTACTGAGTGCTTGTACGAATGTTTATGTGTGTGTGTGTCAACCTTCTTCTTATTTTCAGCTAATGTTTATTGATGTTGTCACTGTGTCTGTTTATAATATGCCGCCTTGTTTTTAATATACTTATTAAGGGGTAAATATACTCTTCTATAAAGTATGTTGCAATTGATTCAACAGCATCAACAAAGTAAATGTTTGGTTTGTTGAAGTCATCAAAGTTTGGCTGATTGATAAGTGAAGTATTTATATGCTCTAGTAGTAAATCCATTTTCTTTTGCTTTTTCCCTTAGAAGACGGAGGGCAGTTGTTAAAGTATCTTTTCCTTAATGACACCTACTTGAAGACAGTTATTAGAGAATCTTATCTCCCCACAGTCTAATACTCTGAACCTTTACTCATGTGTCACATTTTCCCAATGATTAACCTTCTTCATTATAATTTTGTAAATCCCGCTCAATGCTTTCACATGCCTCTCAAGCTGTCTGGTTTCAAAGGCAAAACTGTAGTCTAATAACAAAAGACTTGCTATTTCTATTAACATTTCTGTTAATAAATCTTAAAGTGATATTAACTCTTTTGCTGTTGTTTCCATTTTTCTAATAGTATCTATGACTATACATACCCATGAACCTACGCGCGAGCGCACACACACACGCTCTCTCTCTCTCTCAATTGAAATAGTAGACTTGGTTGGCTAAGGAGACCAGAAGAATATTTCTATGAGTTACTCATAAGGCCTGATATCAGTAATTTAATTTTTTCTGAGAAATAAAACTAATGAATGGGGCTGTGTTTTGGAATCAGGTCATAATTTTAAAGCAAGAAGACTCCCTCTTCCTATTACTCTTCCTGCAGTGCGCCATGTTTGGAAGTCTCCTCTTACAGGTGTGTGTAAGTTGTAATGCAGGGGTGGTTAGTATCTGTTCTTCTACAAAAGTCTGGCACTGCCAGGCAATACTTTGGGTAATAATCGTGGCTGTGTTTGAAATGCGTGCTTTAAAATAACACAGTTGAGTCAACATGTAAAGCTTAATGCATTCTCACATTCAGTACAAAGATAATTTGGATCTCACCTCATTTGTTTTATGCACACAAATGAAACCAGAGCACCATGCTCTACCCTTTGGATCAGTATTAATTTCCAGTAAATTTTCCCTACTCAAGGTCTACTCTAAAATCCCAAGGCAGTCTTGTATCACCACCTTCTGTACAGTGACTTTAAACCTCAGTTTCACAAATCCTTTTTGTTCCTCAAGACTTTCCTAGTTATTTTGATACAGCATAGGAAACAATCTGTTTTCCTTTCTATTACCTACTACTCCAAAATCTGTAAGTATTGGCTAACTCTGCGATCAATGTCTCAGAAATAGTGTGTGGGGATTGACCATTGGTTAGAAAACTATATAAAATTTGGAAGCTGATATTTAGGTTCAGAAAAAAAAAGCTTTATAAATGTCACAGTACTGAAACAGGAAGAATAATATTATATACATATTATTTTTATGTAAATATTATTTAAGATAGAATCTGTTTCTCACATGCAAAGGGCAGATGGGAAATTGTTCAAAGTAATATGAAGGTAATGGTACACAAGTATTATCCTATTGCATTAGGATAAATTTCCAGTAGTTTATTTGAGTTGTTGAGATCAATTCCCATAAGTTTAAAAGTGGGACCAATGAAAGAATTCTATTAAAATCCTGCTCAAACACAATGTAAGATAATTTTATGTACACCTATTATACTTCCCATATGTCACCTTATAAATTTCATGTGTGTGTGTCTGTGTGAAGACTGAAATGGAGGTAGTGATAGTGAATTTAGCAAGCCAAATATTTGCGTTGTTCCCCAAAAGGGGGAAAATTGATTTACATGATTGTTTGCTATTAAGGCTCAAATGAGTCTACCATGATTTGGTTTTCTCTTATGTTTTTCAATTTTGACAGCTGTCAGTTTACAGTTATGACTACTTTATCTAAGCATCACAAACACTGCATTAGTATCTTCAGAAAATATACTGTGAAAGCTGCAGTTTCACTGTCCCAAATCAATTACCACATTCTTAAACTTGCAGTGTAGTCGTTTGTGGGCACTGAGGCAGCCAGCGGAAGGGTATTGATTGGAGTATAATGTCATGTGTAGCAGGAGAGAAAGATGAAAAGTATTTTCTGCTTAATGGGTTGGTATTAAGTAGGCGGGAATGGCTTCTAATTAGCCAACAATTGCTGTGTTTCCCAGTTTCCCTCCTCCTGTCCGTCACCAGCTGCCAACCTGCCCCCATTTTTTTGTTATTTGGAGTGCATTGCTCACTGCAGTGAAAGCCTTTGTTTAAGAAAGAGGGCTCCCAGGGTCTCAGCTGCCTGGGTACAGCTTGCTGCCGACGATGAGTAGCAACTGTCAGTTTATTTTATCTCAACCTTTTCATCATTCTGCTGAAACTGATCGACTGAAACCACCTGAGAGAACTGAGGATTCCGTACCTACAAGTCATTAGCTAGGGCTGCAGCCTCTCGCCACAGAGCAAGTCAACTGCACACTTCCCGAAATGCAGTCCACTTTAACCCCATGTTTCCCCAACACATAAGAATTCTGTCCCTTTTTTGTTTTTGAAGCAGAGTCAACGGGAGAGGATCCCTTTGATGTATGGGCATGTAAGTCAGGACATTTTGCTTTCGCTAAGGATGAGGATAATGTCCCCGTGACAGGCTTTGCTATGGTGAAACCAGCGATATGGGGGACTTTGTTCCATCCACATCAACAGTGAATGTGAAACTGGAAAACATTTTACAAAGTGACTTTATGACATCAGGTCTCAAGCCCCATTCTTTACCAACATCAAATGTGCCGGATTGAAGCCTGATTTCACATGCGTGTGATCCATATGACAGCTGTTTAGCGGGTTTCCTGTTCCATTTTAGAACCGAGTAAAGACAAATTTCCCATACACTTTAATGATACTGTGAAAACTTTTTTTCTAGAGAAACCATCTAACCTGTTGTACCCATAATGCATCAAAACAGAATGACATGATGAGAAAACTCCCCCTGTGCCACAGTGGAGGATATGTTTAGTAAATATCAGTGACACACGAACCTATTGAGAAATGATATGCCATACCATATACCACTGCCATATACCACTTAGACCTGTGGAGTTGTGGATATGTGGTATTTAACCATGTTTCAACATGGGTAGGTAGATTCTTGGGGAAGTGAAATTTTAGAAACATTTAGAAGGAAAAGGGAAGGTAACTGAGCAGAGAAAAAGATTATTATTTCTGATAAATGATGTGAACTAACAGTAAGAGTTGGAATTAAAAAGGAAGAGTTCAAAGGCATTCACTTGATTTTAAAATAGATATATAAAGGAAGCCAAGGGAAGAGATGTATTGGTTTACAGTGTTTTCCATTTATCATATATGAATTTAAATATTGATAAGAAATGTTATCTGAAGACTCACTAAATAGGTTTACATACATTAGTGAAATATCACATATTCATGAGGAAAAGCTAACCTTGCATTATCTAAACCTTAAAATATAGAAAAACTTAAGAGCAATTCTCACACATGAGAATCACCTGGTGAGCTTGTTGAAAGTAGATTCTCAAGCCCCTTCACTGGAGATTCTGGTTCAATGAGTCCGTGGTAAGGCCCTAGCATACGCATTTATAACAACCTCCCACCATCACTGATCAGATAATTTTTGATGCAAGTGGTCCTTGAGTTGCACTCTTGAGAAAATGCCTAAGGCTTATTGTGAAGTTTAATTTTACACAGGGTATCTTCAAATACTTGAATCATAATAGAAAATTGCAACAGAATATCTTGAATCACCAATGAACAATACTAATTTCAGTGTCATTTTTCCTCCTAAGAATCTTCTACTTAAAATTTCTTTAAAATCATTAAAGATGAAATAGATTAGACTACAATAGAAAAATTACCAGAGTGCATCACATGTAGTAAGTATGGTTTTGTCAAATTCTTGATTCAATTGCTTATTCTGCATCACAAAGTAAAATATATTTCTTACTGTAGGTTTTAGTCAAAAAGCCCACAGAAAGCTTTACAACCTGTTCTTCACACAGCAGCCAAAGTGATCTTTTTAAAAAGTCAGAGTCCTATTCTCAGACCTCAGTAACAATTTTCCATCACAACTGGAATAAAATCCAAAGTCATCACTAAGGCCTGAAAGACCTAAATTAACTAGCTACCACTGGATCCTCAGTTCTTCCTTCTCCTCACTCAATTTTCTCCCACCATATTGGTCTTCTTGTTGTTACTCAAACAAGCCCAGCTTTACCTGGATGGATATCTTCTCCCCACCCTCCTAGATATTCACACAGCTTGCTTCATCATTTCAATTCAGGTTTCTTTACAAACCATGCCTCTTTTGAAAGACTTCTCTGAACTTTCTGTTTAACATAGCCCTCCCCAAACCCAATCACTTTGTGTCCTCTTACCCCTCTTTATTTTTTCCTTCATAGCACTCAGCACTATTTCTAGTGGTTCCCTGACAGCATCTAAACCACTGTTTCCATGCTTAAGAGACTCTCTACTTTATAAATTTAAGTGGAAAAACTGGAACTTGTTCCCAGCCTATTCATTGAAAAGCCAGATATTCACTTTCCTAGCTTCCCCTGCAGCTGGGCAGGGTCATGTGAGCCAGTCTCCACCAATCAGCTGCACACATGCTGAACTTTGCCTTGGGATCTGTGATTTGTTAGGCAGGGCTGGCGAGACATGGCATCAGGCAGGATTCTATATTGTAAAGCTTCCTTAATATTCTCATGACAAGAAGTTAACCTGCCAATGTGTATGTGCTCATTAATTTTTTTCTGAACATTTTTTGCTGTTTTATAAACTAGGCTTAGTATCTGCAAACCTGAAAGACCTGCCATATACATATTTAGTTGTAGATCAGAACAGTTAGTTCTTTTGTATCCCCTGTTATCAAGTTTGTATAAATATTTGTGTGGATCTAAAAATAGTTGTTGAATTAATACAACTATAGATTGTTTCATATACAGGTATTTAGAATTTTCTTTAATTTTAGCATATGGCTTGATCTTTCTTTGTTTCCCTTCAAATTGATGTACTAAAGAGAGTCAAGAAGTCTCCTGGAGAAAGAGCAAAATAGATTGGTTTTGATTTACCTATCTTTTACAAATTATATTTTTCTTGGCATGTATTGAGAAGGCTACCAGTAGAAAACTGATGTATTTTTTTTAAAAGGAAAATTCTATGTTAGATATAGAAAGTGACAGTATTATGCATAATTATCTATGCAATTACACTTGCACATGCTTGAAAATTTTTAGCCAGGAAATGCTTAATAACATTTGCATGGTTAAATGAGACAGCAGAAACAACTGGAAAGGCCTCAGGGCATGGTCATCTATTTAAGCATCCACTTGGATTTTCAACATAATTAGTCATATAATTGTGTGCTAAACTTAGTAGATTCATGTAAGTAATCATAAATTATTTAAAAGCTGTGTGGTAATGTTTTGTTCTCTGTTTCCTGCCAATCAAATTACTAAGGAATATACTATATTCACATTTCATCATATAAATCTTCAAGTAAGCTTACAGGGTAAAAGCCCTGGATGAAAGTGAGTGAACAAGTGAATTCATTCAGATGATATATATGTGTATATGTATGTGTGTATATATATATCTCCAAAGATATATTAGACATATCTATAATCTATATATCTATTGATATATATATATATCTATTAATAATATATCTATTTGGACATCAATATTTTAGGGAGTATTCTTATGATAAAATTGTATCATTCTGTTCATCTGTCTCTACTAAGATTTATATGGAAAAAGAGTTTCCTTTCCTAATGTTGTATTCAACACAATGAATTTTTAATTTTTATTAATTTAGTTTTTAATTTTAATTAAGACCTAAAGGCTGGACATAATAGCTTCCTTCTGTATAGCAGATTTTCTCCTTTTCATAATCCTGTTAGTGGGTGGTGGTGAAAACTTGGGCCAAACAAATGTGAATAGTAAAAATATTAACCTCAAAATTTTATGATGGTCATTTTGACCCAAATTTCTCCCCCGGTCTTTCTCATTAATCTGCTTCCTGACTATTGATTTTGAAGCTTCATTTCATTTCATATGTCTTGTTACTTTTATATCTGAGTTACAAATATGTGGAGACTTGAGGAAAACTATGTATCTTTTCCCAGGAGCACACTTAATAAGCAAAACTAGATCTTTGAAAGTGTTAAATTAAACTTCCTTTGATAAGAGTGCAAAATACACTTTATTACCTACTGATACAATGAAATGTGTATGTAGTCTTAATTCTGAGAAATCAGACTGGTCTCACTAAAGGCCAAAATTAACTGGTCTTTTCTCACTTTGAGTGCCTAATTCCATGTTAGAAGTCAATAAATACAGTCCCTTAGAGGCACAGAACTTAAATGAGCTACCTTTAGTTTTCCCTATTGGTGTGACAAAGTCCAACTTTGTTTACCTTGAGGGCGTGATGAAAGAACATCTATTTGGCTCAGATTTTTTGATTGAAGGTTAGCAGGCAATGAAAGGAAGAAAAAAACCTGAGTACACTGTCCTGTTAAAGGATTGGGGGTGATAAATATTGGTGCTGTTAATAGTTATTTTATTGCTACAGTAGTTCAGATGATTCAAAAAGTAACTGTATTCAGGTGCATTTGTAGTGTTTTCAGGGATTCACTTCAGGAAGGTCAAGACACCAGTCAGGATGATATGGCATTAAAATTAAGAAATATACTATCATTTCATCTGATTAGACTCTTGCTCAATATTTCCCATACTGAGCACACTGTACCCAGCCCGGGAGGCAGACATTATCCATGAGAAGTGAAATATACATCCAAGGATTGTTAGTCAAGTCAGTCATCATAACAAGGCATTATAAATGATTTCTAATTTTTAAAAGAATATTCATCATGAAAAAGACTTATTTTTCTATTAATTATGCTAGGGAAACTAGATTATAAAAGCCTTCACTCAGGTCTGGGAGTTAAAAATACAGTGAGGACAGGGCTTCCCTGGTGGCGCAGTGGTTGAGAGTTCACCTGCCGATGCAGGGGACACGGGTTCGTGCCCCAGTCCGGGAAGATCCCACATGCCGCGGAGCGGCTGGGCCCGTGAGCGATGGCCGCTGAGCCTGCGCGTCCGGAGCCTGCGCGTCCGGAGCCTGTGCTCCGCAACGGGAGAGGCCACAACAGTGAGAGGCCCGCGTACCGCAAAAAAAAAAAAAAAAAAAAAAAAAAAAAAATACAGTGAGGACAGAGTAAAAGAATTTAACAGGAAAGCAAATTCTGGGACCATGGATATAATTTTTTATTGATGTTGTGGTTAAAAAAATTAAAATTAATAATAATGAAAATACCAAGGTGAGAGGTAAATAGAAATAAAACTCCCACACAATACGCAAAGTTTCAGGGAAACTCTGGAAAAAATTAGAAGCCAACAGAATTTGTGCCTTCAGTATGTTCATATTTTAAATGTTAATGTTAACTTCTTTTTTCAGAAGAAATCATATGGAATTGTCCAAATAGAGCCTTACTAAAGAGGGATTAAATATACATAGGGGAGGGTTGTTTTCCCCCCAATTCTAACAATGGTAGAAAGTATTTAGCTAAATTGACAGAGTATTTGGGATCCATGACCGCAAGTAAAAGGACATAGTTAGAAGCAGAGGTAAGACCCCTCACTGGGAATGAGATAAACATAAATGGGTGACAACAGGGTTCCCCCAGAACTTCAAACCCTAGCCTTGCACTGGTACAGCTACAGCATTTACTCTGGTTTTACAATGGTCTAACCAAGCAACCAACAAACTTTTCATAAGCTTTTCAAACTAGCAATTAAAGACAAAATTGAAATAAAACCAGATTAGAAAAACCCAGTTACATTTTTCTTAGAAGTGGTGAATTCAGTGTACATTGGAAGGTTAAAACTGGTAACGCCATCAGCTGCTAAGAACTGTGAACAGAATCTAAAAGAAGTAGAGTTTTTGTCTGAGCAATCAAGAATTCTCTTTTATTGAACCAAGGCAGCAGATAGAGAAGGAGGCTCTCAGAGGGGGGAAAAAAGAAAAAGAAAAAAAAAGATCTTTCAACCCGAGGGATCTTGAGCTACATTATTATATCCCAATGAAGTGAGCATTAGTTTTCTGAAGACATACTTGATTCCTAAGAAAGCAAAGTTGTCACTTGTAGAAAATATATGAAGATAAGTGAACTGCATTTGAATGAGGAAATTTGAAATTAAGACTCAAGTTCTGTGCTCTTTTTTATTTAAAAATTTGGCTACAATTAAGTATTGATTTGTCTTTTTCAGCATGTTTCATCTTTGGAATTATTTTCTTATCAGGTACAGAAGCCATTGAATTCTCTAAGCTCTTTCTTGAAATTTATTAGAAGTACACTTTGATTAATCTATCATGATTTAAATGATAGTAACAGAAAAGATGCTTATCTTTCTTAAGTTTTTGACAGTAGCATAGAGTATATATAGAATACATTTTAGGGCTTCCCTGGTGGCATAGTGGTTGAGAGTCCGCCTGCCAATGCAGGGGACATGGGTTCGTGCCCCAGTCCGGGATGATCCCACATGCCGTGGAGCAGCTGGGCCCGTGAGCCATGGCCGCTGAGCCTGCGCGTCTGGAGCCTGTGCTCCGCAACGGGAGAGGCCACAACAGGGAGAGGCCCACATAATGCAAAAAAAAAAAAAAAAAAAGAATACATTTTACTGTTTTATCTCCCATTTGTCTTATCAAACTTGCTTCCTGTGACTAGGACTGGAAATGAAAAAAAAAGGATTTTAGGGATCTCTGCCTCTAAAAAATTATAGGCAGACCTACAACCTATAAACACACAATTTATAAATTGTCATAGAAAACTGCTATCCCAGCTCTCCCACTGGAGTTCCCACTGCTACTATCTAGGGAGCCACCACGAAGAATCCTGAAGCTTGTGGATGTCAGGGCAGGCTAAATTAAGCTGTGGTAACAAACAGCTCTGAAAATCTCAGTGGTTCACCACAAGGAAGGATTATTCTGTGTTCACACAAGGTCTGCTGCAGACATGAATGGCTTTCCAGGACAAATGTGGATATTTAGTGACCCAAGCTGCTTTGATCTTGTGGTTCCATAGTGTTTTTAAAGGCTTTCTCCATGATCACTGTTGCAGGGAGAGAATCAGCTGCAGTATCTCAGGTGGGCTCTGCTTTGCTTTCACTGGGAAGTAACTTTTGCCCATTGGCCAGAACTAGTCACAGAGCCCAGCCTAGTTGCCAGAGGCTGAGAAATGCAGTCTTCCATGTGACCAGAAGAGTAAAGAAGCAGACCTTGGCAAGCACTTGTAATCTCTACTCCCTTCCACAGGGGTTACTGAACTGTCTGAAAAGTATATGCATGTATGCATATACATGTATTATATGTATGTTTTCCTGAAGAGAGGAGAGAGACCTTAGCTTTCATCAGATTCCTTAAGGGGAGAGTGATCTGTCATCTGAAAACCCTAATAAGCGTTTTTTTAAAGGTAGAGATTTATATTGAAGAAAGGAAAGCTCTGAAATTCAGGAACAACTCAGTGAAGTTGAATTTAGGGCAAATCCCAAGACTTAGGAAGACCAGTCCATGTATTGACCTCATTATTCATAATTGGCTTGCCTCTTACTCCCTGAGTGATTTCAATTAAGTTCTTGCAATAGGTAATCTTCCAACATTTAAAAAATCCTAGTTTTTTGAATAGGTTAAAGCACTTTCAGTCATTCCTAATAAGGTGTTATCAGTTCAATTAGATTGATTTCCTCCTCATCATGCTCATAACTTTGACCCTCCGCAGAACAGGTATCCTAATTAGAAAAGGAATTAAGTTGGGAGAAGGGGTAAGTAAATTTAGAACATGGGGCATTTTTAAAATTCAGAAAGAATGTCAGATTTTGAGATACTGTCTAATGCTTGAAAACTGAATTTAATAAAAAGTAGGTTTTTCAACAAACTGTCCACAGTTCAGTATTTGTTGAGCGCTACTATGTGCTAGGCATCGTGCTAGCTGCTGGGGCTATGACAACAAACACAGTCGCCACTCTGTGCTGTGATAATGTGTCAGCACTACTTGGCATCTTATTGTCAGAGTGCTTTTAGCTGCAAGTAACAAAACTGAGCTGAAAGTGGCTTAGATAGGGAAATTTATGTCACACACAAAAAACTGGTGGTGGCAATTACAGGGTTAGATAATTTAGCAAGCAAGGATGTCATCAAGGATCTAGATTTCTTCTATGCTTTCCCACCGCCATCCTCATCATTTTCATATCTTAGTTGCACACTGGCTATGGCAGCTCCAGGCAGTACATACTCATATATCAACATTTAAAGTCAGGAAAAAGGGAATCTCCTCGTTTGTGCCTCTTTTTAAGAATGAAGAAAACCTTTCTAGGAATTCCTCAGGAGATCTTCTTGTATCATTAATTACAATTGTGTTCCGTATCCTCCCGAAAGCTATCACTTGGCAAGTATAATGAGGTCATGGTGACTGGCATAATATTAGTAAATACTCCACCACTGGGGATAGAGAAGGTCCATCCTCTGCAAGGACACGGTGACTTGAAGAGAGAGAACAATCAGGATTATGTTAGCAGGAAGGAAGTTGGGCAATGGCCACTGGGTAGGGAACCAACAGGGTCTTCCACACAGATACATTATGTCACTGGACCCTCAAGGCAACCTTGTGGGGTGGGAACTGTCATCTTTCTTTATAGGTGAGGTAAAGTTACCCAGGTCCACCAGCTATGAAGTGAAGGAGCTGGGATTCAAACAGAGATTGCCTGCCTTCAATCACTACACAAAATCTGATGAATCTGGTCAAAGAAAACTGCTCATCACTGAAACATGCCTTTTCCAAATTCACAGCCTTGTCTCTTTTGAATTTGCCTTAAATCTGTACTTCAGTTTGTCTGTTGAAAAAGCCTTAGAGAACTGTTACTGTAGAGTATGGCTAAGGAACTTTGAAGTAACTGTATTTCAGTTTATGTAACGATTCTTCTCATAAATCTTCATTTTCCCCTCCCCTTTCACTATATGTTGATATAATTGTAGTATTATGGCAAAAACAATGTAAAGGAGTTATTACATGGGGTTTACTGCAAATCATATTGAGAACATGATGCTTTAAAAACCCATACTAATTCTTTTGGTTTTCAAGATTTCCTTAAATTTAATTAGAACAAAGTGAATTTTAAAAGCATAAGAATTTTCTTAGAAATCTAGGAGTCATAGACTTAAAGAACTAAAAAGAGACGCAAGAGGGAAGAGATATGGGAACATATGTATATGTAAAACTGATTCACTTTGTTATAAAGCAGAAACTAACACACCATTGTAAAGCAATTATACCCCAATAAAGATGTTAAAAAAAAAAGAACGAAAAAGAAATTCAGAGATCATGTAGTTTAATTACCTTCTTACACTGATTTTACAAATGAGGAAACTTGTGCAACACTGAAAATCCTAGTTTGCAAAGATACTGGGAATAAAAGATTTAGTATATGAAATAATTGTCTATTTGATGTATCCTACATCACACACAAAACAGTCTCACAATAATAAAACCAATATAAATATCAATAGTATGAATACTGAAAACAGTTTACTTTTTTTTTGGAGGGGGTACATTTTTTAGGATTTAGCCAACTAGAGACACACAGTGAAATTTCTGTTTAAAGCTACTTCGAATATTTCATTTCTCTGTGACTATATCACCAACTGGATACATATTTAGGATCATTAGTTTTATTTTATTTTGGATTTTTAGAGACTGCTTTTTCAAAGTTTATAGGCTCCTTGGAGAAGAGGCTGATGGCAGATCTGAAGTCAAAGACGTATATTATGAGTCTGAAACAATTTTCATAACAGATAGCAAGGAAGCCATCAAAATCCACAAAGCCTACACCAGAGGCTGTTTGCGGGAGGCTGGGATGACTTGGGGCCGAAAGATACTCAGGATAGAAATGGATCACTCATCCTAAACCAGATTGTTTGTTTTCAATCCAAGGAAAAACAAGATGGAACTCAAAATGTTGATAAATCCCCTTTAAAGAGACCCAACCACTAGGCAATGAGAATAGAGCTTCAAAAACAGGGGGTTCCCAAAAAAGGAGTTGATGGGATGAGCACTAAGAAATTCAGTCCAAATAGGGAGCTATTGTGGTCCCCAAGTTGGCAGCTGTCTGCCTGGTTGAAACTGAATGTGTTTTTATAGAACCAGATTTCTCCATTTAATTTAATTGAATTTCACATCTGTTATAAACTCCACAATATGTTGTTATTACTTTTGCTTTCAACAGTCAATTATTTTTTCAAGCAATTTTTGAAAGAAAAATATTTTATTTTTACTGACACATTTCTCATTTTCTTATTCATTCTTTATGTAGATCCAGGTTTCTATCTAGATTCATGTTCTTTCTGCCTGGAGGAGTTTACCATTCCTTGTACTGGTATATTAGTCATGAATTTTCTCAGCTTTTGTATGCCTGGAAAAATCTTCATTTTAACTACATTTTCTTGTTTTTTTTTAAATTTTATTAATTAATTTTTTAACATCTTTATTGGAGTATAATTGCTTTACAATGTTGTGTTAGTTTCTGCTGTATAACAAAGTGAATCAGCTATATGTATACATATATCCCCATATCCCCTCCCTCTTGCGTCTCCCTCCCACCCTCCCTATCCCACCCCTCTAGGTGGTCACAAAGCATTGAGCTGATCTCCCTGTGCTATGCAGCTGCTTCCCACTAGCTATCGATTTTACATTTGGTAGTGTATACATGTCCAGGCCACTCTCTCACTTCGTCCCAGATTATCCTTCCCCCTCCCTGTGTCCTCAAGTCCATTTTCTATGTCTGAGTCTTTATTCTTGTCCTGCCCCTAGGTTCGTCAGAACCATTTTTTTTTTTAGATTCCATATATATGTGTTAGCATATGGTATTTGTTTTTCTCTTTCTGACTTACTTCACTCTGTATGACAGACTCTAGGTCCATCCACCTCACTACAAATAACTCAATTTTGTTTCCTTTTATGGCTGAGTAATATTCCATTGTATATATGTGCTACATCTTCTTTATCCATTCATCTGTCAATGGACACTTAGGTTGCTTCCATGTCCTGGCTATTGTAAATAGAGCTGCAATGAACATTGTGGTACATGACTCTTTTTGAATTATGGTTTTCTCAGGGTATATGCCCAGTAGTGGGATTGCTGGGTTATATGGTATTAACTATGTTTTTGAAAGATACTTTCATTGGGTATAGAATTCTAGGTTTGATGGTTCTTTTTTTCTTCTAGTACTTTAAATAAGTTCCTTCATTCATTCTTGTTTGATTTACATGTTTCCTTCATTCATTCTTGTTTGATTTACATGTTTCCAGGGAGACTCCAGCTCCTATTATGTTTATGCCACTGCACCACTACCATAGCTGCTTTTAAGATTTTTCAGTTTATCACTCATTTTAAGCACTGTGATTATGGTGTATCTTGGTTTAATTTTCATGTTTCTTTTGCTTAGGGTTCATAGAGCTTCTTAGATTTGGGTTTATAGTTTTCATCAAATTCAGAAAAAAAATCAGCCATTCATTATTTTTTTAAATATTTTTTCAGTTCCTTCCTGTTTTCCTCTTCTTTGGGGTCTCCAAATTACTCACATTTAGGCTTCCTGAAGTTTAACCGTGGTTCTCTAACATGCTCTATTCATATCCTTTCAGTATTTTTTCTCTGTATTTCATTTTGGATAGTTTCTACTGCTATATTTCCAAAGCTAATCTTGTCTTTTGCATTATCTAAATCTGCTGCTAATCCCATCCAAGTTGTTGTTTTGTTTTCTTTTTCAGCTTGGACATTTTATTTCTTACTTCTAGAAATTGAATTTGGCTTTTTAAAATATCTTTCTTGGCTCTATATGTTTAATCTTTCCATTACATCCTTCAACATATGAAATATAGTTTTAATAACATTTTTATGTCCTGTTATGCTAATTCTATCATCTGTTGCATTTCTGCATCAATTTCCATTTATATATTTTCTCCTCATCATGAGTTATAACTTCCTGCTTCTTGGTATTATCTATGTAATGTTGATTGGATGCCAGATACTATGGAGTTTACCTTTTTATTTTTTACTCCTATAAATATTCTTGAGTTTTGTTCTAGAATTCAGTTAAATTACTTAGAAGCAGTTTGATGCTTTTGATACTTGTTTTTAAATTTTGGTAGGTGGTACCGAAGTAGTCTTTCATCTAGAGATAATTTTTCTCTACTATTAAGGCTTATGAGTCCTCCACCTGATGCCCCATATTTTATGAGGCTTTTCCATTCTGGCTGGTGGGAGCATAAAAAATTCCTGGCTCTGTTTGAGCTTAGGTGATTATTCTGCTTGAGCCTTTTGGGTGGTTCTTTCCTTAGCCTTCCATAGTTTCTTTACATGCACATACAGATCAGTATGCAGAAGACTGCATATCTCTGGAGCTCTCACTCAGTCGATCTCTCTCATTCTTTCCTTCTCTGCAGCTCTCTCCTTTCTAGTACCCTTTGCTGTGAATTCCAGCCATCTTGGTCTCCCTGGACTCCTAATTCAGTCTCCTCAACCCAAGGATCTCCTGGGCTGCCTCTACCTTCGTGCCCTTCCCTGTGTTACAGCCTGGCAACTTCCTCTAGGCTTGAGGAAATCATACAGCTCAGCTCATTTGGTTTCCCTTTCTCAGGGATCACTGTCCTGCACTGTGTGTTGTCCAATTTCTGCAAACTTTTGTCTTATATGTTTTGTTTGGGTTTTTTTAGTTGTTTAAGATAGGAGGGTAAATCTTTTCCTTGTTATTCCATCTTGGCCAAAAGTAAAGTCCCACTTGTTTCTTTTCACTGAATATTTTTAACCAGACTTTAATTTAAAATGTAATCTTTTAAAAAGTTAGATATGGCTTTTACTAGCTATAAGATAATATGTAAGGAACTGTAAGGCATGGAAAGAATCCTGGACTAGAGTTCTAGAAAACTAGATTATAGATCCATTTTGTCTTTCAGATTATTGCATGACTGCCTTCCCCTGGACCTGAGAACATTTGGAAATAAAACATGTGGACCAAGTAATTTTTTTGGTAACCACACAACTCAGTCTTTTCCTGATTCTATGAAACCAAAAAAAAAAAAAAATTCAAGAAGATTTTAACTCATTTTCAGAAGATAGAAAGGTACTAGAGGAGTGGTATCAGGTTTAGGAGGGCAGAGACATCCACAAACTAAAGTGCATGAAGAAGAGATAATGATGATCAGAGAACCAGGCATGTATAGGAATTGGAGGCCCCAGGAATAGTGGGGAAAAAGTAGGGGCTGAGGAAATGCTGAGGGGAAGTATGACATAGGGTTGAAAACAGGCAAATGAATTGAAAGTCTGCGGATAAAATGGTTAACTAGGTTTAGCAACCTCAACCGTGTCAACCAACCAGGGAAAAGTTAAATTGCATGTGACATCAGATAGCTAGAAACTCCTTTATTATAAATTCTAGCAGAAGGATCAAGTAATACATCTGGCATTTATACAGCTGTTTGATATATTATAGTGATGATTATGAGGATGATAATAATAATAATAATAATTACCTCTTGTGGAAACCCTCAGAAACCAGTGTTTATGGGGGAAAAACAACAAATAAAATGCTCATGAAGCTCTAGATTATATTCTTAAGGACTACAAAATATCTTCCTTGTTTAGAAAATGCTCTTACTGAGGAATTGTGGTTGGTTCCAGAGGAATCTTATCAATGACTTATTTCAAACCTCAGATAACAGGCTAAAGAGACTTGAAGTGAAATCTATTGCCAAAAGTCATGAAGCTAATTACTCTTCAATAGGGTATTATAACCCGGGTCATCACACTCTTGAGTAACAGTCTCTCTCAATTACACCAAGCTGCCAGTAGGGTGAGCTTTGATTCATCCACAATTTTCACGAGAATCTTCTTTTTATATGTCATGTTTTTGAACACATTATTAGAGACGGGTTTGCTCTGTGACGATAGGATGATATAAAACCTGCATGCTTACTTTTTGGCTAGTTCCATTACATTTCCCTCATTGTTATCGTTATTTAACAAACAGAAGTAGCGATCAAAGTATAATAGAATGTGAGACTCACTTGTGAATGTGTTTTTTTCACATTCTTTAAAATGGTTAAATTCATGAATGAAAAATACAAGAAAAGGACAGGGTAGGAAAACGTGGCTTGACATTAAACCAAGGAACACACATCAAGCCAACACAAACCAAGGATGAGAGACAAATTCATGCTCTTTATTGTTTTCCTTTAAGAATATTAAATGATTCATAAAACTAGGATGATAGTTTTGGCACTCAAGGAAACCTTTACATGCTTTTTGGTAGAAAACTGTAAGTGTCTTTACTGACTAGCCAGTGTGTTCATCTTAATAGTTCTGGTAAGGAAAATAAATTATATTCTGGAGAAATCAGCAGAAATTCATAGACCCTTAAGCCTTCCAGAGCCAACCAATTTCTGTTGCTTCGGGCCTGAATAATTTTATTGAACTGTAATAATATTTGAATTCCTTCTAAATTCCTAAATTTGGGAGGAGAATCTATTCTTTTTTTACTATTGGAAGGGAAAGGAGGAGTATGAAATCATTCCAGCCATATCTAAACGTATCAGAAGAGTATGAAGGTTCCTATATTTGCTGTGTTCCCTCTGAAAGATACAAAGATGAGAGGTGATTGCTGGTGAATCACTGTTCTATTTTATCTAGAGACCTGAGTGCTCTCACTGCTGTATTCCCTTAGGGGGTCATGTTCCTCTGCTTAAAAGAATATTGCCTGCTCTGTGAGCTAATGATTTGTTTGGAGGATGGAAGTCTCACAGGTAAAGATAACTGCACAGCTTTTATGATGTATCTTTCAAATCTTTGATCTGCTTTTTTCTGAATACCTGGGACCCCTCAATAGCAAGATTAAAGATGCCTCTTCAGAGAACAAAGGTAAACTTTGAAAACCTAAAAGCTCCTCAGATTTCCAAATAATATTTCTGTATTTCTTCATTTTGTCAACATCGTACTTGCTGTTGTCCTGCATTCGTGTGATAATCGGATGGTAATCAAAATACAGTGTTAGATCATTGGCTTGTGGGTTTTTTCCCCATATTTTTCAAGGAGGCAGGGAACTACAAATCTTGTTTCAAAAAGTGGTTAGTGCAAACTAGCCTATGGCGAGGACACACATACTCATTTGATTCTATTTAATTTGACAAATATTTACTTAGTACCTAGTAGGTGTCAGACATTGTGCCTTCTTTTGTAGGGAATACCAAGAATCAGGACCTGTTTTCAAGAGATTCATACTCTAATTGGGCAGACAAGGCAATTACAGAAATGGCCATGATGGGATGCAGAATATGACAAATGAAAAATGCTTGCAGAGAAATGAATGACATTCAATATGGGAAGAGAGAGAAGAAGTAATATTCAAGTGAGAGGGGGTGAGGGAAGATTTCAGCATTTGAGAAGGACCTTGCAAGGTGGGTGAGATTTCCGTGGATGGAACTGGAGCTGGAAGTAAGGTGATAATAGTGTATGTTGCGTGTGTGTGTGTGTGTGTGTGTGTGTGTGTGTGTGTGTGTGTTGTCGGGGGAGGGAGGTGGTCAAAAAAGGTTGAGAAGCTTGTGTTTAACTTGTGGACAGTAGCGAGTCCATGAGGATTTTTAAGCAGAGCAAAGATAGAATAATACGAGTTGTGGTTTAAGAAATATTTTTGAAGAATTTTAAAATTTTAGTGTAAAATTTAGCTTTTTAGTGTATTTTGAGGTAAAACTATGTCTGTGTAAACAACAAGTGTTTGATAATGTCTTACAGGTCTTATTTCCAAACAGAATGTCTATCACTTAAAATGTTGACTGAACTAACTTCTCATTTATATTTGAATCTGAAAGATTATTATTTTCACTCTAATAATGATGTAGCTCATCCACGCATAGATTTCTATTCTTGGTCAAAGGAATCAGTAAGGGGGTGTACTTTTATAGCATTCTGGCGAGTTTAATCTTCTCCACCACATGAACAGCTGAATTTTTACTGTCTGAGTAATATTTTTCTTAATTTATATTTTATTGAGGTAGCATTGGTTTATACATTATATAAGTTGCATGTGTACAACACTATACTTCTACTTCTGTATACTTCACAGCGTGCTCATCACCAAAAATTTAGTTTTCATCTGTCACCATACAGTTGCTCCCCTTCACCCATTTTGCCCTCCCCATTTTCCCCTGTGGTAAAACCACTACTCTGTTCTCTGTATCTATGTGTTGGTTTTTGTTCATTGGTTTGTTCATTTATTTTGTTTTTTACATGTCTGAATAATATTTTGAAGTGCATTTTTTGTTTCCTCCTAAGCCCTTTAGAGCACAACATGCCCTTACAAAAAACGGGGAGATAAAACGTAACAAGAATAGAAAAATAAATAACTTCATAGAGTAAAGCAAAGCAAAATATATTTTTAAAAAGCCAAAAACAGGATTGCAATAAATGGCTCTTATCAGAAGCTAGTTTTGAGGAGTATTTTTTTCATGATTATCATTATGATGATTAGGGTTTATCCCAGATAAATCTGAAAATGTGAGTAGCTCAACGTATTCTCCACCAAACCATTTATCAAAGCAAGTAATCTAATAGCTGGATCATACTTCCTCTGCTTTAGCTCCTGGGCAGAAAAAGTGAGAGCATAAAGGGAAGATAACGCAAAACTACAGAACAAATGCCCAAATATGTGACAAGACAACATCCTGAATAAGCAAAGTATTATCTGAAAGTAGTTAGTTAATAGTCAACTATAAATATTTCTTGAGCACTGAGTGCATTGAAATTCAACAAGTCCTCTATTTCTGAAGACTTCATCTTGCTTTCTCTTATTATGCATCTATTAGGAATGAGACCTTTCCTTATTTTCTAACTAGAGGACAGACAGCGGTGAAGTGGTATTCTACTGATGTAAAAGAGCCAATAAAATTTCTTTGTGCCAAAGTTACTATTATTTACTATTTATTCTATGGAGGAAATAAACACCAAAACAAATGATTGTTTCATCTAAATGACCTAAGGGGGGGAAAAAAAAAAGAGTTCCAGATAGGAGATGCCCAGCAATTCCACTCCTGAGTATATAGACAAAAAAAACCTCCACTAATTCAAAAACATGCTTGCACCCCAATGTTCATATTAGTACTATTTACAATTGCCAAGGTATGGAAACAACCTAAGTGTCCATCAACAGATTAATGGATAGAGAAGATGTGCCATTCACACACACACACACACACACACACACACACACACACACACACACACAATGGAATACTACTCAGCCATAAAAATGAATGAAATTCTTAACTTGGGACTAGAGCCCAGTCAAGTTGATACATAAAACTGACCGTTACATCCCCCCTCTAGTTATTTGTTTTTTGGTTTTTGGTTTTTTTGAGGTACACGGGCCTCTCACTGTTGTGGCCTCTCCCGTTGTGGAGCACAGGCTCCGGACGCGCAGGCTCAGTGGCCATGGCTCACGGGCCCAGCTGCTCTGCGGCATGTGGGATCCTCCCGGACCGGGGCATGAACCCGTGTCCCCTGCATTGGCAGGCGGACTCTCAACCACTGCGCCACCAGGGAAGCCCTAGTTATTTGTTTTTAATTGACTATTTTGACTAATTATCACAAGAAAAGTATGTAGGAAAAAAAAGTAGAATTAAGAGAAATTACTATCAAATATTTTCTCAATTAACATTCACACCTGAATTGAGAAACAATAGGAAAACTTACTATCATCAGAAAAGTAAGAGTATAATACTAACTAGCATCTCTGAACACTTGCTCTTGTCTACAAGATACAACACTGAACATTTTTTAAAACATAAACCTATTTCATATTCCTTACAACTGATCAGTACCTACTGTTGAATATTTAAGGTAACTGAAAAAATGGTGATTTATCAAATTGAATAAATCTATCACTATTGTATGCCTCCCTTAAACACTGAAGATATGATACAGCACAAAAATGCATCCAACATTAACATAGTAATGAATAAATAAAAATAAAATTGCCAATTGTCGAATAAACCTTTGCAAAGAAAATGACTTAGCCAATAAGAATGGTACAAAGATCTAAATTGTTTTCAGAAACCAAGGCCTTACCAATAGTCGGATCAGGTGCAACATCACTTCTATTCTCCTTCCATGACAGCAGGTAGTCAAGGCTGGTGAGATCTGCAGATTCTATATTACTATTAATGGTCAGCATCATCTGATGAGCTTTTGCTATTCCATAATGAACTTTTGTCTCATCCATCAGAGGTATGTTCGTTAACTCTGCTGTTGTATCAAAAGCTTGCTGAAAGTATTCAGAAGCTTTGTTGTAGTATCCCTAAAAATGTAAGAGAAATAATTTTTTCTTAATTTTAATTTACCATTCCACATGTCTGCCCACCTTGGCATGTGCCACACTGATCCTTCAGCAGTTTTAGCAGTTCATCTTCAAGAAGAAAGAGATGGCAAGCAGGGCCTCTATTAGAATCAGTTTCCTTTTAAAAGCTGTGATTACTAACCATGCAATATCTTGAAGTTCATTCACCAAGAAAGGTGTATCTTCCAGGTTGAACCGTATGAAACTTAATTTTTTTCTGGATTAAAAATGGTCAAATATAAGCATTCTGCTTCCTAATATAAGGAAGAAAAAAGAAGTTTGGGAAAGAGTGAACTGATTCACTTTGATTTGGATGGAATTTTCTTACTTGTTGCATTGGATTTACCAAATGAAATCTTTTTAACCAGTTTTCGGTCACAGCAAGAGATCATTCTAGCCAACCCATTTAATCAGTGGTGAGTGAAAATGGATGTATATTCCGCTCTTCCGTTATTACTTGTATTTTCCCATGTGCACATGTCATTCTTGGCTAAGAATGTGGAAGACAAGATTTCGAAATAACATGATCTTGACAACAGCACTAGCATAACTCAAAAGATCATTTAAATGTTTACATCTTCTCCAAGTTCCTTGCAACATTTTAACTTGCAAAAACTCAAGGTTTCCTCCCCTTCCCTTCCTTCCTTCTTTCCTTCCTTCTTTCCTTCCTTCCTTCCTTTCTTCCTTCCTTCCTTCCTCCCTCCCTTCTCTCTCTCCCTCTCTCTTCCTTTCTCTTTCTTCTTTCTTTCTTTCTTCTTTCTCATTCTCATCTCTCCTTCTAAAAGCTATTGTCTACAAATAAATAACATTTACCTAACTCTTATGAAGCGTCAGGGACAGTGGTAAATACTTCATATGTATTATGTCATTAGCTTTCATAGGTCACTCTATGAGGAAATATTATTCTTATTTTACAAATAATGAAATTGAGCCTCAGAGAAAAGACTATCTTCTGCCACCTTCCCAAGTCTTCTAAAAATCTTCCTTTAAAAACTCTTCCTCAAAAGGGGATATTATTTTTAGGATTAAGCTATACTTGTAAAAACTCTAGGGAAGAAAAACTTCCTTTCTTCACTGATTTATAACCCTGGGGAGTCCATCCTCTTCCCTTTCCTCCTCTCTCCTTTCTTTCTCTCTCTCATATTACAAAAACAAGTATGCACACTCTTGAAGAGAAATGTTTTACTATGAGCTTTCAAGTCATTTTTCTCACAATGTATTATGACGGAACTGGAAATGAAAAAACACCATAGAAACAGCTTTATACCATATGCCAGTACAGGTAAAATGCATACTCAACGACCACACATCTCTGTACAATCATAGAGTCCAAAGAGCAGAAAAACTGATTGAATAAAGAGGCTGCTGGCAAGGTGAGGAGTAGGGCTATGTGACAGTTATGTTACATACATGAGCAGCACATGTAACACTGCTATATACCCACAGGGACAATTTAGGTGAACCATTCAAATGGCTCACTCCAATTAAATTTTCTAATTTAAACAGACTTCCTCTATATTACATCAAAAACAATTTTTGTTTGTTGAGATGAACAATTCTTTCTCTTATTTTAAAGCATAAAACAGGATTTATATGAGACTAAGATCACTTAATTAAGAAAATATAACAAAGATATTTATATGTCAATGAAATAAATTATATGATTGAGAAATAATATCAATATTGAAGACAATAAAACTAGTTAAAATTATAGATTGCCCTGTTAGATATCAAAGATATGGGACAAAATAGATGAAAATATATGACTAGACCAAATGTTTCTATTTTTAAAAACAGAGAAGTATAAATATCTAATTATTGTTCCAGCTATAATCCTGAGCTTTAGGCTGTTCATTGCTTTAGATGAGAGTCTCAATTAGGAGAATTAGGGACCATAAATAAATGGACATATATTTGAATTTCCAGAATTATTTTGATATATTATTATTTTGGAACAAACTCATTCATCCAATGAATAACTACTATTTACCAGGCCAATGCCAGGCAGTAGAGATTCAGCAGTGAACAAAGTTCAAGGTCAAGTAGGTGAGCTTGCTGCTAGTGGAAGTAGTCATCTGCCTATAACTTTTATTAGATCTTTTTTAACAAATGCCTTTTCCCCCTGAATACTTCTATTATTATAATAGGTAATTAGGCATTATAATTAGGTAATTAGTCTTCCTTCAAATTGTGCCTAGTGTTCAACCTTGAGACACACACATACCTGTCATAAAACTGGTATCAAGCTAGATTTTTCTAGTTTAAGGCACCCTTAAGAAATACAACATTGGTTCCTCTCAGACGCAAGAATTTTTATACATACCTTTTTAGAACGCGGTTTCATTAATGTGCATTGTATTTCCAGATTTTTCATTCTTAAAGAGTTTACTATCGAAATTTAATCTCTTCTCTAAAGGTTCTGCCCAACTTTCCACAGTTCCTGTTATCAGTGAAGCCCTATGCTGTTATAAAATTCAGAAGATTCTAGTAATGAATCCTGGCAATCTTAAATATGAGTTTGGGAATACAGAAGTGAATTTATGCACTTCATAAGTGCATCTTATTGGAAGAGAAAACTTCATTTAATGTTATAAATATCACTAATAAGCATTAGGTGGACAATTTCAGGTCAAGATCTTGACATCATAGACGTTGAAACAAAACTTGCATTATTACACTATAACATAGAATTTTCATGCATTATTGTGATTCTTATCAGATCCTTCTTAGTGTCTGAATTGTCACTCTGTCCAATGAGCAAGCTCAAAATAAATGGGCATTTTCTCAGTACTGAGGAAGACTCTTTTCTTACACAATTTCCTTACTGTGTTAGTGTTGGAACTACCATTGTTTTAACTATGTGATTATGCTTTGCTCTTATTAGAGAATAAAAGATCTCATGAAGGGTCTATACCTAGTTATTTTCCCTAAAATATTCTCACTAGACCCCTTTACTTTGATGATATATTTTCAGTTAAAAACCAATCACATCAGGAGGGTGAGATGGGTGGCCCATCTTCCATGATTATATAGTAAAAGGTAAACTAATTAGGATGTTTTTAAGATGTGTTAACTTAAATTATAATAACACTATAATAATTAGAGAAAACTATATTTTTCCACATACAGTTTTATATGATAATTGTGGTCTTATAACAATATTATTTCTTGGAAATTACTGTTAAGAATACAATTAGAATACGTTGCATGAATAATATGAAGCCAGAAAAGGTACGATAAGGGCAGTTGGTAGAGGTCCTTAAAAGGTAGACTGACAAATATCAGTAATATCAGAGTTGCTTTTAAAATTTCAGTGCAAGTTTTCAAAATGCCAAAATATTGGACAAAAATGAAACAGAAGTTTGGAATTTCAAAAGTGAGAGACTACTACTCTCAACTGGTATAAAATTGGTTACAAATTTATGGATTGATTCAATGAACTCGCATATTTTTGTTCACCAACTCTGTGCCAGGTTCTCTTCTAGAAATTGGAATGAAATTAAAAAACAGGCAGATCTGGTCTCTTTTCTCATTAAGCTTCCATTCTAGACACATTCAACAACAAGAAGAAAAATATCACAAACAAGAAAACTACGAGACAAGTGCAGCATAATTTTGATTGGGTTGAGTCAAGGAAGACCTTTCTGAAGTTGTGGCATTTAGCTGAGCTCTGAATGACAAGAAGCCAGCAATGTGAAGTTCAGATTGGGGAGTGGTCCACGCAAAGCATTCCAGCTAAAGCAAATGTCCTCAGGCAGAAATCAGCTCAGCATGTTTGAAGAACTCCACAAAAGTCCCTTTGGCTCTGGTGGACAGCATAAGGAGAGTAGAAGGCAATAAAGTCAGAGACTGGGAGTGGGGGAGGTAATGCATCTCATATAGATTGTTTCAAGTCAGGGTGAGGATTTATATTTATGTTCTCAGAAGACTGGTCAGCAATGGAAGTATTTTAAGCTGAGAAATAACATGATTTTATTTACATTTTAAAAGGATTACTTGGGCTTCTGTGTGGAGACTGGATTGGATGGAGGAGAAATGGGAAAATGGGTTCAGAGCTTATTGCAATAGTACAAGTGAGAAAACATAGTGTCATAACCAGATGTGGTGATAGTAGCAGAGATAGAGAGAAGAAGTGGGTGGATTTGAGATGCGTTTTGGTGGCATGAAGGTCAGGGTTTTCTTCTGGATTGGATATGGAGCAGGAGGAGAAAGATGAAGCAAGAATATCCAGATTATTGGCTTGAGCAATCGAGTTGATGGATAATGGTACCATTTATTAAGATGTGGAGGACTGGGGAGAAGTAGGCCAAGGAGGGAGGAATCACATTAAACTTGAGATGTCAATTAGAAGACATCCAGGGAGAGATGCTAGGGAGGCAGCCAGAATCACAAGTCTGGAGTCCCAAGGAGAGATCAGGGTTGGAGATATAAATTTGAGAGTCATCAGTGTATGGATGGTATTTAAACCATGGGCCTGTATAAGGTCAGATAAGGAGAGCTCACAGATTGAGAAAAGAAGGTTGCCTATGAAATGCCTGAATGGTATTCTATCCTGGTTGAACATTAAGTAGGGAGAGAAATAGAATTTAGGGGAAAGCTGATGAGTTGAGTTCAGTTTTTAATAGGTTACATTTGAAGAGGTCTAAGTGAAGATGTCAAATAGGCAGTGAGAATGAGTCTGCAATGGAGGAGAGAGATCTGAGTTTGAGATATTAAGAAGGTTAAGTGCTATTGTGTACCCAATATATGCTAGGAACTCTATTAGGTACCATGTACATGTTTTAAAATTTCTAATCCTCATATAACCAGTCTTCAAGGTATCTTGTTATTGACATTTGAAAGATGAGGAAACAGAGGATCAAAGAATTAACTCGCCCAAGGTCACAGTTAATAAACAGCTGAGTGCAGATTCAAAGTCAGGTGGGCAAAACTTGGTGTAGTTCCTTTGTCCTGCTACAGTTTCCTTCAAGGGAAAGCTTAATAGATAGTGTGTGGTGCAAATAGTTTGTGAAACTGTTTGGGTGTAAAATTGGAACAAAGGCATTTGACACAATTAGGAAACATGCATAAGCAACTGAATAGCAGACATGAAATAACTCTTTGTCAATGCTTTCCTAGGAAATGGCTTTGTAGAACTAGGAGGAAATTCAGGATGTCATCAAGGCTATCATTTTGTCTCAAAATTACAAGGAGAAAAAGATAACTATCACTTAGTTCTAATCCACTTAGCTATACATTTTCAAATTATACTCTTATAGTAATGATATAACAACTCAGAGTGAGCCTGAGAAGTCTAGTTCTCAGGCTTAGTTCTAATCCACTTAGCTATACATGTTCAAATTATACTCTTATAGTAATGATATAACAACTCAGAGTGAGCCTGAGAAGTCATCAGTAGATTTTCTGACTTGAGAAAATACCCACAAAGAATCACAGTAATGCACAAAAACTGAATGTAACGTTAACAAGTTTAGTATCAAATAAAGGTTTCTCTTGAAGTCTATGACATCATAAAACTATTATAGTATTATGTTCTTAATACTATACTATTTATCAGTGACTATTTATTACATTAAGATGTAAGCAACCATGAAGGTATACAAATCAACTTGTATATCTGAAGGCATGCATATTTCAAGAGAGCATGAATACTTGGAATCCTACAAATTTTATACTAGAATAAGGATAAGCTGGTAAAAAAAAATAACTTTTGGTAGTTGATACAGCCTTTGGATATTACTCATGTCTCTAGCTTTAGATATTAAACTCTTCTTCAAGAATTACTAATCAGAGAATAAAATACATATTGTTAAGATACAAACTCTTGGTAAAAAAAAAATTAAGAAAATGCAAGTATAAAAATATTACCCCTCAGAAATGTTTATTGTTTTTATCTTCCTTATGCTTTCTGTAATTGGGAAAATACAGGCTAATACCTGATGTCCACATTATACTAAAAAACTGAGTTCTGGATATTGTTTCGTGGTAGGGTAAAACAATTTGTGCTTTTTGCACTTCCCTTTTGAAGAAGAAGACCTACAAGAACAAACCCAAAACAATTAAGAAAATGGTCATAGGAACATACATATTGATAATTACCTTAAACATGAATGGATTAAATGCTCCAACCAAAAGACACAGGCTTGCTGAATGGATACAAAAACAAGACCCATACATATGCTGTCTACAAGAGACCCATTTCAGACCTAGGGACACATACAGACTGAAAGTGAGGGGATGGAAAAAGATATTCCATGCAAATGGAAATCAAAAGAAAGCTGGAGTAGCAATACTCATACCAGATGAAATCGATTTTAAAATAAAGAATGTTATAAGAGACAAGGTAGGACACTACATAATGATCAAGGGATCAATCCAAGAAGAAGATATAATGATTATAAATATATATGCACCCAACACAGGAGCACCTCAATACATAAGGCAACTACTAACAGCTATAAAAGAGGAAATCGAGAGTGACACAATAATAGTGGGGGACTTCAACACCTCACTTACACCAATGGACAGATCATCCAAAATGAAAATAAATAAGGAAACAGAAGCTTTAAATGACACAACAGACCAGATAGATTTAATTGATATTTATAGGACATTCCATCCAAAAACAACAGATTACATTTTCTTCTCAAGTGAGCATGGAACATTCTCCAGGATAGATCACATCTTGGGTCACAAATCAAGCCTCAGTAAATTTAAGAAAATTGAAATCATATCAAGCATATTTTCTGAACACAATGCTATGAGATTAGAAATGAATTACAGGGAAAAAAACCGTAAAAACACAAATACACGGAGGCTAAACAATACGTTACTAAATAACCAAGAGATCACTGAAGAAATCAAAGAGGAAATCAAAAAATACCTAGAGACAAATGGCAATGAAAATACATTGATCCAAAACCTATGGGATGCAGCAAAAGCAGTTCTAAGAGGGAAGTTTATAGCTATACAAACCTACCTCAGGAAACAACAAAAATCTCAAATAAACAATCTAACTTTACACCTAAAGGAACTACAGAAAGAAGAACAAACAAAACCAAAAGTTAGCAGAAGGAAAGAAATCATACAGATCAGAGCAGAAATAAATGAAATAGAAACAAAGAAAACAATAGCAAAGATCAATAAAACTAAAAGCTGGATCTTTAAGAAGATAAACAAAATTGATAAACCATTAGCCAGACACATCAAGAAAAAGAGGGAGAAGACTCAAATCAATAAAATTAAAAATGAAAAAGGAGACGTTACAACAGACACCTCAGAGATACAAAGCATCCTAAGAGACTACTACAAGCAACTCTATGCCAACAAAATGGACAAACTGGAAGAAATGGACAAATTCTTAGAAAGGTATAACCTTCCAAGACTGAACCAGGAAGAAATAGAAAATATGAACAGACCAATCACAAGCACTGAAATTGAAACTGTGATTAAAATTCTTCCAACAAACAAAAGTCCAGGACCAGATGGCTTCACAGGTGAATTCTATCAAACATTTAGAGAAGAGCTAATACCCATCCTTCTCAAACCCTTCCAAAAAATTGCAGAGGAAGGAACACTCCCAAACTCATAACTCATTCTATGAGGCCACCATCACCCTGATACCAAAACCAGACAAAGATACTACAAAAACAGAAAATTACAGACCAATATCACTGATGAATATAGATGCAAAAATCCTCAACAAAATACTAGCAAACAGAACCCAACAACATATTAAAAGGAACATACACCAAGATTAGGTGGGATTTATCCCAGGGATGCACAGATTCTTCAATATATGCAAATCAATCAATGTGATACACCACATTAACGAATTGAAGAATAAAAACCATATGATCATCTCAATAGATGCAGAAAAAGCTTTTGACAAAATTCAACACTGATTTATGATAAAAACTCTCCAGAAAGTTGGCATAGAGGGAACCTCCCTCAACATAATAAAGGTCATATACGACAAACCCACAGCAAACATCATTTTCAATGGTGAAAAACTGAAAGCATTTCCTCTAAGATCAGGAACAAGACAAGGATATCCACTCTCACCATTATTATTCAACATAGTTTTGGAAGTCCTAGCCACAGCAATCAGAGAAGAAAAAGAAATAAAAGGAATACAAACTGGAAAAGAAGAAGTAAAACTGTCACTGTTTGCAGATGACATGCTACTGTACATAGAGAATCCTAAAGATGCCATCAGAAAACTACTAGAGCTAATCAATGAGTTTGGTAAAGTTGCAAGATACAAAATTAATGCCCAGAAATCTTTTGCATTCCTATACACTAATGATGAAAAATCTGAAAGAGAAATTAAGGAACCACTCCCATTTACCATTGCAACCAAAAGTATAAAATACCTAGGAATAAACCTACCTAGGGAGACAAAAGACCTGTATGCAGAAATGTATAAGAAAGAAATTAAAGATGATACCAACAGATGGAGAGATATACCTTGTTCTTGGATTGGAGGAATCAATATTGTAAAAATAACTATACTACCCAAAGCAATCTACAGATACAATGCAATCCCTATCAAATTAAAAATGGCATTTTTTACAGAACTAGAACAAAAAATCTTAAAATATGTATGGAGACACAAAAGAATCCGAATAGCCAAAGCAGTCTTGAGGGAAAAAAACAGAGCTGGAGGAATCAGACTCCCTGACTTCAGACTATACTACAAAGCTACAGTAATCAAGACAATATGGTACTGGCACAAAAACAGAAACATAGATCAATGGAACAAGATAGAAAGCCTAGAGATAAACCCACGGACCTATGGTCAACTAATCTATGACAAAGGAGGCAAGGATATACAATGGAGAAAAGAAAATCTCTTCAATAAGTGGTGCTGGGAAAACTAGACAGCTACATGTAAAAGAATGAAATTAGAACACTCCTTAACACCATAAACAAAAATAAACTTAAAATGGATTTGAGACCTAAATGTAAGACCAGACTCTATAAAACTCTTAGAGGAAAACATAGGAAGAATACTCTTCGACATAAATCACAGCAAGATCTTTTTTGATCCACCTGCTAGAGTAATGGAAATAAAAACAAAAATAAACAAATGGGACCTAATGAAACTTCAAAGCTTTTTCATAGCAGAGGAAACCATAAACAAGACAAAAAGGCAACCCTCAGAATGGGAGAAAATATTTGCAAACAAATCAATGGACAAACGATTAATCTCTAAAATATATAAACAGCTCATGCAGCTCAATATTAAAGAAACAAACAAGCCAATCCAAAAATGGGCAGAAGACCTAAATAGACATTTCTCCAAAGAAGACATACAGATGGCCAAGAAGCACATGAAAAGCTGCTCAACATCACTAATTATTAGAGGAATGCAAATCAAAACTACAATGAGGTATCACCTCACACCAGTTAGAACGGGCATCATCAAAAAATCTACAAACAACAAATGCTGGAGCGGGTGTGGAGAAAAGGGAACCCTCTTGCACTGTTGGTGGGAATGTAAATTGATACAGCCACTATAGAGAACAGTACGGAGGTTCCTTAAAAAACTAAAAATAGAATTACCATATGATCCAGCAATCCCACTACTAGGCATATACCCAGAGAAAACCATAATTCAAAAAGACACATGCACTCCAATGTTCATTGCAGCACTATTTACAATAGCCAGGTCATGGAAGCAACCTAAGTGCCCATCGACAGACAAACAGATAAAGAAGATGTGGTACATATATAAAATGGAATATTACTCAGCCATAAAAAGGAACGAAACTGAGTCATTTGTTGAGACATAGATGGATCTAGAGACAGAGTGAAGTAAGTCAGAAAGAGAACAACAAATATCATATATTAACGCATGTATGTGGAACCTAGAAAAATGGTACAGATGAACCGGTTTGCAGGGCAGAAGCTGAGACACAGATGTAGAGAACAAACGTATGAACACCAAGAGGGGAAAGCCGTGGGGGTCTGGGGATGGTGGGGTGCTGAATTGGGCGATTGGGATTGACATGTATACACTGATGTGTATAAAATTGATGACTAATAAGAATCTGCTGTATAAAAAAATAAAATAAACATTAAAAAAAGCCTAAATAATTCTGAAATAATCAAAATCAATTATATGGCAAATAAAGGATTATAGTCGTTCAGGGTATGGGTTTGAATACCACTGCCGCCTGGAAGCTTGGAGACCTGGCATAGGTTACTCAAACCCTCTGAGCCTCGGGAAAAGGGGAATTGTGTGGTATCACATAAGGATATGGAGATTAAGAATGGCTGTACCGCTTTATATAGATGGCACTTGCTTCCCCTGCCAAGTACTGTTCTAAGTGACTTCCATATATTAAGTCAACATTCACAGCAACCCTATGAGGTGAGAAAATTGAAGTGTTCAGAAGGTAAGTAGCTTGTCTCAGGTCACAGATCTTATTAGGGAAAAAACTGGGCTTTTACTCCAGTATGGTCTCAGAGTTAGTACTTTTCATTACTATATACAGTCTCTCAAAAAGATTCAGACAAGGGGTATAAACACAGCGTGAGAATGTCACTACCCTCAAAAATGATAGATCCTACTCGTGATCAAAACTGCAATTATAACTGGAGAAACAAGCCTTTTTCATACTGCTTCTAAAGGAGAATCTGCATAATAAAAGATAAAGTCAGGAGAAAATAAACCAGAAGTCCATTATGATGAATGCATTTCACGAGTAATAGCCCCTGAATGAGATACTTTTAGACTTTTTCCTCTTCTTTCCCTTTTTTTTCACATAGCCAACCTGTTGCTAGATTTCCATATTTCCTTCAGAATTACTCTTGGGATTGTCTGTTCTTCACTTGAGGGACTTAATGGAGGCATCGCAGCTGGATTAATAAAACAAGAATTTGTAGCAAGAGAGGTGAATGTTAGTGCCAGCAGATAAGAACCAACTGTTATAACAAAGTTTCTTTGAATTGACATATTTTAATTGCTCTTCAAATCCCAAATCACTTGACTCTGACTTGGATGTGAAGATAGGAATCAGCGTTAGCAGATTGTGGTGACTGGGTTAAGGTGGCGATCAGGTCCTGGAAGAGGAAGAAGTAAGAGGCATTTCTCTTCCCAGTCACTGCCTTGTGCATTGACTAAGTCCTGCAGTCCTGGGGCCATTCTGTACAACATGCTATGCGAAGGTGAGGATCAAATAAAAACAGAAGTTTAAAATTCTGCAAATTTCTCCCATATAAGCAAGAAACACATTATACTCACTTTTTCGTTGTAGATGTCTCCAAGCATTGTACTTGCTCTCACAAAATCTAGGCTTTGAAAATTTTTTCTTGCAATTTTCACAACTTTTTTCAAGTATTTCACTGCTTCTGCCATCTGTCCTTGGCTAGAAAAAATAAAATAAGAAACTACTGGAGTGTCATCTCATTTAATATCACAGTAAAGAGAAGATTGTTTTGTGTCTTTGCTTTAGAAAGTGTAAGACAGTTATCAGGATAATGAAATGTAAAGTGTATATTTTAAAAATATGTGGCTCATCTTTGACGGAGTATACAGTGAGTTAGAACTTAAGCCTTTAAACTCTTATGCATTGCTGGTAGGATTGTAAAATAGTGCAGCTGCTTGGAAAAACAACTTGTCAGTTCTTCAAAAAGTATAATATACAGTTACCATATGACCCAAGAATTCCACTCCTATGTATATACCCAAGAGAAATGAAAACACAAACACTTGGACATGAATGTTCATATCAATGCTATAATAATAGCTAAGAAGTGGAAACAACCCAAATGTCTATCAATTGACTGGGAAGCAAAATGTGCCGTATTCGTACAGTGGAACATTATTCAGCCACAAAAAGGAATGCAGTAGTGATACATACTACGACATGGATAAACCTTGAAAATATGTGAAGTGAAAGACGCCAGTTACACAAAAAAATCCACATATTGTATGATTCCATCTACATGAAATGTCCAGAACAGGCGAATCTATAGAAACAGGAAGTAGGTTAGTAGTTACTAGAGGCCATGGGGGTGTGCGTGGGGAATTTGGGAGTGGCTGCTAATGGGTGTGGGTTTCTTTTTGAAGTGAAGAAAATTATCTGAAATTAAATAGTGGCGATGGCTGCACAACTCTGTGAACATACTAAGAACTACTGAATTGTAGACTTTAAAAGGAGAAATGTATGGTATATGGATTATATCTCAGTAAAGCTGTTATTTTTTTTTGAAAAAATAGAACCTCTAAAAAGGTTGAAAATTTCCACATTCCTTTGCAAATGAAACCAGTTCTTTGAGGGGAGTCATATGCGATTCATATAATACCTTCTGGAGGTATTAGAACAAATATGATGAAAACAGAGGATTCTGAAATCTCCTAACCAGGATTCAAGGAAGGAAAGATAAAGCCTGAAGATGGAAGGAGCCTGGCTCCTCGCACAAGAATCTGGCAAACGGCAAGAATTTACATAAACAAGAGATAAGACTTTATTGTCATACGTCACTGAGATTTTGGCGCCTGTTAGCACAGCTCAAATAACCCAGAATGACTAAAACAAGTTTGGCTATTTTTTTTTTCTTTCATAAAGAATAGAGGGGTCAGTCAGATCATTATACTGTACATCATTATACTGTAAAATTAGTGCTGTATGTTAATAACATCTCAATAAAACTGGAAGAAAAAATAATAAAGTATCTAGAATATTGAACAAACAAATAAATAATACGTGGGGAGTATCGGCCAAAAAAAATAAGAGAGGCACACCATTTTAAAGATTTCAATGAATTATATTCAGAAACTTCTATTATTTGAATTTTGCTCTCATTTTACAAATCTGAGTCCGAAATACTCATTAGTTCCTTATGATCTGAATGCTACCCCAAAGATACACAAATCTTAGTTTCATATGAGTAAGAGCTAAACAGTAAAATAAGAAGTGGAAAGAGTCTAAAAATTTCTCTAAAGGAGCTAATTATTTGAAAGCCAGTCTAAAGAGACGGGCTCTTTTCTTCTAGGAGCCAGTTGTAGTGAGGTCCTATGTGAAGAACACTTGGGGACCTACAAGATTAAGAACCAAGGTGAAAAATCCTTGAGCAACCAAAGAGACAAACAGTAATTTTTGAAAACAGCTCCATCCAAGGTATCATAAGCTGTGACTGCCTTTTGCAGAGGTAGTTGAAGCCAAAGTCCTGCTCAAGGGACATTTGACTGCTGATTCAAGGACTGCTGATTCTGAGCCACAAAGAATTAAAACGTTATGGACAAAGCAAGAAGCGATTTCAAAATAATGGCTCCAAATTAAGCATGCTGAAGAAATTCAATATCTGTTGAATGTCTGGCTTTTTTTTTTTTTTTTTTTTTGTCAATCCCTAAAAAAGAATGGTGAATCTAAGATGATATGCAATTCCACTATTAAATCATGTCAGAACTTTTGAAATTGTTTTCTTAAAGTGACAAAATCCAGAATTTAGAGATTTTAAAATAACAAAAACCCCTGTAATTGTGTTCTTCAATGGAGCATAATAAAGGGAAAACTCTTACTCCTGAACATGTCTGAATCCCTAGAACTACCTCCCTCTCTTTGCTTTCATAGGTCAGCAGTTCCCAGTGAGCATCTGTGCCATGACCCTTAATAAATCACAAGATGAAACTCTGAAAGGAAGAGGTTGTTTTACAATTAAGCTGATTCTTGCATGGGCATTTCTTTATGTTTATAGGGCAAGGATTTACTCATAGTAGCTCCAGATAGGATGGTGTCAAATATGGCATATGGAGAAGTTTGCTACAGATTTTTAAATTATTGCAACTATAGAAAAATTTAGCAACTCTAATACATACTTCACTGATTCTAAAACACCTACTTTCCCATATTTTAACATTTCTGAAATCAGGATCCCTTAGAACAGGTGGCATCTTATAATCTCTGTCAGACAGAGAGCAGTCAAGTCATAGCTGCTGCTGGATTTGTCCGTGTTTCTGGTTATGACTTGCAATCGCAATGCCTTGATCTTTCTGTCAACAACTATTAAAGGATAATTTCAGAGAGAAATATGAGGACTGGTTGTTTTCTAAAAACCTTTCACTGAAATTCTGGAAGATAAGAAAGTACTGGCTTCAAGATTGGCAGACTGAGTGTCCATGACTTGGAAGGAAATACTGGAGGGGGTACTGGGGCACTATTTTAAGAAAGGCTACATAGCACCAACGTTCTTGATGACACAAAAGATAATATGGATGAGGAAAAAAAGATAGTGTCAATTCTGAGTTTAAAAGTGATTCAGAAAAATTGGACTTTGAATGGAAAGATGTTTGAGGAGTATAATAAATTTACTTTGTCTATATTTTCTTTTTACATGAATTCTCAAGAGTTGTAAAAAATACCTATGTGTGAGTCCAAAATAGCTCTTTTATTAAGTACAAGATCAAAATTCTAAGCAATAGGAAAATATTATGTCACAGGTTAGTTAGAATATTTTTCTTCCTTGGGTATGTAGGGTGTGTAGTCCAATAAAAAAAAGTTAGATTCGGTGAATGTGAAAAAAAGGCTACTCGTTCAGTATAATGGATTAGGTTAGTTCATTGGTTAGTAAATTTTTGATTAAAATTTGCTAGGAAGTTTAAAATTCACATTAAATTTATATGTGTATACATGATATGACTAGGACATATGAGATTGAACAACTCTAAAACTGGTCTAATTACTTTATAGTTCTAATAAATTTCTATCTGTACTGACTCAATTTAATTTTATGCAAAAATTAACTTACCTAATTTTTTGTTTGTGTTTATGTCATATGTGTATAGCCATAAAGCAATCAAATATTCAACACTGTTCTGTTTGTATGCTGGGCATCAAAATACGAACAGTTCTAACCTTACACACTTATTTGTGAAATGGCCCTCATTTTCCTGGTTGCAGTTAAAATAGGAAAAGTTAACATTCACCCAAATCTCTGAGCAACTAGAACTCACCACAGAATCATTTTTTCCAAGAATATCTATAATCAATGAGCATTACCATATGCAATAAATAGTTGGAAAAGCACTAAGAAGTAAGATAAAAGGTAATATTTGGTTTTCAGTGGTAAGAACTTGAGATTTGTCACACCAGAAATGGTCAGTATATGGAATAAATAAGTTCATGCAAAAACATTTTCATACATTTAGAATTTTCATAAAATAATCCCATGAATGGGGTGCATATGTTAGTATCACTATTGGGAAAATTAAATTTGTTTGGCTGTTTTACGAAATCAAATAAAATGAGTTGGAAAATTATGCTTATAACCAAGGAAGAATTATCTAAGATTAGAACTCATATTTAACTTGGAAAAAATGTCAAACTGCCGTGAAACACTGACTGAAATGAAATATTTTGTCTAAGTGCTATTATTCTATAACCTGTATGGAAATAAACACAGCAGCTCTGAGGAAAAACTGCATATCATTAGTCCACAGTCTTTGATCTATACTAAGCACTTAATAAAATTAGTCTTTAAATGTCAAAAAAAGAGGGGTGAATTGTATGGTTATTTAAAAGGATAAAACCTTTAAAAAGTTTCTATCCCCAGAGCTGGGTCTCTGGCAAGGACAGAGAAAGGGCATAGGCAGCCTTGTGACGAAGCGGACCGTGGAACAAATGTGCCGTGACAAAGGCAATGCGTGACACTGGGACTGATTCACGGACAGGAAGCCTGTTCCAACGGTGAGAGGCCAGGGGCAGCTTCCTGCAGGAGCTGGGGAGGAGAGCAGAGGCCATGGGGGAGGTCTCCTTGGAGATGTGCTGCTTCTGCCCTCTCCAGGGGACTGGAATGTTCCACCTGACTGTTCCACAAAGGAATGGAAGTGAAAACAGGCAGCAGGTCCCTTTTGCCTATTAAACTAACATTAAAATGTATTTAGTGGAAATACCTAGTGCTGGCAACAGTGTAATGAAATTGGCATTCTTGTATATCTCTGGAAGCATCTGGTAAACCAGCAAATGGGAATAATAATAATAATAATAAATACTAATAATGAATTGGAAAGTATCAGTTAACACACCTGAGGAGCTATTATAAATTTTTGTATCATTGGGCTCTGCGATCAGACATGAGGAAATCTGTCCTAATGGATGTTGTTTTAAATAGAAGGGGAATGATATTCACCACTGCATTAGTCTGCAAACAAGTGGAATCAAAATAGGTGTCAAAGAATGGTTATGTAAATTGATTCTAACAACGCAGTGGTTAGTGGCCTAAAATATTTTTTTCTGAAGAAATTCATCCACCTGCAAATAAAAATCTTAAGATATGTTCAGTTAAAAATCATGACTCAAATTTTACTAAATATGTTTGCAAATATCTAATAAATAATAAACACTGGGGAAAAATACTGGAAGGAATTACAACAAATTAACAGTGCTGTCATTAAGATGAAAAAAGAAGTTTATAAAAGCTGAATGGTAGTTTGTCCTTGCAAGTGTCCCTCAGTGGTGAAATCTCAGGTATCACTAAAATCACCTATACAAGTGGCAAAATGCTTAGAAAGACATACAGGTTCTAGCAGAGTGCTTGGCATGTATTAGGCCTTCATATATTTCTGAATAAAGAAACAGTCGAAAATTTGAGAAGGGAAACACTTATGTAGTACACATAAAAGTTAAGCTTCCAGGTAAGTCATTGGAGAACCTGTCATTGGATATTTGGAGACCATGACTGTAAACTCCTGTATCCTGGATATTTCAGTAACATCAAGAACACCTTTTTAGGGCTTCCCTGGTGGCGCAGTGGCTAGGAGTCCGCCTGCTGATGCAGGGGACACGGGTTCGTGCCCCGGTCCGGGAGGGTCCCACATGCCGTGGAGCGGCTGGGCCCGTGGGCCATGGCCGTTGAGCCTGCGCGTCCGGAGCCTGTG
>NW_020837961.1:25357813-25547541 GCF_003676395.1 Aethalodelphis obliquidens
AATTGCACAGGGTAGGAGAGAGAGATTTAGAGGTGATGCTAAGCTTCATAGGCAGCTTGATTTATTTTTCAGTCACCACAACAATAATTTCCTCTATTTTGGTTGCGCTCCATTTCTTGCATGTTACTGCTAATCTGGGGACAGTTTAGGGTGATGAAAGGGATATATGTGTGTGTGCGCGCATTTGTGCATTTGTGTGTGTGTGCATGTGTCAAAGAACACCAAGCCCTTGAAGTGAAATATTCTAAAAATGACCACAAAATGTATATCAAAATACTTCTAGTAATTAGTGGACTCAAGTTAATAAGGCTTATCAGATATCTAGGGTGCTGTTGCCTACATGTATATAGAATTTTTGTTTTTGAAACATATGTTTCTGAGTTATCGTGCACAAATGGTGAAAGAATATGCTGAGGTTTACACTCCCCTGAGTGCTCCTCCAAATACAGCAACAGTGCAGCAAAATGGCAGATTTGGATTGGAAATCCTGCAGTGGCCTTGGGACACTATTTCCTTATGACCTCAGAGGAAGCTTTTCCTGTACTCTTTTGTGCATTACATAACATTATACAATTAAGAACCCATGCCTACCATACAAATCATTGATGACTTCATTGGTATTTTAGTAGATGGGAATTCTTACAAGTGGAATTCACTTCATTTGGTATAAAAGTGAGATGGGGATACATTTTCTTGCCCATTATATGTTTGCCCCAAGGCAGGTTGCTAGATTGTTGAGAGTGTTGGAATATAATCGTCCCCAGTCCTACCAGAAACATACCCTACTTCATGATATATCAAACATAGCTGGATCCGAAGGGCTCCAATCAACATGGTGGAATAGAAGGACCTGGAGCTCACCTCCTCCCACAAATACACCAAAAATACTTCTACATGTGGAAAAATTCTGACAGAATACCTACTAAATGCTGGCACAAGATCTCAGACAGTCAAAATTGAAAGAAAGATCACCATGTAACCATGCAGGATGAAAGAAAAAAAAGAGAAAAATAGGAATTGTGACAGGACCTGTGACCCTGGGAGAGAGTTGTGAAAGAGGGAAGGTTCCCTCACCCTGGGAAGCCTCCTTCATGGGTGAGAAGATCAGCTGGGACAGGAAGGGAACTTCAGAGGTTCAGAGAAGAGTGCAGCAACCAGCTTGCAGCAGGCAGAACAGAGAGACCTACACAGATAGTCCGTGTCACCTCACTGCACTCCCCAGCCCAATATGTACATTTGCTGGTGTGCACAGGGGCTGGGTGCTGAAACTCAGGCTTCAGAAGACAGACCCAGGGAGAGGACTGGGGTTGGCTTCACAGAGACAGCCTGAAGGGGACAGAGTGTGGGACAGGCTGCAACTGGGGGGGTGTATGCAGAAGGAGCCTGGGCCCTCCATAAAAGTGAAATACCACTGTTAACAGGTACATGAAGGGAGGGGCAGAGCCCACACTATAGTAGCCTCATTCTTGGAGGGCTCACAGCTGGTCTGGCTCCACCTCTATGAGCTCTGGGAGCATGCAAGCAGGTTGCCCACACATGGAGGCTGGGCTGAAATCAGAGCCGATCCCCATGGGCCATGCCACTATGGAAGCAGGGCTGAAATCTGAGTCCTCTCCTTGTGGTTGTGTGATCTATGGATTTATGCCACTGCTGCCACCGCTGGCTTTATAAACTCAGTGCCTGTGGGTCACCCAAGTAGATTACATGTGCTCCCGTGTCTGGGGCGGATCCAGAGTTAGAAGATGTGGGCTTTGTGGGTGCACACACATGGAGACAGGGCAAGGGTCTAGGCTGCTTCCATAGGTCCCATGGCATGTCCAGGTGCGTGACTGCTGTGGTCCTGGTACGTGACTTCAGTGGATCTGTGACTACAAATCTGCACTGGTGGGTTTGTGAACACAGTGCCTGAGGGACACCAAGGCTGACTGCCTGCATTCCACAGTTGAGGCACTGCTGAGGGCAGTGTCCAAAACAGCGTACTTTGTGAACCCATACAGCAGATGACAGGCAACACCACAGAGCACACTTCCTGGTGGGAAGCTCCTGTGGAGGAATACTCAGTGGCTCCTCTCACAGTGAGAGTGCTCCAATCCTGCAGAGAGGACCCAAATAAACAAAATAAGAATGAAAGAGGTGAAATAACAACTGATACCACAGAAACACAGAAAAACATAAAAGAATACTATGAACAATTATATGCCAACAAATTTGACAACCTAGAAAAAATGAACAGGTTTCTAGAAGCATACAGCCCACCAAAACTGAATCAAGAAGAAATAGATATTTTGAGCAGACTGATCACTAGAAGTGAAATAGAATCCGTAAAACAAAATGAAACAAACTCCCTGCAAACAAAAGTCCAGGACCAGATGGCTTCACTGGGGAATTCTACCCAAACATACAAAGAACTCATACCAATTCTTCTCAACCTCTTCCAAAATATTGGAAGGAGGGGACACTCTCAAAGTCATTCTATGAAGCCTGATACCAAAACCACACAAAGACACTACCAAAAAAGAAAATTACAGGTCATATCTTTGATGAATAAGATGCAAAGATTCTTAACAAAATATTAGAAAACCAGATCCAACAACACATAAAAAAGGTCAAACATCATGATCAAGGTGGATTCCTCCCATGGTCACAAGGATTGTTTAACATATGCAAATCAATCAATGTGATACACCATATCAACCAAAAAGAAAAGACAAAAACCACATGATCACCTCAATAGATGCAGAAAGCATTTGATAAAATTCAACATCCATTCATGATAAAAAGTCTTACCAAAGTGGGTATAGAGGGAACATATCTCAACATAATAAAAGCTATTTATGACAAACCCACAGCCAACATAATACTCAACAATAAAAAGCTGAAAGCCTTACTGCTAAAATCTGGAACAAGACAAGAATGCCCACTCTCACCACTTCTGTTCAACATACTATTAGAAATCCTAGCCACAGCAATCAGACAAGAAAAAGAAATTAAAAGTATCCAGATTGGAAAGGAAGAGGTAAAATTGTCAATATATGCAGATAACATGTTACTCTATGTACAAAACCCTAAAGACTCCACATAAAAACTACTAGAACTGATGAACAAATTCAGAAAGGTAGCAGGATACAAGATTAACATACAGAAATCTGTTGCATTTCTTTACAATAACAATGAAATATCAGAAAGTAAAAGTAAAAAAAAAAATCCCTTTTAAAGTCACATCAAAAAATAAAATACTTAGGGGGACCTTCAAGATGGTGGAGGAGTAAGATGTGGAGATCACCTTCCTCCCCACAAATACATCAAAAATACACCTACATGTGGAACAACTCCTACAGAACACCTACTGAACACTGGCAGAAGACCTCAGACTTCCCAAAAGGCAAGAAAATCCCCACTTACTTGGGTAGGGCAAAAGATAAAAGGAAAAACAGAGACAAAAGAATAGGAACTGACTTGCACCTCTGGGAGGCAGCTGTGAAGGAGGAAAATTTCCACACACTAGGGAGCCACTACATTGGCAGAGACAGGGTGTGAGTGGGGGGGCAAGCTTCAGAGCCATGGAGGAGAGTGCAGCACAGGGGTGAAGAGGGCAAAGCAGAGATTCCCACAGAGAGGATCGGTGCTGACCAGCACTCACCAGTCTGAGATGCTTGTCTCCTCACCAGCCAAGGTGGGTGGAGGCTGGGAGCTGAAGCTCAGGCTTTGGAGGTCAGACCACAGGAAGTGGACTGGGGTTGGTTGGCTGTGTGAAGACAGCCTGAAGGAGGCTAGTGCATCACAAGTAGCTGGGAGGGAGTCAGGTAAAAAGTCTGGACCTGCCGAAGAGGCAAGAGATCATTGTTTCGGGGTGCACAGGAGAGGGGATTCCTTCCCTGAATGCCCACAGAAGGCAGAGCACCGCCTAAGCAAGCTCCAGAGATGGGCGTGCGCTGCGGCTATCAGCTTGGACCCCAGAGATGGTCATGAAATGCTAACGCTGCTGCCACTGCCACGAAGAATCCTGTGTGCAAGCACAGGTTACTACCCCCCCAACCCCCACCCCCACCTCCAGGAGCCTGTGCAGACTGCCACTGCCAGAGTCCTGAAATCCAGGCACAACTTCCCTGGGAGAACACCTGGCACACCACAGGCTGTTGCAATGTCACTTGGGCCTCTGACACTGGAGGCTAGCCCTGCATTCCAATTATGACTACAGTACCCCTCCCTCTCCCCAGCCTGAGAGAGCAAGAGAGCTCTAGTCAGCCGCTGCTTTAACCCTCACCTGTCTGGGTGGGGAACAGACGCCTGAAGATGACCTACAAGCAGAGGTGGGGCCAAAACTGAGGCTGAACCCCAAGAGCTGTGTGAACAAAGAAGAGAAAGGGAAATTTCTCCATGTACCCTCAGGAGCAGCAGATTAAATTCCCACAATCAACTTGATGAATGCTGCATCTGTGGAATACCTGCAGAGACAATGAATGCTCCCAAAAATGAGGTGGTGGATTTTGGGAGCAACTGTATACTAGGGCTTGCTGTCTGCAACTGATTTGTTTCTGATTTTTATGTTTATCTTAGTTTACATTTTAGTGCTTGCTATTATTGGTGGATTTGTTCATTGGTTTGGTTGCTCTCTTCTTTTTAAAAAAAACTTAAATTTTTAAAAACTTTTTATTTTTTAAATTTTATTATTTTTAAAATTTATTATTTATATTTATTTATTATATTTTTCTTCCTTCTTTCCCTTCCTTTTCTTCTGAGTCATGTGGCTGAAAGGGTCTTGGTGCTCCGGCCACGTGTCAGGCCTGAGCTTATGAGGAGGGAGAGCCAAGTCCAGCACATGGGACCACCAGAGACTTCCTGGCCCCATGTAATATCAATTGGTGAGAGCTCTCCCAGAGATCTCAGTCTCAACGCTAAGACCCAGCTATACCCAATGGCTAGCAAGCTCCACTGCTAGACACCTCATGCCAAACAACTAGCAAGATAGGAACACAATCCCACCCATTAGCAGAGAGGCTGCCTAAAATCATACTAAGTTCAGAAACACTCCAAAACACACCACCGGACGCGGTCCTGCCCACCAGAAAGACAAGATCCAGTCCCACCCACCAGAGCAGAGGCACCAGTCCCCTCCACCAGGAAGCCTACACAAGCCACTGAACCAACCTCACCCGCTGGGGGCACACATCAAATACAACGGGAACTATGAACCTGCAGCCTGAAAAAAGGAGACCCCAAACACAATAAGTTAAACAAAATGAGAAGATAGAGAAGTACACAGCAGTTGAAGTAGCAAGGTAAAAACCTACCAGACCAAACAAATGAAAATGAGATAGGCAGTCTACCTGAAAAAGAATTAGGAATAATGATAGTAAAGATGATCCAAAATCTTGGAAATAGAATGGAGAAAATACAATAAACGTTTAACAAGGACCCAGAAGAATTAAAGAGCAAACACAATAAATGTATATACACAACACAATAAATAATGTATATACACAATAAATGTATATACACAACACAAATAAACACAACACAATAAATGAAATTAAAAATTCTCTAGAAGGGATCAATAGCAGAATATCTGAGGCAGGAGAATGTATAGTGACCTGGAAGATACAATAGTGGAAATAACTGCCACAGAGCAGAATAAAGAATGAAAAGAATTGAGGACAGTGTCAGAGACCTCTGGGAAAACATTAAACACACAACGTTCGAATTATAGGGGACCCAGAAGAAGAAGAGAGAAAGAAACAGTCTGACAAAATAGTTGAAGAGACTTTGTTGAAAACTTCCCTAACATGGGAAAGGAAATAGGCAATCAAGTCCAGGAAGCACAGAGAGTCCCATACAGGATAAATCCAAGGAAAAACATGCCATGACATATATTAATCAAACTATCAAAAATTAAATACAAAGAAAAAATATTAAAGCAGCAAGGGAAAAGCAACAAATAACATACAAGGGAATCCCCATAAGGTTAGCAGCTGATCTTTCAGCAGAAAATTTGCAAGCCAGAAGGGAGTGGCAGGAGATATTTAAAGTGATGAAAGGGAAAAAGCTGCAGCCAAGATTACTCTACCCAGCAAGGATCTCATTCAGATTCCACAGAGAAATTAAAACCTTTGCAGACACGCAAAAGCTAAGAGAATTCAGCACCACCAAACCAGCTTTACGACAAATGCTAAAGGAACTTCTCTAGGCAAGAAGGACAAGAGAAGGAAAAGACTTACAATAACAAACCCAAAACAATTAAGAAAATGGTAATAGGAACACACATATTGATAATTTCCTTAAATGTAAGTGGATTAAATGCTCCCACCAAAAAACATAGACTGGCTGAATGGATACAAAAACAAGACCCATATATATGCTATCTACAACAGACCCACTTCAGACTCAGGGACACATACAGACAGAAAGCGAAGGGATGGAAAAAGATATTCCATGCAAATGGGAATCAAAAGAAATCTGGAGTAGCAATTCTCATATCAGACAAAATAGACTTTAACATAAAGACTATTACAAGAGACAAAGAAGGACACTACATAACGATCAAGGGATCAATCCAAGAAGAAGATATAACAATTGTAAATATTTATGCACCCAGCATAGGAACACCTAATACATAAGGCAAATGCTAACAGCCATAAAAGGGGAAATTGACAGTAACACAACCATAGTAGGGGACTTTAACACCCCACTTTCACCAATGGACAGATCATTCAAAATGAAAATAAATGAGGAAACACAAGCTTTAAATGACACATTAGACAAGATGGACTTAATTGATATTTATAGGACATTCCATCCAAAAACAACAGAGTACACTTTCTTCTCACGTGCTCACGGAACATTCTCCAGGATAGATCATATCTTGGGTCACAAATCAAGCCTTGGTATATTTAAGAAAGTTGAAAGTATATCAAGTATCTTTTCTGACCACAATGCTATGAGACTAGATATCAATTACAGGACAAAAAGTTAAAAAAATACAAACACATGGGGGCTACACAATACACTATTAATAACCAAGAGGTCACTGAAGAAATCAAAGAAATCGAAAAACACCTAGAAACAAATCACAAAGAAAACACAATGACCCAAATTCTATGGGATGCAGCAAAAGCATCTCTAAGAGGGTAGTTTATAGCAATATAATCCTACCTCAAGAAATGAGAAAAAACTCAAATAAACAATCTAAACTTACACCTAAAGCAATTATAAAATGAAGAACAAAAAACCCCAAAGTTAACAGAAGGAAAGAAATCATAAAGATCAGATCCTAAATAAAAAACAAATGAAGGAAAGTATAGCAAAGATCAGTATAACTAAAAGCTGGTTCTTTGAGAAGATAAGCAAAATTGATAAACCATTAGCCAGACTCATCAAGAAAAAAAGGGAGAAGACTCAAATCAACAGAATTAGAAATGAAACTGACACTGCAGAAATACAAAGATTATGAGAAACTACTACAAGCAACTCTATGTCAATAAACTGGAAACCTGGAAGAAATGGACAAATTCTTAGAAAAGCACAACCTTCCGTGACTGAACCAGGACGAAATAGAAAATATGAAAAGACCAATCACAAGCACTGAAACTGGAACTGTGATAAAAAATCTTCCAACAAACAAAAGCCCAGCACCACATGGCTTCACAGGAAAATTCCATCAAACATTTAGAGAAGAGCTAACATCTATCCTACTCAAGCTCTTCCAAAATATAGCAGAGGGAGGAACAATCCCAAAATCATTCTATGAGGCCACCATCACCCTGATACCAAAACCAGACAAAGATGTCACAAAGAAGGAAAGCTACAGGACAATATCACTGTTGAATATAGATGCAAAAATCCTCAACAAAATACTAGCAAACAGAATCCAACAGTGCATTAAAAGAATCATACACCACGATCAAGTGGGGTTTATCCCAGGAATGCAAGGATTCTTCATTATATGCAAATCAATCAATGTGATACACCATATTAACAAATTGAAGAATAAAAACTATATGATCATCTCAGTAGATGCAGAAAAAGCTTTTGACAAAATTCAACATGCATTTATGATAAAAACTCTCCAGAAAGTGGGCATAGAGGGAACCTACTTCAACATAATAAAGGCCATATATGACAAACCGACAGCCAACATTGTTCTCAGTGGTGAAAAACTGAAAGCATTTCCTCTAAGGTCAGGAACAAGACAAGGTTGCCCACTCTCACCACTATTATTCAACACAGTATTGGAAGTTTTAGCCATGGCATTCAGACAAATAAAAGAAATAAAAGGAATCCAAATCAGAAAAGAAGAAATAAAACTGTCACTCCTTGCAGATGACATCATACTATATATAGAGAATCATAAAGATGCTACCAGAAAAGTACTAGAGATAATCAATGAATTTGGTAAAATAGCAGGATACAAAATTAATGCACTGAAATCTCTTGCAATCTTATACACTAACAATGAAATAGCTGAAAGAGAAATTAAGGAAACACTCTCATTTACCATTGCAACAAAAAGAATAAAATATCTAGAAATAAAGTTACCTAAGGAGACAAAAGACCTGTATGCAGAAAATTATAAGACACTGATAAAAGAAATTAAAGATGATACAAACAGATGGAGAGATATACCATGTTCTTGGATTGGGAGATCAACACTATGAAAATGACTATACTACCCAAAGCAATCTACAGATTCAATGCAATTCCTATCAAATTATCAATAGCATTTCTCACAGAACTAGAACAAAAAATTGAATAATTTGTATGGAAACACAAAAGACCCCAAATAGCCAAAGCAATCTTGTGAAAGAAAAATGGAGCTGGAGGAATCAGGCTCCTGAACTTCAGACTATACTACAAAGCTACAGTAATCAAGACAATATGGTACTGGCACAAAAACAGAAATATAGATCAATGGAACTGGATAGAAAGCCCAGAGATAAACCCACGCAGATACGGTCACCTTATCTTTGATAAAGGAGGCAATATATACAGGAGAATATATATAAATATATATATTTATCTTTGATAAAGGAGGCAAAATATATATATATACAGGAGAAATATATATATATACAGGAGAATATATATAAATATATATATTTATCTTTGATAAAGGAGGCAAAATATACAATGGAGAAAAGACAGCCTCTTCAATAACTGGTGCTGGGAAAACTGGACAACCACATGTAAAAGAATGACATTAGAACACTCTCTAACACCATACACAAAAATAAACTCAAAATGGATTAAAGACCTAAATTTAAGGCCAGACACTATCAAACTCTTAGAGGGAAACATAGGCAGAACACTCTATGACATAAATCACAGCAAGATCCTTTTTGACCCACCTCCTAGATAAATGGAAATAAAATAAAAAATAAACAAATGGGACCTAATGAAACTTAAAAGCTTTTGCACAGCAAGGAAACCAGAGACAAGACAAAAAGACAACACTCAGATGGGAGAAAATATTTGCAAATGAAGCAACTGACAAAGGATTAATTTCCAAAATATACAAGCAGCTCATGTAGCACAATATCAAATAAACAAACAACCCAATCCAAAAATGCATGGTAGAGCTTAATAGACATTTCTCCAAAAAAGATATACAGATTGCCAACAAACACATGAAAGATTGCTCAACATCACTAATCATTAGAGAAATGCAAATCAAAATCACAATGAGGTATCACCTCACACCGTTCAGAATGGCCATCATCAAAAAATCTACAAACAATAAATGCTGGAGAGGGTGTGGAGAAATGAGAACCCTCTTGCACTGTTGATGGGAATGTAAATTAATACAGCCACTCTGGAGAACAGTATGGAGCTTCCTTAGAAAATAAAAATAGAACTACCATATGACCCAGCAATCCCAGTACTGGGCATATACCCTGAGAAAACCATAATTCAAAGAGAGACATGTACCACAATGTTCATTGCAGCACTATTTGCAACAGCCTGGACATGGAAGCAACCTAAATGTCCAATGACATATGAATGGATAAAGAAGATGTGGCCTCTATATACAATGGAATATTTCTTAGCGATAAAAAGAAATGAAATTGAGTTATTTGTAGTGAGGTGAATGGATCTAGAGTCTGTCATACAGAGTGAAGTAAGTCAGGAAAAGAAAAATAAATACCATATGCTAACACATGTATATCGAATCTAAAAAAAAAAAAAAAGGTTCTGATGCACCTAGGGGCAGGATAGGAATAAAATCGCAGAGGTAGAGAATGGACTTGAGGACACGGGGAGGGGGAAGGTTAAACTGGGATGAAGTGAGAGAGTGGCTTGGACATATATACACTACCAAATGTAGAATAGATAGCTAGTGGGAAGCAGCCACATAGCACAGGGAGATCAGCTCAGTGCTTTGTGACCACCTAGAGGGATGGTTTAGGGAGGGTGGGAGGGTGACACAAGAGGGAGGAGATATGGGGATATATGTATATGTACAGTTGATTCACTTTGTTATAAAGCAGAAACAATACACCATTGTTAAGCAATTATACTCCAATAAAGATGTTAAAAAAATATAAAGCTTATCATACTAGCAAAAAAACAAAAACAATGAAACAAAACAAATATCCTATGCTAACACATATATATGGAATCTAAAAAAAAAAATGGTTTTGATGAACCAAGGGGCAGGACAAGGATAAAGATGCAGGCGTAGAGAATGGACTTGAGGACACGGGGAGGGGGAAGGGTAAGCTGGGATGAAGTGACAGAGTAGCATTGACAATATACACTACCAAATGTAAAATAGATAGCTAGTGGGTAGCAGCTGCATAGCACAGGGAGATCAGCTCCGCACTTTGTTAGACTTAGAGGGGTGGGATAGGGAGGGTGGGAGGGATTAACAAGAGGGAGGGGGTATGGGGATATATGTATACATATAGCTGATTTACTTTGTTATACAGCAGAAATTAATACAACATTGTAAATCAACTATACTCCAATAAAAATGTTAATAAAATAAAATACTTAGGAATAAATCTATCCAAGGAGTTAAAAGACTTATATTCTGAGAACTATAGAAGATTGATAAAGTAAAGTGAAGATGATAAGAAAGAAATGGAAAGGTAGCCCATGCTCTTAGATTGGAAGAATTAATATCATTAAAATGGCCATACTACCCAAAGCAATCTACAGATTTAATGTGATCCCTATCAAATTACCCATGACATTTTTCACAAACCTAGAACAAATAATCTTAAAATTTATGTGGAACCATAAAAGACCCAGAATTGCCAAAGCAATCCTGAAGTAAAAGAACAAAGCAGGAGGCATAACCTTCCCAGACTTCAGACAATACTACAAAGCTACAGTAATCGAAACAGTGTGGTATCGGCACAAAAACAGACATATGGATCAATGGAACAGAATAGACAGCCCAGAAATAAACCCACACACCGACAGTCAATTAATCTTTCACATAGAAGGCAAGAATGTACATGGAGAAAAGACAGTCTCCTCAGCAAGTGATGTTGGGAAAGTTGGACAGCCACATTTAAATTAGTGAAGTTAGAACACACCCTCACACCATACACAAAAATAAACTCAAAATGGCTTAAAGACTTAAATATAAGACATGACACCAAAAAACTACTAGAAAAAAACATAGGTAAAACATTCTCTGATATGAATTCTAGAAATGTTATCTTAGATCAGCCTCCCAAGACAAAAGAAATAGAAGTAAAACTAAACACATGGTACCGAATTAAACTTATAAGCTTTTGCACAGTGAATGAAACCATAAACAAAATGAAGACAACCTATGGACTGCAAGAAAATATTCGCAAATGATGCGACCAATAAGGGCTTAATTTCCTAAATATACAAACAGCTCATACAACTCAACATCAAAAAAACCCAACCCAATCAAAAAATGGACAGAAGACCTAAACAGACATTTCTCCAAAGAAGACGTACAGATGGCCAATAGGCGCATGAAAAGATGCTCAACTTTGCTAATTATTAGAGAAACTCAAATCAAAAATACAAGCATCTCACACTGGTCAGAATGGCCATCATTAAAAAGTCTACAAATAATAAATGCTGGAGAGGGTGTGGAGAAAAGGGAAACCTCCTACACTGTTGGCAGGAATGTAAATTGGTGCAGCCACTGTGGAAAATAGTACGGAAGTTTCTCAAAAAACTAAAAATAGAACTACCATATGACCCAGCAATTCCACTCCTGGTTATATATCAGAAAAATACAAAAACACTAATTTGAAAAGATTCACACACCCCAATGTTCATAGCAGCAGTATTTACAATAACCAACACATGGAAGCAACCTAAGTGTCTATCAACAGATGAATGGATAAAGAAAATGTGGTACATATACACAATGGACTACTACTCAGCCATAAAAAAGAATGAAATAATGCCGTTTGCAGCAACGTGGATGGACCTAGAGATTACCATACTAGGTGAAGTTAAGTCAGACAAAGACATATCATATGATAACACTTACATATGGAATTTAAAATACGATACACAAGGACTTATTTACAAAACAGAAACAGACTCATAGACATAGAAAACAAACTTATGATTACCAAAGGGGAAGGGGAAGGAGGGATAAATTAGGAGTTTTGGATTAGCAGATACAAACCACTATATATAAAATAGATAAACAACAAGGTCCTACTATACATCACAGGGAACTATGTTCAATATCCTATAATAAACCATAAAGGAAAAGAATATGAAAAAGAATATATATATATATGTGTATATATATAACTGAATCACTTTGCTGTACACCAGAAAATAACAAAACATTGTAAATTAACTACACTTCAAAAAATATATATATATATGGATCCTTTTCCATACCTCAACCTAAAATAATACTTAAGCAACCAAATTAAAACATTTGATTATCTGTTGTTGTTGTTGCCAAGATACTTATTCAACCCTTCCCCTTAGCTTTCACAGTATAGAGCAGGAATTCAAATCCTGGAGTGGAAACTAAAATATTCCAGATGAGACCCCGGCTTAACAGGTTAGAAGTATTTTAAGATAACCTCAGGTCTCCAGAAGTTTCAAAAATAATTATAAAGACTATCAGTAACTGAAGGGGAAATCCAACACTTGTCGTGTGACATAGTAGGTGCTCAGTACAGGTTTATGAAAGAAAACATTTTTCCCTGAAGTTTTCTCTCTCTATCTAGGTTGGAACACAATGTTATTTTGTAGAAATTATTTTATAAACATGTTGAGGGATGCATTTATTTAACTGTTTAGGCTTAGACCAGGTCTGCTACTATAAAGTAAGACAAATCAATCATTTTCTACTGATTCTGGGCAGTGTTAACAGCAGAATCAAATAATTAAATAATCAAAATGAGCTGGATAAAAGGGCACAGAGTTGGTGTGTTCCAAACAGACGTTATATTGAATCCTTATACATCTCTTTTTCGTGTTCAAACATCTGCTTCTTTCCGGTGATTATTTGGAAAATAAAAGTTTAAGGGATAGCTGGGTTCATCACGCACAGGACGGTTATCAGTCTTTATGTGGAGGGACCACAACACTCACGGGTTGCTTGCTTCACTCATGGCTGGCCCTGCCTTCCTTGAGTAAATGTCTATACTCTCCTTATAACTATGTCTGTCCCTTAACTGTTCATCCAGTGATGACTGCAGTGCATTGTATTTATTTTGTCGGGCACCTTATACATTTGATTGGTGTTGGTGTTTTGATCTTTAATTAATCATTTATTTAATATGTAATGATTATTATATTGGAATTGTAATTACATAATGAAGATCCACTTTCAAGGCATTACACATTTCAAATGCCTTTGGAATAACAATTTTGCCTTTTAAAACACCACTTTGTATGTGTTTACAACTGAAATACAAATGGGAAGATTAGAATTTGACACAATCTACGTTTATTATTATTATTATTGCTACTACTACTACTACAAAATTATTTAACAGCTATATCTTGGATATAAGGTAACATACCAAAAACCAAGGCCATAACTTTGATAACTTTTTTAATTCTTACTCTATCTTGGCTTAAATATAATGCTGTGATTAAATGGAGTATACAGCAATCACAATACAATAAGTGAAGGCTATATCATATATTTTCCATGGAAAAATTTGTATCACAAATTGTTCATATATACTTTTGTTCAATTTTCTGTTTTAAAGGAAATATTGGGAATATTGGTTTTGCACCCAATTGTTTATCCAGACATGCTCAAAGGAGAGATGTCTTAATGGAAGAAGGACAATTGAAGCACAAAATGGAAACTTGCCTCAAAGAAGAGATCTGGAAAGGTTACGGTGAACCACAGTTACTGAAGCGTACTGTGTATCTCTGTGCTCTCTGCCTTTTTAACCTGTGAGATGTGACCTGATTTTTCCCTCTCATTCAATCAAGGTCATCACTAAACTTCCAGAATATCAAAAATAAAATAACATGAAGGAGGAAAAGACAAAGAAGAGTTTAGGTGTATATTTAAAAATACCACATTGGTTTAAAATAACTTACAATGAAAGGGTCACTTAAGAAGGGCACTGCTTAAAATTTAAGCAGGCAGTAATGGAAAGCGACAGACCTCAAACAATTTGTCTTTCACAGTTGAGTGAATTCACAGTGACAGCAAGACAAGGATGTGCTAACTTACCTCTGCAGGACCTTGGCTGTTGCTTCATAGGCTCTCCCCAGGCTGAGATCATCATCCAGGTCTGTAGAGATTTTAGCATAAGCGTTAAGGACCTATGGGGGAAGAGGAATCCTTATTGAACATATAACATGACCAGATTCACTGATGTTTCATTTCATAACAGAAAAGATTCAAATTAAGAGTTGTTTTTCACATCACCATAAAATATTTTTTTGTTTATTAAAAATTCATGTTGGTTTGGTTTATTTTTATCTATAGTATAACTTGTTTTGCAGTGATCTCTTTGAGCCATGACAGTGAAGTCTTACTTTTGTAAAAGTAATTCTTTTCCTGAACAATCCAAAATCTTCCAATTGATATAACTTAGGGGTGAGTAAATAATTGGATGGTTTACAACATTATTTTCAAATATGGGACCACTATCTTAGGTAATATAAGGCAGATTATAATAGTCTACTAGGGTAGCTTAAATATCACTTTTCCTTCTATAAATAGCTGTTTGAAAAGCATGAATTTATGTGCCAGGCAATTTCTAAATCTATCATTTTATTAGAGGCATATCTCACAGTTTGTACACATATTCAGTATACACTAAAAATATTTCTTACAAATGTACTTCATTACCAACAATCTCTTCAATAATCAAAAGATTATGGCTGCCACAGCCAGACGTATGATCTTAACACTGACATCATCTGCATGGTATAATTTTCCTTTTTATTCTTTTTCCCTTTCGAAGGCCAGAAGAAGGAAAATATGTAAAATAAAATCCCCTTTTCCTCTTCCTCCTTCATTGTTACTTGAACCAACCTATTACACACATGAAGACACAGGAAATCTCCAAAGACCTCTATGGAAATCCTTTTTGCTCATTTTCTAAGAAGAAATTAGCAAAAGGCATTTGATGGCGTTGAGTGGGAGAGTCAGCATGAGGGAGGATGTACATCCGGCCTGAATTAGGCATCTTAGAAAATTTGTGTATGAAAGGCGGTGTTGGTATTCAGCTTTACTTTCTTAAAGTTAATATTTGGGAAATAACTTCAGTGAGGCCATGTGATACCTCCTAATTTGTGTGTGTATGTGTGTCTGTGTGTGTGTGTGGTTTACAAGTGACTTGAAATAATACTGGTATTAAAACTTACTGATACATATTGACCCAGTATTTTAATTCCTGTTAAACCTGCAAAGTTCATCATTTTGGTTCTTCTTTTTAAGTCTCTTAATAAGCCTTGTATAAACCTGAGACTATTCTTTTCACTCTGTTGTGCAAAACTGATTCACCCAGATTAAGTCCGATATGACTTGACATTGAGCTTTCTGCGTTAAGGGGCAGAACCTCTGAATTTTGTGAATTTGTAAGAGACCTTATTAAATCCAAATATCAAAATATTTAGGAAGAGACTGTCAAGTGTCTCTTTTGGTTCATATATGTTTTATATGGCATTCTAGAAACTTAAAGATTGAATATTATATATTTTGTGTCAAAAATAGTTCATTTTTCGGTAAATATTGTTACTGTGTGCCAATGTTGTGTTAAACCCCAGGAAATCTTAAAGAGAAGAGAGTATGCTTGCAAACCTTCGAGGCATTTATAGTCTAGTGGTACAGAGGTTTGCACTGATGCAGCTGTGTGAATTAGCTGAAAACAGATTTCTCCAGGGCTTCAGCTGTGCTTCCTCTGCACCACTCTCCCACACCCCTGGCCACCATGAACCCGGAAGCAGTACAGTAGCATCCAGAAGTACCCAACATTATCTTAGGGCTGTGACTCCTTGGACCATGGTTAGGAGGGTAGTTTCCATGAGGAAGCTTCTATAGAATCAAGGAGCAAATGCCAGCTCAGCCTGGGCTTCTGGTTTTGGCCTTGGACTTGATTCTATAGAAGCTTCCTCATGGAACCCGATGGGCTTTCCTGAAATGAACACCCAACTTAGAGTAAGAAGACTTGGATTCAAGACCTAATTCTACCACACCCAACACACCTGGCCCAAGAAATCTCCCTGAGAAGCTTTCCTCGAAGCAAAAAAGAAAACCTCCCTCTGAGAGTTGTTATGAGGCTGCTGTGAGATGATACAGAGTTCTATTTGAACCTGGGATGAGAAGTTTCTGGGACTCTGTTAACCAGCCATCAGTGAAGAGCTCCTGGAGAGTTCCCTCCTCAGAGTAAAGGCGACACATTTTATTTGTGACTTGAGAGAGTGCCTCTCTCAGCTTACATGCTTTACCTAAAAACAGGAAATATATAGGCAGTGGGAAGAACATAGTTCACTACTGGCCCAATAGGGAAATACTCAATTACACTGGACCCCCCCATATCCACGGGGGCTACATTCCCAGACCACCAGTGGATGCCTGAAATCTTGGACATAGACTATGCTTTCTCCTGTACATACATACCTATGATAAAGTTTAATTTATAAATTAGGCACAGTAAGAGGTTAACAACTATAACTTACAATAACATAGAACAATCATAACAATATACTGTAATAAAAGTTATGTAAATGTGGTCACTCTTTCTCAAAATATCTTACAAATTTAATGTATTTTGCATCTTAACTAAGCACTTATCACACACCGTGGCTATAACTTGCTGTTTGAGGCGTGACAGCAAAACTAGCATGAATTTCTTTTTCCTTCTTCACAGTTTCACAGATAGAAGATTCGTTCTTACTATAGATTTTAGCAAATTCAGCATACAATTTTTTTTCTTTCCTTCCTAAGTTGAGAACTTTCACCTTTTTACTTAAAGGAAGCACTCTGGGCTCTTCTTTGGCATATCCAAATTGCCAGCATCACTCGCCTTGCACTTTTGGACCGTTATTAAGTAAAATAAGGGTTATCTGAACATAAGCACTATGATATCTCAACAATAACCCAGTAACCTTTATGGCTACTAAGTGACTAATGGTTGGGATATGCTGGACAAGGGGATGATTCACGTCCGGGATGGATCAGGATGGAAGCCACAAGATTTCATCATGCTACTTAGAACACTGTACAATTTAAAACCTATGACTGGTTTATTTCTGAAAATTTCCATTTAATATTTTCAGACCTCGGTTGACCGTGGGTAACTGAAACTTCGGAAAGTGAAAACACAGGTAAGGGGGGACTACTGTTCATGAAGTCAGTACTGAGAACCTTGAAAGTGCTACAGGGGAGCTCATCTAAATCAAAGACAGGGCCTCTGCTCCTCAGGAATGTGAGCTCTGACTGGAGAGAGCCAACTCAGGTAAAATCATAAGGGGAACACAAGACGAGACTCAGCAGATTGGTGAATTGTGTAGTCCAACCTAAGGGAAGTAGGAAGGATAGTGTTAAAAGGAAAAGGAAAAAAAATATAAAAGTAAGTGGAAAAATAACAAGATTACAAATTGTGTAGAAAATAACTGTTGGTGGGAATGTAAATTGATTCTTTTTTTGTAAATCCAAAAAAGAGGGGATATATGCATACATATAGCTGATTCACTTTGCTGTACAGCAGAAACTAACACTACATTGTAAAGCAACCGTCCCCCAATAAAAAACAAAAAACTAAAAATAGAGTTGCCATATGATCCAGCAATCCCACTCCTGGGCAAATATCCAGAAAAGAAAAAAAAACTCTAATTCAAATAGATACATGCACCCCAATGTGCATAGCAGCACTATTTACAATAGCCAAGATATGGAAGCAACCTAAATGTCCATCAACAGATGAGTGGATAAAGAAGATGTGGTACACATATACAATGGAATATTACCCAGCCATAAAAAGAATGAAATAATGCCATTTGTAGCAACATGGGTGGACCTAGAGATTATCAAACTAAGTGAAATAAGTCAAACAAAGACAAATATTATGTGATATCACTTATATGTGAAATCCAAAAAATAATACAAAAGAATCTATATACAAAATAGAAACAGACACAGAAAACAAACCTATAGTTACCAAAGAGGAAAGGGAGGGATAAATTAGGAGTATGGGATTAACAGATACACACTACTATATATAAAATAGATAGGTGTAATAATCTATAATGGAAAATAATCTGAAAAAATATATATAACTGAATCACTTTGCTATACACCTGAAACTAACAAAATATTGTAAGTCAACTATACTTCAATTTTAAAAAGCATGAATATTAAATATCTCAAAAAACCCAAATTGTGTAGAAAATAAAGATGTTTTATATTGACCTTACGGTAAATTGTTACCTGCTTTTTAATTAAGGTATAATTTACAAATTAATAAATATTGATCAACTTGAATCATCAGACAAATAGGAATCTTCTTTACAAAGATTACTTCAAGTGAGAAAATACAGTGTAGAAATCTGAGGGATCCACTGTACTTGACTGAATACCCCTGTGGCATGCAATATGTTGGAAACAAATCCAGGGTGTGGAAGGTTAAATTCTGTCATTGCAAATCAGAGATAAGAGGAGAGAAAAAAAGAATCTCAGGTGAAAAATATTTTGATGAGTTCAAAATTCATTATATATCCTTAAATTTTATGGACCATGAACTTAATCAACCTTTGTCAAAAGACCAAGGAAAACACTGCTTAAGCGTGCTACTATGTCAATTTCAATGAGCATGATTACAAGATTACCAAAGTTGGAAAAGTTCATGTACCTAATAAAAATTGAGTGCTTTGTGACCACTCAATCACATTGCTCCAATGATTTCCCTGAATAATGGAGATGAAGTTTTGAAAGCTATTGTACTAGAAGTTTTAAAGGCAATGGACTTTATCTTCCCACTGAAATAAAACTGATTAACTTGAAAAGATATTTTCAAATAAAATCCAGGTTCTTAAAATGAGATAATTTCTATTGGTTACCTAAAAGTGAAACCAGTAGAACACTTAACATAAAAAATGAGAGTGTGCAAAAGAATAATGCTGGCAATATGCTACAAGTTCTTTGAAGAATTGTTTGCTGTAAAATCAAATTTTAAGGATCATTAATTCATTTTGCTGCAATAGCCTTCAAGGAAACATTGGATTTAAGTCAAGATTGTCATCGGTTAAGTAAGTGAGTGGTGTATATATATATATTTATATATATATGTTGTGTTTACATAGATAGATATACACGAATATTAGACTATATCTATATCTATATCTAGAGAGATTGAGAAAGAGAATAGAAAAGGAGCCTGGTCCCCCCGGAAGATTATAAGAATGAATTCTGTGCCTGAGCACCTTTAAGGCAGGAAACGTAAGAACGCATTACTATGTCTAATAATATCAGACACCCAGTTGTTTTCTTTCTTCTACATCTTTAGGATTTCCAATGATCAGGGCACCTTGGAACAAAAGAAAATGAACTATCTGATATTGATGCCCCTTCTTGTCTTCCACTATTTTCCCATTCCTTACTCCACCGCAGTTCCTCTCTTAGAGTCCCTTTATTTTAGACATTAAAACAGAAGAAATTCCAGAAATCATGGCCCTCATATTTGCTTTCAAAACTGAAACTTACTTTAAACTACTATGATGATGATCACTCCTGGCCTAATTTTCCCAAATTAGATGGAATTCTCTCCCTACCCCTCTGCCCAGCCAGCCATTATAAGAAAACACTGTCCCCTTCATTTGTTTTAAACCTTTTTTTAATTTTAAGATAATTGTAGATTCATATGCAATTGTAAGAAACAATACAGAGCATGCTCATATATCCTTCAGCTAGCTTTTCCCAGTGGTTAAATCTTGCACAGCTACAGTATATCACAACCAGGGAATTCACAATCCACCCACCTTATTTCACCAGTTTTACACACACTCGTGTCTCTGTGTGTGTGTGTGTGTGTGCACCCACGCATGCACACATGGCATGTTAATTTTATGCCATTTCATCACATGTATATATTCACGTAACCACCACCACAGTCAAGATATAGAAAAGTTCTATCACTACAATGATCTCTCATACTACCCTTTCTCAATTAATTTTTAATATGTTTGCTGCTTAGAAGAGAGATAGATGGAAAAAATTTTTTTCTCTTTTCTTTAGGTTAAAGAAAGGTGTGCCTTGGGTTAAAGAAAAGTCTGCCTTGGGAAAAATTCTGAAATAACTTGGCATCTGACCTCTTCCCTTTTGGTACACCTCCCCTACCTTGTGTGTTTGTATCTCCCCAGGGAAATTTCCTCAGTTAAGTGACAGAAGAATAGTAGTTGATTAAACAAATTTATACTTTGGTATGAATGACTCAAAAATCATTAATCCTCCCAGAAGAAGTTGTTGTTTTAAAAAGAGGATGCTAAAAATAAAAAATAAAAAAAAATAAAAAGAGGATGCTTTGTAGGTCCCAATTATTTCTTCTGGGAGGAGTGTTTTGCAGTCTAACAAAGGGAAATGAAACAATTCAGATAGTGTCTGGCAGGATAATTTGGGGCAAAGGTTATTAAAAAAAAGGCCAGCCTTGTCTTGAAATTCCACCTTATGATATGATCCCTTAAGCAGGTACTGATTTTTATAACCTCCTTTGGGGTCTACTTCTGTGCCTTCAGATTTTCTAGACGCTCCACGTGCTTTTCCACAATGTTCCTTATCACGGTGGTGTGGAAGAGATGAAAACAGGGAGGAGGGAAATGTGAAGCAGCAGACGTGAAAATCAGGCATTTTTAAGTCACCGTTCCCTGAAACAATAACTACATGCTATTTTCATTCCCTCTTGTTACCACTTTTTTCATAATGCTTAGCCTTCAGAACCAATGTATTATGCAAAGAACTCTTCCAGTACATTCCATTCCATCATTAGATGTGACTGCGGGATAAAATTATGTGTGTGTGTGTGTGTGTGTGTGTGTGTGTGTGTGTGTATATACATACACACACACATAATTTTTATGGCTGAGTAGTATTCCATTGTATATATACCACATCTTCATTATCCATTCATCTGTCAATGGACATTTAGGTTGCTTCCATGTCTTGGCTATTGTAAATAGTGCTGCTATGAACATTGAGGTACATGTATCTTTTTGAATTAGAGTTTTCATCTTTTCCGGATAGAGATATATCCCTACTCTTAAAGACCTTACTATCTAAGGCAATAAGACATACAGACGCAGAAACTATATAGTGCTATAAGCCTGCATAAAGAGCTAAAATTTTTTTTAACTCATTAAACAAATACTGAGTGTTTTCTATGGGCCAAGCTTTGTTCTAGGTGCTAATGATATAGCAGCGAATCCCTGGCCCCCATGCAGTCTACGTTGTATTTAGGTGATGGGGAGATAATTTGTAATTAAATAAATAAATGAATAAATCTCAAATAGTAATAAGAGAAATGAAGAAAATACAATGGGGAAAGGCTTCCTATAGAAAGGGAAACAATCTGCATTTTAAAGGAATGATAGAATTGGGTCCCTACTGAGAGGAGCTTAAGCCCAGGACTGGAGACAGGAATGGGTGACACAATGAGGAAAAAAAGCTTTCCCAGGTACATAGTAGCAACAATGACCAATAGAAAAGTTTGCTTTAAGGTTCCTGCATAGAATGTTTTTTCTAGTAACATCCACTAACTAATCACAGTTTTAACTGATGGTATGAAGTGACAAACTTTCAAGCTGCAATTTATCTTTCTGATGACAAAGAAAGAATTTGACTATTGTTTTGAAGGTAAGGCAGGTCCTTCACTTTCATCCTTTATTCTACATGTACATAAAAGCAGTCTTTTGCAGGACATTTTTATTCATAGTTTTTGTCTTTTCTGCTTTCTAGGCAGCTCAACGTGTTTGGTGAAAAATGCCACATGTAAGATGGTGCAGTTGGCTGCCTTGTTTCCCAACATTCCAAGTTTTCCAAATTTTATGCAGAGTTATTCTCATGCCTAGGAAAAGGAGAGGAAATACTTTTATTTCTCCTTCAGGCATAGCACAGAGCACGAACAACTCAAACTAATACGGATCAGTGACATGAAGTTTAAATGGGTCTCTGTGCTCTGGCTGGTGACCCGAACTGCCATTGTTTCTGTAGGAAAATAACCCATGGAAAATATCATATAAAATAAGTTACAGCATCTAGCCTACTTGAGATGGAAATTTTGTAGTTTTTGAAAATTTTCTATAAACTCCAATTCTACTTTTATTTCATGTTTTTCATATTTTTTTCTACGTAAATTCCTTTCTCCACTTACTACCCTCCCCCCACTGCTCTCTTCCTTAGTTAATTTAATACTTGAAATCAGTAGGGACCCCTACTCTGAGGGCATAGACCAGGCTTTGGAAGGGCCTTATGGGAAAATTAATCAAATCTCCCTCTGGGTGTTCAAAGTTTCTCCAAATATCATAGGCTTTTGATTCAGACAGGTTCACTACCGAGCTGAGTGACATATGTCAAGTGATTTAATGTCTGTGAGTTTATTTCCTCGGGTGTAAAATGAAAATGAGTAAAGTCTACCTTGAGATGATGTTATAAGTTTCCACTAAGATGAGGAATTTAAAAGTACTTACCAAGGATTTGAATGAAGCAAGTGCTTAGTTTCCCCAAGTGCTTATCTAACCATCTAACCTATTGGTTCTCACATGGGGGCGATTTTGCCTCCTGGGAATGTCTGGAGACATTTTAGGTTGTCGTCATTGGGAGAAGCCAGGGATGCTGCCCAATAGCCTACAATTCACACAATACCCACCCCCATAAAGAAGAATGATCCAGCTCCAAATGTGAATAGTGTTGCTGTTGAGAAATCCTCATGAAGCCTTTTCTTGAACAATTTTCCTGATGGGAAACTATTCTCTTGTGAGACTACTCAATCATTGGAGAGTTATGTGAAAAATCTATTGGTTAAGTGGAAGCAAAATCTGCAACTCTGCCTGCTAGCCAAGGTTGTGTTTTGTGGGACAAGATGAGCGCATCCTTCCTCCATGTGACGGCTCTTCCAATACTGAAAGAAAGCTGTTTTTCCTCCTCAAAGCATCCAAACTTATAGAGGCATCCAGGATGCTCTGAAACATGTGAGAATGAAACCCCAGAAGCTGTACTACATTTGAACGTTTAACTTCTAATTTTGTCTACAAGTCTAAGAGTTCTAGAAGAGTTTAAATAAAGCCACCTGGACCAAAATACATCTATAAAACCATAAGGGGCACCCATCGGACTTATCTGTAAATAAGTTATGAGTCCATTGCCTAGGGTACGTTTTTTATCTCTTTCTTCCTTGCCCACCATAAAAAGGCAGCAGAGCTAACACTTTGTTATACAATCCCTGCACAAACCCCAAATTGTGCCATTTCATAACAAAGGTTCAGCACTGAGCTCAATACAGTGCATTACTTTGAGGAGGAAAAGGCAATGATACAGATTTTTTCTTGTGAAATAAGAAATATAGAAATAAAAAATCAAGTTTGCCATCTTGAGCTTGAAATCATTGTCAAATCTTATCGGAAATACATTTATTCTGATTTCTGGCAATCTAACCCCCTTTAGCCATTTCACAGTTGGTGAGCAGAAAGGATGTTTCTGCCTCATTTACAGCGTCTGAACATGATTCAGACAATCAACTGCAACATTAGTCAAAGAAATCAGTGGCTAATGATTTCTGACAAGCCCTGCAGTAACAGGCTGAGGACCAGACTGGGTAGCAACAGCATTCAGAGCATTTTACTAGAGCCAGGAATAGGCAATGGGAGAAGATGATAAAAACAGAGGTAAACAGAACTGGTTTCCCATCACTTAAAGGCTCTTATACACTTTCTGTAAAGGCATAGTATCTGACATGCGATAAATACGGTAATCTTTTACTACAAATATGTTATATTGAATGAACACTGAGGACAGTGAAGTGTGCAGCTCTGCAAACAATAACACATGAAAGTAGTTATATATTTTGCATTCTGCTGAAACTATATCCTTAAGTTAGGAGTAGTCTTGCCTTGCTATTTACACTGATCATTTGGACAGTGTACTCTTTCTCCCTGAAATGCATTACTCATCATTTGGACTTTTTACATCACCTGACACATAAAGTGAGGGCTGAATAGTCCAGAGCAGAAAGAACTGAGTGTTAAAAGATATGAGCTCTCACTTCTCTTTTGCCATGAGCTCAGGGTGTGACCTCGGACAGGTCACTTGGTTAACCTGAGCTTCAGTTTCAAAGACTGAAAGATAAAGGGGCAGGACCAAATGATCTAGAATTCTCCCTTCCAAAAATATGATTTTGATTTTAGACTCTACATGGCTATATTTACTAATTGAAGATATGCCCTAATTATTTTCAATCGTTTATCTTTGGCTTTAAAAATCCCTGATGAATTTATTTTATGTTTAAAAATACTTTTTAAAACACGAGAAACAAAATGATGAGTCATTTCATTCAGTTGAAATTTTATTTTCAGCCTTCCCCCTCATTTGAAAAAGCTTGCATATTCTTAATGAACTGCTTTAAAAAAATGTCCCTACCATGCAATAGGTGATAACAAGGAGAGCTAAACCTGCAAAGCTTTTGGTTCATATTAAATACCAATTGTTACAAATGCAATGATCTGTGCTCTTCAAAAACAGCAATTTTTTTACAGCCTGAAATATTTAAAAATGTGATGAAAATTCAAGGTTATCCTTAAATTCATAAAATTAGAATTGCTAGTTAATCTCTCACACAGTAGGAGTTTACACTGTATTTTCAAAAGCTGTAAGGATAGAAATATATCTCAAAAACTTCCAAGAATTTTCTTTCAGCAAAAACTCTCTCTCTACACATTCAATATAGAGATGCCTCTCAAACCCCAAAACAATGAAATAGAATTCCACTTACAGTTAAAAACAAAGTTTCCTCAGTAGTAAATTGGAACATATTGCTTAATACTGCCATTTTCTAAATTGGTCATTATACTTGTATACTATGTTAACAAGGGACATATTCATGAAGAATTTCTATTCTAATTCTCAACTGTTTTCTATACTTTGAATCAGAAAGCATGCAAACATTTATCCTGTGCAGCCCAATCATGGTGTGAGTTATATATATAGGTCCTTGAAAAGAAAATTTCCCTGCCCTTAATCTCCTGCAAGGGAAATCCATAGGAGGTTTTGCTTTATATTTTGTTAGAAGGCCGGTGCCCAAAGGCAGTTCAGTCATCTGTGCAGTGGTCTGACATGAAAATATTCAGTGGAAGAGTAGAGTGATTAGTTAGTTCAATCACGTTCTCTTGGAAATCCAGACCCGTTAAGTAGTCGGTAATGGCAAAAATGAGAAGGTGCTCAAAGACCACCAAGAGCGTCATCAAGTTATGTCAACAGAGTGGGTCAGACTGACGGCTACTGCTGAGGAGATAATAGGGAAACTCAGCCCCTCTTCTCCCAGGGCTCCTCCAGTTCCCAGGAGTCTTTCAGTTTATGAAGCCCAACTGTCTGCTCATCCTGGGTACTCATGGGCCATGATCTCCCTCATGGTCACAGGAATCTTTGCAATCAATCCCCTTGCCTGAGGTAATCTGAATGAATCTCTTTCTTGCACCCAAAGAAAAAAACGGAGAAGTTTTAGCTCTAGAGGACCCTTTTATTCTGCCTTGAATCCAAAGTTTCATCCTTGATACAAAAAGGAAGATTCAGGATATAGAAATCTTTTTTTTTTTTTTCACGAAAACCTAACTTGGTAGATATTGCCTTGCTCTGAACCAAAAATCAAAATAAAAGCCCCTAAAATCAAACCAAAAAAACCCATTTGAACTTGAAATTCCAAATTGAACATTGACTTTATTCTCTATTGTACCCACTGATGCAATGCACGCAATTGATTCTCTGGATTGAGAATTATGAGGCAACAAAACTTGGGGGACAGATTTTAAAAATTAGTTTAGCGTCTTAAAAAATATTATTTCAATTACACTTCTTATTCAAAAATCCTCAGTATTTGCCAAGAAAAAAAAAATAGGGCCTTCTAACAAAATATAAATATTTCTTCAAGGGAGAAATAAAAGGGTTCTCTAGAGCTAAAGTGGCAAGGATGTAACTTCAAGCCTTTTCCCCTTCCATGTTTGTCAGTGAAAGACGATACGGGTGGATTCCTTCTATGGCGAGAGACATAGGTTATATAAAATGATTAGAGATCTCATTGTCAGAAAAGATTTGGGGGGAAAAGGTTTGCATATTTTTTTAAACTAAGAAAGTCTCCAATTCCACTTGATTATGTTTATGGGAGGATGAAAAGTGAGTGTGATGAGTGACTCTATTACGCCTATGATAACATTATCAGTAATTTCAGTTCTCTGTTACTTATGGAGACTAAAGATGGTGATGGCAAACGGAATCAAATGAAGGGCCAGTCAAATCTAATCTGACCAAACATGTATGGTCACTTTGTCCATGCAGAAACGGCAACAATTATGGCTTGCTGGAATGGGCAGGACTCTGGGAACCTCCCTCTAGCCACATAGACCTCCCACTGTCAGGAATAAACTCAGTTCTCTCCACTTCCACGCCTCTCTGCCTGCATTGCTCTTTCTTATTTCACGCCTGGCTCCTCCAGTGCCTGTCCCGCGCTCCCCAGGCCTCCACCACACCGACCACTTCTCTGTGCTGTTCCACCGCTTAGCAAAGCACTGCATGTATCTGCTTAATAATATTTATCTCTCTCCAATCAGATCGTAGCTGCCACGAGATCAGGAACCACATGTGTTTTGCTCTCCATTGCACCCCTAGCTCCTAGTCTTACGTTAACATAGAATATTGTTGAATGAATATGGTAGAGCTTTTGGAAGGTGCTGGTGGTAAAGTACCTGCAGAAGCATTAATGTGGATATAATGAGCTGTTGTATTACATAATATACTATTATATATAACTATTTACTTGGCTTAAAGGAAATTAAGCTCATAAATCAAGTATTATATAATATTAATATATTACATATAATGTATGTTAGAGTTTGTTATATATTAGTTATATTACATAATGTTTTGCATTATATCTCAATAAAGGAAAAAAGATGGCACTTTAAAACTATGGCAACTGGAAAGTATGTGAACATTTTCAGTTAACAGCCATCCTAGAGAGTTCAAGTATCAGCAAACAAGCCAGATTCCTAAAGGAAGACATAAATGACACTTTTTGGGGGAGGGGCCGCGCCGCGTGGCTTGCGGGATCTAAGTTCCAGGGCCACGGCAGTGAAAGTGTGGAGTCCTAACCACTGGACCGCCAGGGAAGTGCCTAAATGACATTTTAAAATGACATAAGAACTCCCCCCATCTAAATGTGTGCCTGTTTCATCCAGTCACATTCCCAAATAAATAGCTTTCCCCCATTACGAGCCCATGTGGCATTATGCTCAGTGAGTACACGCAGATCAGAGGTTGAAATTATGTTAGATTCGTCATGGCATCTTGAGGAGTAATTCTTCCTGTCTTTGGAAGAAATATAAAAGAGTTTTTTTTCTCTCTTTTAATCTAGAATGGTGAGCAACTACAGTTTCTACCTTCACAAGCAACAAGTTAATACAGAGAGTGAAAAGCCACTAGCTCGGCGACACACCAAGCTCCTCCACTTCTCGTGAAATGGCCACTTAGCAACCTCCTCCCATTGGACCATTTTGCACAAAACGGTTTCTGGTTCCGCAGGGAAGGATCAAGGAGGGTTCTATACTAGCGAGTGACGATCTAGAAGGTTTTAATAAACACTAATCCTGTGAAAATTTCTATATTTCTGCATGAACCAATTACCACTAGGAGATGTGTCTTTCCCCTGGCGGTAAAGCCATCATCTATTCATAATCCCTCTTACTAGATTTCTTCCTCATTTAAGGCAGGATTCAATAAAATTTCATTTTGTTTCCCCCTTCTCAGAAATCCATAAAAGCCTTGAAAAACATTTTGAGCATATTGTGTCTGTACAATTTGATATCCTTTCCACCACAGGCCATTATTCTGGTACACTCGGTAAACCCTAATTTAGGTCCACGATGTAATGCTTTCATAACTGGCTGCGCGAAAATGTTTCTTTAAAATGAAACATGGTAGGAAAGTCTTCCTCTGAAGGCTTGAACACAGAGGAAGCTTCATCTATTACCCTTTCACCATGATAGACGAGACAAGAAAACAATTTATGAGTCATTTCCATTCTGACAGATGTGACAATGACGGGAAATGCGAAGCCTGCCACGAGCTTTTATCAAGTAGGTTATAACGACGACTAATAAGTGTAAATAATAAATCGCTGGAATCTTAGGGGAAATGCTGGCAATATGAAACGGTTTTGGGTACTTCGGATGGGGCTCTGCTTCTCTTGGAATTCCCTGCCTTCCCAGTAGAGTTTTGGCCTGACAATAAACAACAGTTTAGTACTTTATCTAATCCTAGCCAGGAGGTGAGTTCAACAGCAAGCTTTTGCAGATGTTCACATCCAATAATCTATCCATAATTGATGAAACAGGGAGGTCAGATGTAATGGCTGCTACTATTCCAGCAACAAATAAATGGTTATTGACAAAACAAGCCAGCGTGGCACAGAGCGCGGAGCAGTGACAGGCGGGTGACAGGGCTGAGCAGAGGCAGGGAGGACGCCAGGATTCCTCAGCAAGCCGAGAGGCAGTAGGGCACACTGACACACAAGCAGATGCAGGGGACTTGAAAAGGAAAAGGGAGGTTGCTGAAGTACAAAAAGAAAAAAAGGGGAGACATTTGGAGGCAGAGAAGAAAAGGGTGGTGGCCCAGGGTAAGGCTGGGGACCCAGGTAAGTACAAATCCGTGCGGTTCAGAAATACCTTTGAATGCGTGCACCGTGATGCAGCCGTCTGGTGGCTGCTTTCATCACCGGCGTGTCTTTGCTCACATCGCTGGCTGTCACACTGTGCCGCCCAGGTGACTCTACCACCAAAGTGTATGCGTGGGACGCTTTGGTGTCCAAACCTCCCACTGAGGGATATTCATTGACATTCCATTTAACACTGCAGATACTGGTTTTTCTTCCGTATATATTAAAAAAATTCTAGGAAAATCATGTGTGCAATTTAAACCATATTTTTAGATAAGCCAAAGATGCATAATTTTGTGGCTGGAAAATTTCTCAAGACTGAGACTAACTCTGAAATACATGCTGCTTAAAATCAAATTTACTGCAAAGGAATGAGAGTGGAAGGCAAAGTTTTCTTTAATAATGAAAAACAAACATGGCACTCTAGAACCTCAACCTAGGCAAAGAGTATAAGAAATGCATTAATCGAGTATACTTTTATTGACTGAATAAAATTCAAGATAGTTAAACATAAATAAACAGCTGAAATCCTACATTTCTATTCCAGTGCTAAAAAACAATGTTCTTTTTACACAGTTTACTATGTAGTATTATAAGATGAAGAATGGTAGAATGAAATGGTAGTTATTATTGCTATAGGTAGTTGTAAAGAGGCTTGGGACAGAGATGTTTGAAATATTAATATTCCGAAAATCACTTAAATCAATTTAACACTCTTTAGTGGTTTATTTAGAAGTGTGATTTATTTTATACTTTGCAACCAATGCCTTTGATCAGCTCTGAAATAACATATGAGCTGAAAATAAAATGGTAAAACAAATTGCTGCTTACATTCTATAGTAAGCTTTAGGCTTTATAGGCTAAACTAGAAAATTTCCATTATATTTGGCATTTTCAAATTATTTATCAATACTTAGAAACGGAGAATTAATAGAGCCAAAAAGATAATTTCTGTAATAACGTGCTAGTTACTCTGCTCCCTGAGCTCTGCCGTCTGCCCTGCTGGGGGTCCACCCAGTTAGCAACTTCGACCTACCCCAGTCTCCGGGACCATCTCTGCCCCTGGTCTACCAGGGCAGAAGCTTGGCATCACATTAGTTTGCTGCAGATTATATTCTGATTTTAACCTTTGTTAAAAGTGACCAGGCTCAGGCTTCCCTGGTGGCGCAGTGGTTAAGAATCCGCCTGCCAATGCAGGGGACATGGGTTCAAGCCCTGGTCTGGGAAGATCCCACATGCCATGGAGCAACTAAGCCCGTGCACCACAACTACCAAGCCTGCACTCCTAGAGCCCGCCAGCCACAACTACTGAGCCCACGTGCCACAACTTCCGAGCCCGTGTGCCTAGAGCCCGTGCTCGGCAACAAGAGAAGCCACCGCAATAAGAAGCCCACGCACCAAAGCAAAGAGTAGCCCCACTCACCGCAGCTAGAGAAAGTCCGTGCGCAGCAACGAAGACCCAATGCAGCCAAAAATAAATTAAAAAAAAAAAAAAAAAAGTGACCAGGCTCTTGCTGGGTGCCTTGAGCCCAAGGCCCCAACATGTATCCAGCCTTTGGAGCTGCATCCCTTATTCTTCTTGCTTGAATCTCTGTCTTGGTACTTGGTACGTGGTTGGGTCCCTACTTACTGTGAGTCTGGAGACCTGCCTTACCACCATCAATGTGCTCCCACCACAAGTCCCATTCCTGAACCCCAGTCCCTGCGACTTGGTGCTTGTCACTTGCCAATGGTGGTCACTACCATTAACTGAGCAAAAACTACCTATGCAGAGTGTTTTATATTCTTGGTACATTTACTCTTCACAGAGCTCTTTGAGATAAATATTAACATTCCCATTGCACAAACAAGAAACACGAAGCACAGAGAGGCTGAGTAACTCTCTCTGGTGCCCACAGTCCTAGAGTTGGAGGAGGAGAAAGGATTTGGACTGGGTTTATTGGACTTCGAATCCTACTTGTTTTCTTCTAGAGCACTGTGATATGCCTACTGCAGGGTGACCCTGAGGGTGGCTGTGCTGATGGAGACCTCACAGCTTACTGCCTCCTGGTGCCTTTCCCGGAAGGTACTCTCCACTTACCTACAGGGCTACCCACTGCCCGGTGTCCGATGTTCTAGATGTTAACCTCATGCTGGTCTGGTTTCAGCTTTGCCTATTACCAGCTGCTACTTTTTTCACCACATGGCCTAATGATAATAACTGATGATAGCAGGAGTATTTCTTATGTCATTCCTCTGCTTGCATGACCCCCTTTTCACCCAGACAAAAAACACATCTCATTATAATGGGATGCCTTCCGTGATCCCACCCCTCATCTCTCCAACTTCGGCTCCTATTACTTTGCTCTCCTTTTGCTTCTTTTCAGCCTTCCTGGCCCCAAGCCTCTGAGGCACATTGCTGCCTCGGGGCTCTGACCTTGACCATCGCCCCTGCTTGGAATGTACTTCCCTCATCTGCATGACTAACTCTTTCATCTGCTTCAGTCTTCCAGCAAAGTCAACTTCTCCACAACGCCTTCCTTCTCTGATCATCTGTTTAAAATTCCTCCCACCCACCACTTGCTCTGGCATTCCTGAATCATTCCTTTGTATTTTTTTCTTTATTTCTCTATCGCTTATGATTGTCTAACAAACTATCAACTGCTGTCATAACTCAATTTTTCACTATGTTTCATCTTCGTTGTCCGTCTTTCTCCAATGGGATGGAAGCCCATGAGGACAAAGGTCTTTGTCTGTTTTGCTGTTGATGTATTCCAAGTGTCTAGAGCAGGATTTGGCAATAGGTGCTCCAAAACTATTTGTTGAGTAAGTAAATCATAGATTACTCTTAAGACTACACATATTAACTAATTTAATCTCCCTGACACCCACAGGTAGGCATTATTATTATTATTACATTTTTTTTAAAGGTGAGAAAACTGAGGCACATAGAGGTGAAGCCACTGGGCCAAGGTCATATAAGTGGTAAGTGATTAAGGAAAGATTTGGACCCAAGCCATCTGATTTCAGAGACAGCACTTTTATCTGGTCCTCTCTCCCACCTCAGTGCCACGATGCTGCCTGCAGTCTGCCACCATGCAGACCAGGCTCCAAGTTCTGGTTCCTTTTGGTACCACCTGTCCTACTGTCAACCAAGATTACAACAATGGTGTCCTGCAACAATGTTGTTAAGGAAATTGAACAAGGTTTAATGACTTGTCCAAGGCCAAAGAGCTTGTTAACAAAACCACAACTAGAACTCAGGATGTCTGACTCCCAGTTTGGTGGTCTCTCTAGTACTTTCAAAACCAATTTTGAAGATCATAATGATTACCTGGACAGTACTTTTCCATTCCCACATAATCTATTACAATAAACAATTAAAAAGTAATTTTTGCCTTGCAAGCTTGTGACAAACATTAGTAATTATTTACATAATATTTTAAAGTGAAAATGTTTATTTTGGTAATATCTGTGATATTATAACATGTAAAAATGAACATCATAAACAGTCACTCTGCTGTAAGCTAATATAAGCTCATAGGGAAAATGAATATGTTTAATTAAATTTAGGAAAAATGTATAGTTAAATCATTTGCAGTACAATAATAAGGACCAATAGACCATTATCTCGTTACTATTCCAATGGAATTTTCAGCTACATGCTATATTAATAAATATCATCTTCATTTTACAAAGTGGGATGCTAAGAGATTTGTCTATGATATGGTAAGTCAGCGATGGCAGCAGGAATAACATAATCCTTGCACTAACCCAGCGAATCATTCTTTTACTATTCCATACTATTCACCAGCATTTATTGAGGGAGTGCAGTATGCCAGGCATAGATCTAAGTACTTTCTACATATGAACCTATTCAACCTTCACAACCACCCTATGTGTATCTATTAGTACCTAACTGGTACTAACATAATCTTTATGCTGCAAGTGAGAAACGGAGGCACAAGAGAGGTTAAGTAACTCACCCAAGGTCACAGGATTAGAAGTGGCAGGACCAAGATTTGGAATCAGGCGATGTGACTCCAGGGGCCGTGCTCTTAACCATGACATCATACTGTGATAATGGTTAAGACAGTAACAGAGAGATTTGAAATGTACAGGAAGGACCTATCTCCCTCCCCCAATTTATTTTATCCAAAAGTGACAAACATTCTGCTTTACCAGATTTTTCAACTGAAAATCTAACAAATTATACTTTTTATGCTCTTTCCCTTGCATTTACTAAGAGTTGCTGGTAGATAGCAAATTTGTATCACTAGAAAGAAGAGACCAGGGGTCATAGGAATAATGAATAAATAAGGAATAAGGAATAAGGAATAAAACACACCGCTTTTGAAAAAGAACTCTACTACTTTTTTTTCTTTTTACAAATGTATTAACTCTAGCGCTGCTACATAGTTCATTGTCAGCAAAACATCCAGAGAAAACAAGGCAAATTCAGCTAAGCAGGTAAGTCATAACCAACGAGGAATCTATGGTACGCCATTATCTATGCCAATGGAGCGTAAGAGGGAGATGGGAAATGAAAATGAGAGGTGAGAATTCCTGGCGTCTCTTTCTCTGGAGAAGCTACAAAGCAGTGGGTCACTCTTAGCCTGATGCCACTTGACACTCCCACGTCCTGTGCCCTCTCACTCTCTTCCCCCAATTCTGTGCTGATTCTGAACTGGCCTGGCAGCAGGGAGGTGATTTTTCTTTTTAGGCATCAAGTGTTATTCAATAATAATTTCTACTGGACAAGAATAACAAAGTTATTTATGCCAATAAGTAGTTCATTAAGCAGAACAGATGAGAATATTTTTTAAAATGTACATGAGAAATTTGTGATGAGACTTAACAAAGGAGTTAAACAAAGGAGTTTAAAATCACCTTACTGGGGCTTCCCTGGTGGCACAGTGGTTGAGAGTCCGCCTGCCAATGCAGGGGACACGGGTTCGTGCCCCGGTCCGGGGAGATCCCACATGCCGCGGAGCGGCTGGGCCCATGAGCCATGGCCGCTGAGCCTGCGCGTCCGGAACCTGTGCTGCGCAACGGGAGAGGCCACAACAGTGAGAGGCCCGCGTACCGCAAAAACAAAACAAAACAAAACATCTTACTGACGACTTCGTCAGTTGCAACAGCATTAGCAGTTAGGGGGCGTAGCTGACTCCTCAGTCTTGGCTCTGCGTTTGCTAGCTTTGTGATCTCCAGGGGGAGGTCACTTAGTCTAAGTCTCAGCCTTCTTCATCTGTGAAACGGGAGTAAATAGAAAATACTAGTAATATCTGCCTCTTAGGGTTCTTGTGAGTATTAAATGAGATAAAGGTTTGGGTACAGTTCTAGACACATAACACACAAAGACACATCAGTTGTTATTGTTCAGGATGATGCTGTTCTATCAGTTAGGGCTCATTTGATTTCATGGGACAGAAACCACCCCAATCTAATTTAGGCCAAAGGGGAAACTAAGGACTCAAATGCCACTAGGAATTGTTCTCTCCATTTCTTATCTTGGTTTTTCCTCTGTGTATTAGCTTTATTCTCTCAGCGCACCATCCTCCATGGCTCTAGAAGCTCCCAGCCTCACCACAGAGGACTGGCTCTGATTTAAATAAACAAAATTATCAGGTAAGCAATCTGATTGGCTTAGCTTATTTCAGGACCCTCTCCTAGAGATTCGCTGGGGTGAGATGTAATAGTGGTGGTGATATCTGTAACCCAACATTAGAAACAAGACCGTAGCCCGCAGAGAAGTGGCGGTGGGAATGGTGTGATGCTCTGGGAAGACAGAGACAACAGATGTCCTCCAAATCACTCTTAAAAATTCCTCTGTGTAGCTGCTTCTCCTCCTGTGGCTTTATCTCAGTTAACAGTACCATCGTACTTTGGATTACTTGAACAAAAAACTCCAGATTCATCTTGGTCTCCATCCTGTCTCCTTACTTTCACCTACCCAGCCAGAAAAACTGTAAAGTTGTGAAAAGTCTGTCAAATGTGTCTATTAGGAGCTACACCACCACCATCCGAGTTTGACACCCCAGCGTGACTGGAAAGCATTTTCGGCCCTCCCAGGCCTTCACTTGTGTTGTCTCCTCTCCACTGAGGGGACAGCTGCCCTTTACCTTGAAAAGTTCAATTCAAATGTCTTTGCCTCCATCTGGAAATAAGACAAAGTTTCCCTGTTGCTTCTCTAGCTCTTGGTTCCTGTTAAAGTATGGCACAAGTCCGTGTTAGGTGCCTATTTCCTGTACAGACAATTCAGTCTTGCAGCATAATAAGAATCTACTTGAGCATGAGGAAATGGCTCAGATCTGTTATTCAAAAATGTGCACCAAACTTAAATTTAAAACAAATCATCACTATATATAAAATAGATAAACAACAAGGTCCTACTGTATGGCACCATATGAATATGGGAACTATATTGTAATAACCTATAATGGAAAAGAATCTGAAAAAGAATAGATATATGCACATATATATGTATAACTGATTCATTCTGCTGTACACCTGAAACTAACACAACACTGTAAATCAACTACACTTCAATAAATAAACACATAAAATAGTCCATCATCAACATAGTAGTTACTATTCTTGTTTACATGGACTTCGGCCAGATTTACTCAGGATACCAAAAGGCATAGGGCTGTAGTTTTCTCCCTATTTTATTGTTTTTGCTTTATAATTTATATGATTGTCTTTTCACTTTATCAGGTCATCTTTATATGTCCTTTATTAGTTGCCAAGCATTTAATAACTTTCTCTAATGTTTGGGATAAGATGAGCTGCAGAAATGGCTAACTGCTACTATCAATCCTGTGTAGAAGATTTTTACTATGAACACAGTCTATATAAAACCTACTGAAAACAATAATTAAGGTCTTTAAATTTTAATGGAATGGAAAAATAATAGCTTACTTTTTCTTATTACAAAATCAATATATGTTAATTGTTAGAAATTTTGAGGAATACAGACCCATCACTCCCCCCAAAATAGAAAATTAAAATCATCCGTATCCTAGCTTCCACAGATAATCACTGAAAACAATGTTTTTTCTAGTATTTTCATATATACATATGTATATGTGTGTATATAAACATATAAGTACAGTCATAATGTACATTGTATTGTATCCTGATATTTTATTTAATATATTGATATTGCTTTTATTGTTATAAAATATTTATTTTTTTGTGTCAGGATACTCAACAATGTTTAATTAATTTGCTATTGTACATTTACTTTGCTTCTGGATTTTTCCCCATTATAAACAACACATAACATTGTATAAAAAAGTTATAGCTGAATCTCTGAATATATTAATAATTATACAAACAATATTACAGCTAAATGTTTGTATACATTAATAATTATTTCCTTTAGATAAATTCTGAAATGAGTAATTCCTGAGTCAAAAGATATGCAAAATTGTGAGTGTTCTTAAAACAGAACAAAGCTACCATTTATTGAATGCTTACTAAGTGCCAAGCACATTACTATCTTGTCTCATTTAATCCTCACAGCAACTATATCATCCCATTTTATGGGATGGAAAAGGAAGCTTAGAAATCAAATGATTTGCACGGGTGTAGCTGACACTGTCAGTGCCGCTCCTGTAATCTCTGCAGCCAAAGGCTGCTGAGGCGGCACCTGGAACTTTCTGTCTGATGGCTGGCCTCATGGTAAACTGGAATTGCCAGAGAATGTGTCCCTGGAAGCAGCTCTCAACCAACAGAGGCTGGGAATTGGTGGATAAATACAGCAGCTCCCTTGTTCCTCCATTGGGATAACTGCTCTGTTTCCCAGAGTGTGCCAGCAGGATGGAGTTCCATTGGCGGCAACACACCTTCTGTGGCCTCCTTCTTTGGCTTGATGCTACTGCTTGTGGAACCTCTCCCAGATAAACAACTGTACTCAAAACCATGTCTCAAAGTCTGCTACTGGGGAACCCAAATCAAAACATCAAGATGGTTAGTTGAATACTAGTGCAAAAATGTCCACCAGAAACTCAAAGAACTCTTTGTGAGCTTTGTAAAGAAAAAAAACATCTAAATATCTCAAATATCTATTTGAGCAAGAACCATGAGACACATTCAGGCTGCAATCAACAGCATTTTGTCACTGCTACATTATGTGATGATTTATTATGAAACTCTAGCACACAGAATCAAGTTAGCCGCACTCTTCAGAGCAGGGCACGCTATTGATTCGTGCACGCCCTCTCGATTGTTTCTAATAAGTTTTTTTCTCCCTTCTCCCCCCCTCTTTTATTCCCTTTCCACTCAAAGGCCCTCTGTAACATGTCACTGAAGAGCTGCTCTGTGGAGTGGGGCTGGCACCACAGGGTAATCATATACTGACTGTCCCCCACCCATCACTCCGAACCAGACTCCACTTCTAACCATAGTTCCTGCTGTTTCACATCCTTGCCAGACTTTGATACTATTTGACCTTCCAATTTTTTGCCTCTAAGTCACACTTTTATGTAAAAGAATATTAACCTGCTCCCTTGAAACGCTCACAAACGAAAGCTGTTACATACACCTATGTAATCAACCCTCGATTATTCAGGAACTGAACATCATTTTGTGGGTTGGTTAGTTTCTTCATTATCTTCCTTCTCTTTCTCTATCCCTGGCCATCAGCATTATCATTTAGAAAAAAAAAAAAAGAGGGTCAAAAGAAGACATTCATGGAAAAAACGGTGATTAAATCTTCAACAAGTCGACTTTTATTAGTTATTAACTAAACTTTTACATGTTTATTTAGGGAGAAAGTTGAAATTACTGGGTAAAATGGTTTTAAAATATTTTTAAGTATACAGATTGAATATTAGTAGTATAGGATTAATGCTTTTATTAGAGTCTAGTATACGTTGTTTTTATTGAGCACTAATATACTGATAATCTCTATAAGTCAATATAGCTGTTAACTGAAGATCAAGAAACTATCTACACTGCAGATACATTTGAGAATACTTTGGGTAAGTTTTAAGATGTTGAATGACATATTTTTTTCTGAAGTTACTCCTCCCATGTTGTAGAGGAAAAATATATAATTTGGCTCAGTTTATAATGATGAAGTATGATCTGCACAGGATTGTTGTTTAACCCATCTAATCCTATAATCATCCCCGGCTTCTTGCAGGTGTGATGCCTCTTCTTTGGGGGCCTCTGGATTAACGTTTGCTAACAGCTGTGCCGTTGCCTCTAGGTCTGTCATACAATTAGTCTTGTGATGAACTATGCAGGTTGCTTTATTGCTCCAGAGAACATTTTCATACGTTAGGCCTTGAACTTTAAGGAGTCTACATACATTATGTTCCATATGTCACTATTCAGGATAGTTGATTAGAGTCTCAATTTTCAGAGTCTTGAAGTTCACCCTCTTTAGAATGAACCAAATAGAAATAATTATCCTTCTCTTCATTTTCTCTCAAAGCAGATATCTGAAATTTGTGCACTATTTCTTAAAATGACTGGAAACAAAAATTTCAGCAGCTTTGTAAAGAGCTACTCTAGCAGCACTTTTTTTTTTTACAAGAAATAATAATATTCAGAAAGTTTTGATTAAAGTGGTATTCTAGAGCTCAAAGGAATTTAAAAACAGCTTTCACATTTAAAAAATAAATAAATAAACTTTATTACTAGAAAATCAGTGTTTATATTCATTTAGGCTATGAACTTTCTTTCCTGACATAAAACATGTTTTCATTTCCGTGAAAGTCTACAACTTGTAAATTTTGCCATACAGAATACTATTTTTAAAAATACAGACTTCTGGGCTTCCCTGGTGGTGCAGTGGTTGAGAGTCCGCCTGCCGATGCAGGGGATATGGGTTCGTGCCCCGGTCCGGGAAGATCCCACATGCCACGGAGCGGCTGGGCCTGTGAGCCATGGCCGCTGAGCCTGAGCGTCCGGAGCCTGTGCTCCGCAATGGGAGAGGCCACAACAGTGAGAGGCCCGCATACCACAAAAAAAAACAAAAACAAAAAACAGACTTTTATTTTTTCTTGAGTTTTAAAATTTTTCTATAATGCTTTTGTCATTTAAGTGACAAATACTGTAATTTCTATGAGAAGTACCATTATGTATTCATCATTTAAAAAGAAGAAAAACACACATAACACACATGCTATTTTCCTAAGCTGTAACATTGTAAAGAAAAAGAACCATTAGGAAACCTAAAAAAATAAATAAATAAAGGGTTTAAAGAGAGTTAGCTCCCATTAACAGGGAAATTTTAAAATTAAAATTTAATTTACTAAGATTTTAGTCTGCAGTCTTTGCTACAGAAATTTTTATTAACTTGTTACTGTAAGGTCATCTGTTTTAATGCTTTAGAAAGGTCACGACTTTAAATACAGAGATAACAGTAGCAAAATTATTAGTAAAACATTTTATGTTTCCATAATCTCCAAATTATTAAAACACATTTTTAACGAGCTACTTAAAATACTATTTTCCAAATAAGGCTAACTGTTCAAAAGGTATTAAATAAGATCAGATGTGGAATACACACATACCATGCTGTAAGTTATTGCTTAATAATTTAGAGTAATAGAATTCTATGATTTGGAAATAAATCCATTTTTTAAAATTAGGAAATATGACTATTTTCTTCTTATATCAGTGTTTTTTCTAATCCTATGACCTTTTTTTGCTTGTCAGATAACAGATATTTTGAACATTTCTCTACTTAGCAAAATGTATGGAATGAAAATGAAGGAAGCGCTATTTGGATAGTGGTTGGGGTGTGTGTGGAGGGTCTACGATGCTGAATAGAAAGAGGCCTGCATGGCAACAACTGGGGGAAATAGGATATGGGACAGCTGCTCCTTTAGATTCCCGAGAAGGAGACTGCTTGAGGTGGGTCACGGGGCAATAGGATAAGGCGGATAAAAACTCCGATGTAAAGCAGGAAAATGACTGCCGAGTCCCCTGAGCTTACACCTGAACCATCTCAAGCTGCATGGCGAGCCCTCTGTAGCATGCTTCCCAAGCTGGTGATGAACTACACAGGACTAGGAGGCGCACTGGCTGCACACAGGACTGTCTGCATGTTTTGTATAATGATAACCAGAGGTCCTCTGGGAGGAGGAGGCCATGTTTCCTCTGTGCCAGCACCTGAGCTCCTCTCAGACACTGAGGCGATTAAACAGGAACAGAAGGGTCAATTTTAGGTAATGATTTCTAATTGCAAGTAAAGACAACTTCTATTTAATCGACAGTGAAGAGCTCTGATCTTTAAATTAAGAAATGACTCAAATTTCTTTTTTGGGGGGGGGATAAATGCCTTTTTTAACTCAAGGAAAAGTTATTAATAAAAAGTTTTCCATAAAATGTTGGTTTATTATATTTCCATTAGAAAAATATGTGCCACTACAAAGATAAATGTAAGCACTATGTAATTTACATATGATACATTTAGTGAATTACAGTTAAGAAAAAAATAAGTACAAAGCAGGAGCTCTCAATAGATACTCAGTAAATATTACCCACTAGAGTATCATTGCTGTCATTGCTCAGTGCTAATTATATCATAGCCTGTAGTAATAATGGTACCTTACATCTGAAAACTGTTGATAGTCTAAAGTGTAAAGATACTTTTATTTCTTTTGATTTTCACAAAGATATAGTGAAGCTGCCATCGTCATCCTTATTTTACAAATGAAACTGAGCCTCCAAGAAATTAAGTGACTAAGCTAAGGTCAGCAGCTCGTATGTGGCAGACAGGCCTAAGAGCCATCTCTTCTAACTTCAACTCTCACATGCTCTTTCTACACCGTAGTTACCTTCCTTATAAAGACTATAGTTCAAAACCTACTGTCAGTTCAAATATTTAACCACTTAACAGTTAGAGATATCACTTATATGTGAAATCTAAAAAAAAAAAGATACAAATGAACTTATTTACAAAACAGAAACAGACTCACAGACATAGAAAATAAACTAATGGTTACAAAAGGGGAAAGGGGGGCATAAATTAGGAATTTGGCATTAACAGATACTACTATATATAAAATAGGTAAACAACAGGGACCTACTGTGTAGCACAGGGAACTATATTTAACATCTTGTAATAACCTATAATGGAAAAGAACCTGGAAAAGAAAAAAAAAATATATATATATATAAAGAATAAATATATATTCATATATATATGTGAATCACTTTGCTGGTACACCTGAAACATTGTATAATAAATCAACTATACTTCAATAAAAAAACAATTAGAGAGATATTGCTATTACACTTGAACTATATTACATAAAGATGATCTTTATCATGTAACATACTTTCTAAATAAAATCCTACTTCCAACAGCTTTTTTAAAGACTTTCACCTACATATTTAACATTTTATCCTATGTTAACTGTTGGTTTGGGAATACTTGGGCCTAGAGCAAAAACCAGAAATTGTGATTTCTGTAGATGTTTGACCATCTAGCACTTTGGAAACTAGTTATTTTATGCATATTAATGGTAATATAATAGTCACAGTTTTCTATATGTTAGACTTTATGCCACAAACTTTACACACGTTTTCTCACTTAATTTTCACAGAGCTGTGCTGAGTTAGGGAGCAGTATTATTCCCATTTTACAGACGAAGAAACTAATGCTCAGAAACATCACTTTGCTTATGTAATGTCATATGGTGAGGTGATAGCAGAGCTGGGATTCCATCCTCCATCAGCTGATTTTAAAGTCCACCATCTTAACCATTTCACATTGTCCTCTCTTTTCAAAGAGTTGTTAAATGTACTCTCTAAAAAGCAATTGAGAGTTCCTTATCTGAAGAATGCTAGCATTTACTGCCTTTACTTCATGCAGACTTCTAAGAATCACAGATTTGGTAACAGATGTGAGCATTGTATCCACCCAGGCAACTCTAACTAAATATTATGATACCCTATTAAACGGGTCCTAAACTTCTCACAGTCTAGTACACAGAGCTGAAAGAAGACAGGAAAGGGTGAAAGGCAGATTGAAGAAGCAATTCCTCCTGTAGACAAACTGATTCAGACTATGTGCATTAGTAGGTATGGTCCATCAGAAAGATTTATCATATCATCCTATACTGCAAATGTGCAGAACTTTGCAGAGTTGAAGCATGTGAATGGATGCACCAAAGACCTAAATGAAGATAGAGCCTCAGAGCACCTCTTTCTCCATCTCTCCTTTGCCTTGGTCCTTGGCTTCTTTACTTTCTTTCCATTTCTCTCCTTTTTTTTTTTTTTAACATTTCTTTTCACATATAGTTTTCAACAATGTGTCACATAAAGAGCAAGAGAATCAGGCTTCCCTGGTGGCACAGTGGTTGAGAGTCCACCTGCCGATGCAGGGGACATAGGTTCGTGCCCCGGTCTGGGAAGATCCCACATGCCGCGGAGCGGCTGGGCCCGTGAGCCATGGCCACTGAGCCTGTGCGTCCGGAGCCTGTGCTCCGCAACAGGAGAGGCCACAGCAGTGAGAGGCCCGTGTACTGCAAGAAAAAAAAAAAAAAAAAAAAAGAGCAAGAGAATCAAAAGCAATTCCTGCATGAGTATTTGTTTCCTTTCCCAGCTATTAGTTCTGGCCTGGCCCACTCCTCCTTCCTCCCCCAAACCAGTCCCCCATACTGGGCCTCTACTATGCAGATGAGAGTTAGAATTTTGGGGGGAAAGAGTAGGGATAGAAGAAGTAGAAATGAGCCTGCTAAAAAGAACCACAATTTTTTTTAAATTTATTTTATTAAAGTATAGTACTTTACAATGTTGTGTTAATTTCTACTGTATAGCAAAGTGATTCAGTTATACATATATACATATACATTCTTTTCATATTCTTTTCCCTTATGGTTAATCACAGGAAACTATGAATATAGTTCCCGGTACTATACAGTAGGACTTTGTTGTCCGACCATTCCATATATAATAGTGTGCATCTGCTAATACCAAACTCCCAATCCATCCCTCCCCCACGCCACCTCCCCCTTGGCAACCACAGGTCTGTTCTCAATGTCTGTGAGTCTGTTTCTGTTTCATAGATAGGTTCATTTGCGTCATATTTCAGATTTCACATATAAGTGTTATCATATGATATGTCTTTCTCTGTCTGACTTACTTCACTTAGTATGATAATCTCTAGGTCCATCCATGCTGCTGCAAATGGCATTATTTCATTCTTTTTTATGGCTCAGTAGTATTTCATTATATATATATACCACATCTTCTTTATCCATTCATCTGTCCATGGACATTTAGGTTGCTTCCATGTCTTGGCTTATTGTAAATAGTGCTGCTATGAACACTGGGGTGCATGTATGTTTTCGAATTAGAGTTTTCTCTAGATATATGCCCAGGAGTGGGATTGTTGGATCATATGGCAACTCTACTTTGAGTTTTTTGAGGAACCTCCATACTGTTTTCCATAGTAGCTACACTAATTTACTTTCCCACCAATGGTGTATGAGGGTTCCCTTCTCTCCACACCTTCTCCAGCATTTGTTATTGGTAGACTTTTTAATGATGGCCACTCTGACCAGTGTGAGGTGTACCTTATTACAGTTTTGACTTGCATTTCTCTAATAATTAGCAATGTTGAGCATCTTTTCATGTGCCTGTTGAAGAGCCACAATTTCTTGATGTGAGAAAGAAAAGCAGGCAGATGAGAGAGGGAAGGGAGAGGGGTGATGAACCATGTGTGAGTGGAACACAGGAAGGAACTTTGGGGTCCAGAGAGTGACATGAAGATACAGGCTTCAGGATATCTAGAGAAAGACAAATTGAAAAAAATTTTTAAATGGAAGGAGAGAAGAGTCTAAACGATGTTACTGTGAGTTAAAAACTTTACCTCTTATTCTTTGAGGACAAGTAAGGAGAAATTGATATTACTTTCCTTTTAGCTTGGTGGATGTTTTCCTTTTCATATGGTATTCCACCAAGAGAGCCATGAAGAACTCACATTTATTCGGGTTGCATCATGGTTTCATGGTAGATAAAAATCTTCACTTATAAAAGTGACCAAAAGGAAAATTTGTTTTATGTATGTTACCTTAGAATCTGCCAAGGCATGTATGTGTCAGCTAGATTACCATTTAGATGAAGAGCCCACTGTCATCAAGGATGGAGTGACTTTTAAGGGAGAAGGTATCAAATTGAACACAGAAAAAACTAAATGGAAACAACTGTAAGAATCCCCAAACTTTCTGTGCCTTAAACATTACAAATCAAATAAATCATCCTTTGTTAAAAATGCCTGCAGATATATAATAGCTTTGTCTTTGTTTGCATCTATTGAGTTAAAATAATAACTAAAATTTAATTACAATTACTTAGTGAAAACTTAAGAATATATCATTTTACAAATATGACCCATACCCTCCATTGTTAATATTTACCTACAATCCATTAGCTGCTAGAATATTAGTGTAACTATTTTTTTCTGCTACATCGTTTACGTGCATTTCTCTATGGGATGCTGCTGATGAGGCTAGAGATTTGGGTTAACCATGCATACAAGCTAACACCAATATTAGAAGCATTCTAAGTTATTATAAAGATGCTGACATGTCTTCAAACATACAAATAGCTACTGTTTTGTATATGGAATAATTAAATACTAGGACAAGAATTTTGTACTACAAAAGTAAAATCAATATGGTGAATTTTTCTTTCACAGTATAATTTTTGATAGGCTACCTTATCACTAACCAATGGGAAGCAAATAACTCACTGAATGTACCGAAGACAAAGTTGATGTTTCTAAGATTAGTAAGTGGAATAGAGCATTTAGAGAGAAAGAAAATTCGTGCATGAAAACAATTTACTACCATAGGACCATCCTTTTTCTTAAAATAACTTTATGGTTGCAATATTTGATTGTGGGAGCTGGGCCAACTTTGCATAAGGTCTTGAATGTGATTTTTGGTAAAATATTTTTCTCTTTGAAATCTTAGGACTTCATAAGATACATTTTTTTTTCTTTTTTTTTTTTTTGTGGTACGAGGGCCTCTCCCTGCTGTGGCCTCTCCCGCCGCAGAGCACAGGCTCCGGATGCGCAGGCCCAGCGGCAACGGCTCACGGGCCCAGCCGCTCCGCGGCACGTGGGATCCTCCCGGACCGGGGCACAAACCCCTGTCCCCTGCATCGGCAGGCGGACCCCCAACCACTGCGCCACCAGGGAAGCCCTCATAAGATATATTTACTTTCTAAAATTCAGAATCTACTCTACTTGGCACATTTTCAGGTGGAAATTGATGATGGCCAAAGGGAATTACTACTTCTTTCCTCAGCACCTGACTGATATACGTGGGTAGCTTTCTCCTCTTTAAATGTCAGTGTCTCTGTGACCTGCTGCACAGGTTTATTACAGGAACTATCACTTCTCTTCACCAAATGCCCTTTTCTCATTAGTAGATTTCAGCCCTAAATAAATCCATTATTTGTTTTTAGTTTAGTGCTAGTCCCTCATTCAGTAAAGAATGCTTGGTCAGCAAGGAATGGATGACCAAACCTTATTCATATACTTGTCAACATATTCTCCTATTACATGTATTAATCATTTATTAATAAATTAAAGCTTTTAAATTGAGCTACATTAGCAAAATTTCAGAGTCCCTTCTGTTTCAGATCATCAGAACCATTAATTAGGGATATTTACTTGTGACAGGTTTCTCTAAGCCAAGATTCTTTGAAAAATTCACGTAAAAGTCTTTAAACAGATGAACAACATTACTGGATGGGAGAAGAAATTTGTTAGAGGTAGTGGTTGAATCTAGGGGCAAGATCCTGAAAATTGGAAAATATTCCAAATTATAAACTTAAAATACAAGTGAGAGAATAAAAACAGTGTACAGAATTGATGATGAGATAGACTAAATATGAAAAGGCAATGTTAAATCTAACTGGACAGCTTCTCATGCTGGTTCCCACATGACAAAGCTGATTTGAAGGCATTCTTACTGCCCTCCAGAACTACAGTGTGACAGAAACACCATCGATGCTTTAGAACAGATGAAGATAGTGTTGGTAATACTGCACAGGGTGGGAAAGTAGGATAAAAAAGGACTTCAAAAGAAAAATTCTTTTTTTATGTGTTGAATTTTTACCTTGTGATTAGATAACCAGGCAGATACCTAATCAACCAATCAGAGAATCAATCTTATTTATTAATTGATCATGTAATTCTTCTTTTACAATACATTCACTAAATAAGGTGTGGGTTTCCAATAGACATCTTGTAAACTAGAAGCCATGCCTTCAGATGGAGAGCAGCTGCAGACGGAAAGACAGGCTGTAGTTTGCAAATAGAAAATAGATCACTAGGTTATACGATCACCTTCACCAAGTCCAGAAAGAAAAAAGTGAAAAGGCACAGGGAACTCTATTCAGTATCCTGTGATAAACCATAATGGAAAAGAATATGAAAAAGAATGTATACATATGTATAACTGAGTCACTTTGCTGTTCAGCAGAAATTAACACAACATTGTGTATCAACTGTACTTCAAAAAAATAAATTTTAGAAAAACTGAAAGGGGATTCAAACTCAAGTCTGAAGAATGTCCTTTTATATCTGAAAGGAAGGAGGGAAAAGTGGCTAAGGTAAGATACTAGAGAGAATGAAAAGATGGCGGCCATCTATCTGCAATCAAAGCAAGATGTCAGGTTTTGTGGGAACTAATTTCAGTGCAACAGCAAAAACACGCTGCCCTCTAAAATCAGCCCGAGCTGGAAGACCTCCATGCCCCGAATCAGGTACAACTGTTCAGTGTCCATTCTCCACACAGCCACACCCCAGTGCCAAATTCCCATTCTCTGGTGATTCCCTGGTACCTGTTTCCTGCCTCCTGTCTTGCAGCTGTGAATCTGATGCCTTTTTGAGTTTGCTCTTAGCATCTTGTATCCAGACCTGACAACAGATTCTTCACTGGCACTGCAGCTCTGCCCGTGGGTCTGGCTCAAATCTTATGCTTGATTCCTGCAAGTTCTCAGTTCTGGGTGAGCTGTGTTCCAAAAAGGTAACAATATTCTGCCTCAAGCAAGTCCCTGGTTCTTCCCAACCACACAGGCTACTCTTGACAGTAGCAGTGAGCCAAGGCCTGGAATATGGCCCGCCTGGTTTTCCAAAGACTCTGCCCTGCCTGGAGAGTTACATGACAAGAATGAACTGACCTTGACTCTCAGTGAGGTACATGCCTGGGTAAGGGGGTTGAGATCTTACTGGAAATATCTGCAAGGGGCTCTCTCATTCCAGCCCCAAACAGGGATAGGAGACAGAATGAATGTGCTCATTTCTCTCCTTTAGACATGCTGGTTTCCTTGGCTTATATGCCATCATCTATTTCTGGTTTTCCTGCTACCTCTCCAGAGACACTGCTTAATCTCCTTGGCACCTCCTTCTCCCAGCTTGGCCCTTGAACTTTTTCATTCAACATTAACTGTCTCTAGGAAATCTCCTCCACTCAACAATTTCAATATGCTGAAAACTTGCAAATTTATACAGCCTCAAATTTACACAGCATCTTCAATCCAGACCTCCTCTTGAGCTCCAGGCCCACATATACCACTGTCTATAGATCTCTCTTTGGCTATCTCAAAAACTCCTCAAACTCAACATATTCAAAACTGAACTCCTCGTTTACCTCCAAGCCTGGGCATCCTGTGGCATCCCCCACCAGAGGCCATGCAGCTCTACAGCCAGGAACCTAGGCCCATCTGGACCCCACTGTCTCCTGCACCTCCCAGATTTAATCTAATTCCAAGTCCCCCAGAACTTCTGAATCTATTTCCTTCCATATTCATTACTACTACTAAAGCCCAGAGACTTAGTTGATTAGTGTAAAAATAACAAACGCTACTAATTATCAAAAGTTTTTATATACCAGGCAGGCACTCTTTTAAAACTTGATATAAATTGTCTTTTCTAATCATCCTATTATTAGTTTCCTAGGACTGAAGTAACAAGGCAAACTAAATGGCTCAAAAATAAAGGAATGCAAGAGAGTTCCCTTTTCTCCGCACCCTCTCCAGCATTTATCGTTTGTAAAATTTTTGATGATGGCCATTCTGACTGGTGTGAGGTGATACCTCATTGTAGTTTTGATTTGCATTTCTCTAATAATTAGTGATGTTGAGCATCCTTTCATGTGTTTGTTGGCAATCTGTATATCTTCTTTGGAGAAATGATTGTTTAGGTCTTCTGCCCATTTTTGGATTGGGTTGTTTGTTATTTTGATATTGAGCTGCATGAGCTGCTTGTATATTTTGGAGATTAATCCTTTGTCAGTTGCTTCGTTTGCAAAGGGTTGTCTTTTCATCTTGTTTATGGTTTCCTTTGCTGTGCTTTTAGGTTTCATTAGGTCCCATTGTTTTTGTTTTTATTTCCCTTTCTCTAGGAGGTGGGTCAAAAAGGATCTTGCTGTGATTTATGTCACAGAGTGTTCTGCCTATGTTTTCCTCTAAGAGTTTTATAGTGTCTGGCCTTACATTTAGGTCTTTAATCTATTTTGAGTTTTGTGTATGGTGTTAGGGAGTGTTCTAATTTCATTCTCTTACATGTAGCTTTCCAGTTTTCCCAGCACCACTTATTGAAGAGGCTGTCTTTTCTCCATTGTATATTCTTGCCTCCTTTATCAAAGATAAGGTGACCATATGTGCATGGATTTATCTCTGGGCTTTCTACCTGGTTCCATTGATCTATATTTCTTTTATTGTGTCAGTACCATACTGTCTTGATTACTGTAGCTTTGTAGTATAGTCTGAAGTCCAGGAGCCTGATTTCTCCAGCTCCGCTTTTCTTTCTCAAGATTCCTTTGACTATTCGGGGTCTTTTTTGTTTCTATACAAACTGTGCAATTTTCTGTTCTAGTTCTGTGAAAAATGCCATTGGTAGTTTGATAGGGATTGCATTGAATTTGTAGATTGCTTTGGGTAGTGTAGCCATTTTCACAGTGTTGATTCTTCCAAGCCAATAACATGGTATATCTCTCCTCTGTTTGTATCATCTTTAATTTCTTTCATCAGTGTCTTATAGTTGGAATGTAAATTGATACAGCCACTATGGAGAACAGTATGGAGATTCCCTAAAAAACTAAAAATAGAACTACCATATAACCCAGAAATCCCACTACTGGGCATATACCCTGAGAAAGCCATAATTCAAAGAGTCATGTACCACAATGTTCATTGCAGCACTATTTGCAATAGCCAGGACATGAAAGCAACCTAAGTGTCCATCAACAGATGAATGGATAAAGAAGATGTGGCACATATATACAATGGAATATTACTCAGCCATAAAAAGAAACGAAATTGAGTTATTGGTAATGAGGGGGATGGACCTAGAGTCTGTCATACAGAGTGAAGTCAGTCAGAAAGAGAAAAACAATTACCATATGCTATCACATATATATGGAATCTAAAAAAAAAGATTCTGAAGAACCTAGAAGCAGGACGGGAATGAAGACGCAGACATAGAGAATGGACTTGTGGACACGGGGAGAGGGAAGGGTAAGCTGGGAAGAAGTGACAGAGTGGCATGGACATATATGTACACTACCAAATGTAAAATAGATAGCTAGTGGGAAGCAGCCGCATAGCACAGGGAGATCAGCTCGGTGCTTTGTGACCACCTAGAAGGGTGGGATAGGGAGGGTGGGAGGGAGACCAAGAGGGAGGGGATATGGGGATATATGTGTATGTATAGCTGATTCACTTTACTATACAGTAGAAACTAACACAACAATGTAAAGCAATTACACTCCAATAAAGATGTTAAAAGTAAAATAAAGGAATGGATTCTTTCACAGTTTTGAAGCCTAGCAATCTGAAATCAAAGGGTTGGCAGGACCATGATCTTATGGGGAGGGGATCCTTCCTGTCTCTTCAAGCTTCTGGTGGCTCCAGGCATCCCTTGACTTGTGGCACTGCAACTTCAATCTCTTCCACCATCTTCACAGGGACTTGTCTTCTGCGGGCATGTCTTCTTGTCTTCTGTCTGTTTCAAACCTCCTTCTGCCTTTTTCTTATAAGGACCCTGTCACTGGATTTAGAGCCCAGCCAGAAAATCCAGCACAATGATCACCTCATCTCAAGAGCCTTAACTTAATTACCTCTGCAAAGACCTTTTTCCTAAGTATGGTATGATCTATGGTATCATAGATTCCAGGGGTTAGAAAGTGGACATATCTTTTAAAAACACCATTCAACCCCCCAAAAAGTAAATATACTTATTAGTTGAGTCAGTTGAGACTTAGAGAATTTAAGGGATTTGTCCAAGGTCACACAGTTAATATGAATGTGAGCTTCACATTTGATTTATGGCTTCCTTACCTCCAGAAAAATAATTTCAATACTTTTCTGAAAGGAGTAACAGTATCAAGAAATTTGTCACTTGGATGCCAAATGCTGCTTCTTAAATACATTCATTACTAGACTATCCTACACCACTAGTGTTATCTTCCAAAACTATAGATCAGATTCATCATGCCTGGCATGTTGTCTGTCACTTAGAAGGTGCTCAATAAACAGTTGTCAGTAAATGAATGAGATCATGCCACCAGCCTCATCAAAGTCACCAAACATTCCACATTGCTTAAAAACTAAGCCTCACATTCCAACAAAGCATTCGAGACCCTCCAACCCTCCAAAAGATTAAAAAGTATAATCCTGGAATTACGATGAATTCCTAATTCTTAGAAAGGCTGTACTTAGAATGAGTACAGCCTTTCTAAGAATGTCCAGAAATCATACAAGAAGAAATTGATAAATTTGGCCACACACATATCTAAAAGTTGATGGAAGAATTTCATAATAAGGCCAAAAAACAGTGGCCTGGAAAAATATTCCCAACATGTATTAGTACATATGCCTAATTTCCTAAAGATATACATAGCTCCTGAGGAAACAGGCGCCTGCATTTATTGTTGTGTGACAATAAACTTGTTAAGCTTCTTTGAAGGGAAGATTAGAAATAAAAATAAACTTATCTTTAAATTCATATCCTCTCCTCTTTGAACCAGCATTTCCACCCTTAGGAATTTATTCTGTAGATCTTCTCTCACTTTGGCACAAAGCTATTCACTGCTATACCCTTTGTGAAACAAAACTGATTGGAAATAACCTAAATGCCCACCAATAGGAGATAGTTAAATCCATTACAGTACAACTATATCATGGGATACTATGAGTCCCTTTTAAAATGAGGCATGTCTATATATACATTAGTATGGAGGAAGTTAACTCAGGGGACAGAACAGTGTGTATAAAACGTTACCATTTTGTAAACAACAAAAAGGACACACATATATATATGCACCTATATGCCAGGCATACCTATGAATATTTTTGGAAGGATAAACCAGAAACTTGTAACTGTATTTGCCTTTGAGAAAAGAACTGTGAGACTGAGTACAGGGACAGAAGGAAGATTTATTTTTCACTGTAAACTCTATTGCATTGTTTGAATTTATTTTGCCATGTGCCTGCCATGTGATAGAGAGACAGAGAGAATCTATAAGCTAATTTTCACCTAATTTTCCAACTTGATCTCCTACTGTATCCTATCGTACATGACAATTCATTGCTTCTCAAACCCACTGACTATGATCATATTGAGAGTGTGGGAGTGTGTGTGTGTCTAATATGCTATCATCCTTGACTCTCACGCTTTCTGCCTGTATAAATCCTGCCCCTCAAAAGCTCTTCTGTGCAACCTTCCTGATCTTCAGTGTTGAAACTAACTATTCTGAACTCAGAAAACCCCTGTTCATTCTGCTTTGAATTATAGTTGTTTACAAGTTGGTCCCCCTCATTCAACTAGCTCCTAAAGGGAAATGTGCATCTTGTTGGCCTCTGTGTTCCTCAAAGTACCTGGAACACAACAGCCTTGCTGTGTGCATGTCATTAACTAAAAAATATTAAGTAGAAGAGTCAACTAGGAAAACCCAAGTCTCTTACGATTAAACCCAATTTTAAGGATGATAGAGAAAAATATTTAGCCCAATCACAGAAATGCTATTTAGCATGAATATCTAAAAGAGCCAACAAGAGCTCCTCAAAGCTGAAATATAAAGCCAATACTTCTTATCGAATAGGGTTATTACATGAGATGTATGTGAAATTCAATAAGAAGTTACAGTTGGAATATATTAGAGGTAAGAGAAGAATGAAAGAAAAATGATTTCAGTTTTAATATGGAAAAGATAGCTCTTGACATTTTGTTTTTTGGGTTTTTTAGTCAAACACACCAAGCCTGGTCATAAGATAGGCAAACACTCATTTTTATCCTGAAGCAGGTTACTTCTCAGATTGGGACTAGCAATGCCTTCCACCTTTGCAGCCCGCCTTCCCCCCGCTCCCCACACACAAAGGAAAGGTTCACTGCAATGCAATTCAATCTATTGCTTATTAACTACAGTTTTTCCTAAGAAAACTTTCTCAGATCATATTATGTGTGCCGTAATTTTTTTTTTTACTATTTACTTTTTGCTGTCATCTAAACCCATTTCCTCTTGTCCTTGGTGATATAGGAGTGGAGGGTCCCATTACTCCATATATTTAACTTTCATCAATAAAACCAATTTTTAATGCTTCTAGAATAGTGCTATTCTGCTTTAGTCTCTATAAATAGGTACACTGACATCCAGCCCACCCCATTTCTGATGGCCTTGTAACAACATACAATAAAAAATATAAAACAAACATAATAAAATAGAACAAATATAATAAAATAAAAATTAAAAGTGATAGTGATTAAAGTCAACTTGAACTTACTGCTAATGCTGTTTCATACTCTCCAGCAGCCAAGTGCGCTAAGCCCAAGTAATAGGAAGCTGCTTCTTCCATCTTTTTGTCATTTCCTAAAACGAAAATGTAGAAAAAATCATTACGGTATTAAAGACATTGGTTTATTACAACAAACAGAATCTTTGCTTTTTAAGAGAGTAGGAAGTTATTATAACAAAGTATACAGATTTATATCAACAATCTCTGAAACCTAACTGTGTACTCATCAAAAAGGCTGACGTTGGAGAAAAGGGAACACTCTTGCACTGCTGGCGGAAATGTGAATTGGTTCAGCCACTATGGAGAACAGCATGGAGGTTCCTTAAAAAACTACAAATAGAACTACAATATGACCCAGCAATCCCACTACTGGGCATATACCCTGAGAAAACCAAAATTCAAAAAGAGTCATGTACCAAAATGTTCATTGCAGCTCTATTTACAATAGCCCGGAGATGAAAACAACCTAAGTGCCCATCATCGGATGAATGGATAAAGAAGATGTGGCACATATATACAATGGAATATTACTCAGCCATAAAAAGAAATGAAATTGAGCTATATGTAATGAGGTGGATAGACCTAGAGTCTGTCATACAGAGTGAAGTAAGTCAGAAAGAGAAAGACAAATACCGTATGCTAACACATATATATGGAATTTAAGAAAAAAAATGTCATGAAGAACCTAGGGGTAAGACAGGAATAAAGACACAGACCTACTGGAGAATGGACTTGAGGATATGGGGAGGGGGAAGGGTGAGCTGTGACAGGGCGAGAGAGAGGCATGGACATATATACACTAGCAAACGTAAGGTAGATAGCTAGTGGGAAGCAGCCGCATGGCACAGGGATATCGGCTCGGTGCTTTGTGACCACCTGGAGGGGTGGGATAGGGAGGGTGTGAGGGAGGGAGACGCAAGAGGGAAGGGATACGGGAACATATGTATATGTATAACTGATTCACTTTGTTATAAAGCAGAAACTAACACACCATTGTAAAGCAATTATACCCCAATAAAGATGTTAAAAAAAAAAAGGCTGATGTTAATACAATTTACCTGGGTCACAGATAATAAGTGAGTAACATGCATTAGCAATATAATTATGAGGAGTTTCCCTTTACATACAAAACCCAGTATTAGCATTTTGACATTCATATATAAATTCCATACCAGTCCACCATGTAAAACCTATAGTCATTCATCACAGCTGCGACTACATATGTGAAATAATTGATAAAGAGTATCAGCCTGGGCTTCCCTGGTGGCGCAGTGGTTGAGAGTCCGCCTGCCGATGCAGGGGATGCGTGTTTGTGCCCCAGTCCAGGAAGATCCCACGTGCCGCGGAGCGGCTGGGCCCGTGAGCCATGGCTGCTGGGCCTGCGCGTCCGGAGCCTGTGCTCCACAACGGGAGAGGCCACAACAGTGAGAGGCCCGTGTACCGCAAAAAAGAAAAAAAAAGTTGATTTTATTTCTACACACGAGCAATGAACAATCTGAAAATAAAAGAAAAAATTCCATTTTCAACAGCATCAAAAAGAATAAAATATTAGAAATAAATGTAACAAACCAAGGGCAAAATGTGTACACTGAAAACTATAAAACATCATTAAAAGAAATTAGATAACATGTAAATAGACTGATAACCATATTCATGAATTGGATGACAGTGTGAAGATAGCGATATTTCCCAAACTGATCTACAAATTCAATGCAATCCCTACCAAAATCCCAGCTGTCATTTTTGGAGAAGTAGACAGACTGATCCTAAACATCATGTGGAAATATAAGCAATGTGGAAGGACCAAAACAATATTGAAAAAGGATAATTTGGAAGACTCGCACTTCCCAATTTTAAAACTTACTACAAAACCACAATAAAAAATATGTAGTAGTAGAATAAGGACAGACATGAGGATCACTGCAATAGAATTAAGAATCCAGAAAACAACCCTCACATTTATGGTCAATTATTTTTAACAAGGGTCCCAAGACAATTTATTGAGAAAGAACAGCATTTTCAACAACTGGTACTGGGGCAACTGGATATCCACATACAAAACGTGAAGTTGGACCCTCTTGACATCACACACACACACACATACACACACCTAAATATAGGAGTTAAAACTATAAAACTCTTAGAATAAAGTGCAGAAGTAAATCTTCATGAGTTTGGATTAGTGGAAGCCTTCTTAGTTATGAAACCAAAAGCACAAACAACAAAAGAAAAAACAAATTACTTTGCACTTTATCAAATTAAAAACTCGGGCTTCAATGGATACCATCAGAAAGTGAAAAGAAACCAAATCTGATGAAGGACTTGCATCTAGAATATTAGAGGATTCTTGTAACTCAATAATAAAAGGACAAAATAATCCAATTAAAAATGGGCAAAGGAATTGCATAGACATTTCTGCAAAGAAGATATACAAATGGGCAATAAGCACGTGAAAAGATGATCAACATCATTAAGCAACAGGGAGATGCAAAATAAATTCACAGTGAGATATCACTTTATACCTACTAAGATGACTATAATAAAAAGACAGAAAGTAACAAGTACTGGTGAGGATGTGGCTAAATTGAAACCCTTTATACATTGTTGATGGGAATGTAAAATGGTTCAGCGACTTGGGAAAACTCTTTGCCAGTTCCTCAAGAAGTTAAACATAGAATTGTACCACCCAGCAATGCCACGTCTACGTATATACCCAAAGGAACTGAAAACATGTACACAGATGTTCATAGTAGCATTAATCATAATAGACAAAAGGTGGGAACAACGTAAATGTCCATCAACTGATGAATGGATAAAGAAAATGTGATACAACCACACAATAGTGTATTATTTGGCCATAAAAATGAATGAAGTAGTGATACCATCTACAAGATGGATGAATGTTGAAAACATGATGCTAAGTGAAAGAAGCTGGACTCAAAAGAATACACATAGCATGATTCCATCTGTGTGAACTATCCAGAAGAGGTAAATCCACAGAGACGGAAAGTAGATTAATGGTTGCTAGGGCATAGGGGAAGGAGGGTATGGGCAATGCCTTCTAATGAGTATGGGGTCAGTGTTGATGTTTGTACAACTTTGTGGATTTATTAAAGAGCACTGATGTCTGAAAGATGAAAATAATAGAATAATAGACTCATGAGACCACTGTATGGCTGGTACTATACTTGTGCATTACACCAAGGTGTCCTAACTAAGGTGCACAGTGGATGTCGGTCCTCCTTAAGTACCATGTAAATCAATGTGGGAGGCAGGCGTTATCCATGCAATCGTCAGCTTGCTGCTTCAGGCTCCCTGACCAAAGTAGGAGACAACAGTAAGAAGGGATGCTTTGTCCCAGAGCATTTCAGCGGCTGTCAGAGCTCTGTAAAATGCTGTGCAATCATTTAACCTGTCTACTGTCTTATATGAAAAACATGGGCACAAATATTTATTGGCTTTAAAAGATATTAAAAATTATTACAGCAGAAGAAGCAAGTTTTCTCCTATTCTCTTCATCTGTCCTTCAGAAAGTGAGAGATGCTTTCAGAAAGGAGACGGCTTGGCAGGCTCGGAGTATTGGAAGAGGGCCTAGGAACCTTGCTTTCTTTGTGAACAACCTTACAATTTAGCAAATGTGAACCTAAAGTGAAATCCCTTTTCCTACCTGATAACATTAACTTACATTAAAAGTCCACATAGGAACTTCCGGGAAGATGGCGGAAGAGTAAGACGCGGAGATCACCTTCCTCCCCACAGATACACCAGAAATACACCTACCCGTGGAACAACTCCTACAGAACACCTACTGAACGCTGGCAGAAGACCTCAGACCTCCCAAAAGGCAAGAAACCCCCACGTACCTGGGTAGGGCAAAAGAAAAAAGAATAAACAGAGACAAAAGGATAGGGATGGGACCTGCACCAGTGGGAGGGAGCCGTGAAGGAGGAAAGGTCTCCACACACTAGGAAGCCCCTTCGCGAGCGGAGACTGCAGGTGGCGGAGGGGGGTAGCTTCGGAGCCAAGGAGGAGAGCACAGCAACAGGGGTGCGGAGGGCAAAGCGGAGAGACTCCCGCACAGAGAATCAGGGCCGACTGGCACTCACCAGCCCGAGAGGCTTGTCTGCTCACCCGCCGGGGCGGGCGGGGCTGCGAGCTGAGGCTCGGGCTTCGGTCGGAGCGCAGGGAGAGGACTGGGGTTGGCGGCGTGAACACAGCCTGCAGGGGGTTGGTGCGCCAGGGCTAGCCGGGAGGGAGTCCGGGGAAAATGTCTGGAGCTGCCGAAGAGGCAAGAGACTTTTTCTTCCCTCTTTGTTTCCTGGTGCGTGAGGAGAGGGGATTAACAGCGCTGCTTAAAGGAGCTCCAGAGACGGGCGCGAGCCGCGGCTAAAAGCACGGACCCCAGAGACGGTCATGAGACGCTAAGGCCGCTGCTGCCGCCACCAAGAAGCCTGTGTGCGAGCACAGGTCACTCTCCACACCCCCCTTCCGCGGAGCCTGTGCAGCCCGCCACTGCCAGGGTCCCGGGATCCAGGGACAACTTCCCCGGGAGAACGCACGGCCCACCTCAGGCTGCTGCAACGTCACGCCGGCCTCTGCCGCCGCAGGCCCGCCCCGCACTCCGTGCCCCTCCCTCACCCTGGCCTGAATGAGACAGAGGTCCCGAATCAGCGGCTCCTTTAACCCGGTCCTGTGTGAGCGAAGAACAGACGCCCTCCAGCGACCTACACGCAGAGGCGGGGCCAAATACAAAGCTGAGCCCCTGGGAGCTGTGAGAACAAAGAAGAGAGAGGGAAATCTCTCCCAGCAGCCGCAGAAGCAGCGGATTAAAGCTCCACAATCAACTTGATGTACCCTGCATCTGTGGAATACATGAATAGACAATGAATCATCCCAAATTGAGGAGGTGGACTTTGAGAGCAAGATTTATGATTTTTTCCACTTTTCCTCTTTTTGTGAGTGTGTATGTGTATGCCTCTGTGTGAGATTTTGTCTGTATAGCTTTGCTTCCACCATTTGTCTCAGGGTTCTATCCGTCCGTTTTTTTATATTTGTTTGTTTTTTAATTTTTTCTTAATAATTATTTCTTTATTTTAATAACCTTATTATATTTTCTCTTACTTTATTTTATTTTACTTTATATTCTTTTTTTCTTTTTTCATTCCTTCCCTCCCTCCTTCCTTCCTTCCTCCCTCCCACCCTCCCTCCTTTCTTTCTTTCTACTTCTACTAATTCTTTCTTTCTTTTTATCCCTTTTATTCTGAACCGTGTGGATGAAAGGCTCTTTGTGCTGTAGCCAGGAGTCAGTGCTGTACCTCTGAGGTGGGAGAGCCAACTTCAGGACACTGGTCCACAAGAGACCTCCCAGCTCCACATAATATCAAACGTCGAAAATCTCCCAGAGATCTCCATCTCAACCCCAACACCCAGCTTCACTCAACCACCAGCAAGCTACAGTGCTAGACATCCTATGCCAAACAACTAGCAAGACAGGAACACAACCCCACCCATTAGCAGAGAGGCTGCCTAAAATCATACTAAGTCCACAGACACCCCAAAACACAAAACCAGATGTGGACCTGCCCACCAGAAAGACAAGATCCAGCCTCATCCACCAGAACACAGGCACTAGTCCCCTCCACAAGGAAGCCTACACAACCCACTGAACCAACCTTAGCCACTGGGGACAGACACCAAAAACAACGGGTACTATGAACCTGCAGCCTGCAAAAAGAAGACCCCAAACACAGTAAGATAAGCAAAATGAGAAGACAGAAAAACACACAGCAGATGAAGGAGCAAGATAAAAACCCACCAGACCTAACAACTGAAGAGGAAATAGGCAGTCTACCTGAAAAAGAATTCACAATAATGATAGTAAAGATGATCCAAAATCTTGGAAATAGAATAGACAAAATGCAAGAAACATTTAACAAGGACCTAGAAGAACTAAAGGTGAAACAAACAACAATGAACAACACAATAAATGAAATGAAAAATACTCTAGATGGGATCAATAGCAGAATAACTGAGGCAGAAGAATGGATAAGTGACCTGGAAGATAAAATTGTGGAAATAACTACTGCAGAGCAGAATAAAGAAAAAAGAATGAAAATAACTAAGGACAATCTCAGAGACCTCTGGGACAACATTGAATGCACCAACATCCGAATTATAGGGGTTCCAGAAGAAGAAGAGAAAAAGAAAGGGACTGAGAAAATATTTGAAGAGATTCTAGTTGAAAACTTCCCTAATATGGGAAAGGAAATAGTTAATCAAGTCCAGGAAGCACAGAGAGTCCCATACAGGATAAATCCAAGGAGAAATATGCCAAGACACATATTAATCAAACTGTCAAAAATTAAATACAAAGAAAACATATTAAAAGCAGCAAGGGAAAAATTACACACAAGGGAATCCCCATAAGGTTAACAGCTGATCTTTCAGCAGAAACTCTGCAAGCCAGAAGGGAGTGGCAGGACATATTGAAAGTGATGAAGGAGAAGAACCTGCAACCAAGATTACTCTACCCAGCAAGGATCTCATTCAGATTTGATGGAGAAATTAAAACCTTTATGGACAAGCAAAAGCTGAGAGTTCAGCACCACCAAACCAGCTCTAAAGGAACTGCTAAAGGAACTTCTCTAGGCAAGAAACACAAGAGAAGGAAAAGACCTACAATAACGGACCCAAAACAATTAAGAAAATGGGAATAGGAACATACATATCGATAATTACCTTAAATGTAAATGGACTAAATGCTCCCACCAAAAGACACAGATTGTCTGAATGGATACAAAAACAAGACCCATATATTTGCTATCTATAAGAGACCCACTTCAGACCTAGAGACACATACAGACTGAAAGTAAGGGGATGGAAAAAGATATTTCATGCAAATGGAAACCAAAATAAAGCTGGAGTAGCAATTCTCATATCAGACAAAGTAGACTTTAAAATAAAGACTATTAGAAGAGACAAAGAAGGACACTACGTAATGATCAAGGGATCGATCCAAGAAGAAGATATAACAATTGTAAATATTTATGCACCCAACATGGGAGCACCTCAATACATAAGGCAAATACTAACAGCCATAAAAGGGGAAATCGACAGTAACACATTCATAGTAGGGGACTTTAACACTCCACTTTCACCAATGGACAGATCATCCAAAATGAAAATAAATAAGGTAACACAAGCTTTAAATGATATATTAAACAAGATGGACTTAATTGATATTTATAGGACATTCCATCCAAAAACAACAGAATACACATTTTTCTCAAGTGCTCATGGAACATTCTCCAGGATAGATCATATCTTGGGTCACAAATCAAGCCTTGGTAAATTTAAGAAAATTGAAATTGTATCAAGTATCTTTTCCGACCACAATGCTATGAGACTAAATATCAATTACAGGAAAAGATCTATAAAAAATACAAACATATGGAGGCTAAACAATACACTACTTAATAACGAAGTGATCACTGAAGAAATCAAAGAGGAAATAAAAAACTACCTAGAAACAAATGACAATGGAGACACAACAACCCAAAACCTATGGGATGCAGCAAAAGCAGTTCTAAGAGGGAAGTTTAGAGCAATTCAATCTCACCTCAAGAAACAAGAAAAATGTCAAATAAACAATCTAACCCTACACTTAAAACAACTATAGAAAGAAGAACAAAAAAAAAACCACCCAAAGTTAGCAGAAGGAAAGAAATCATAAAAATCAGATCAGAAATAAATGAAAAAGAAATGAAGGAAACAATAGCAAAGATCAGTAAAACTAAAAGCTGGTTCTTTGAGAAGATAAACAAAATAGATAAACCATTAGCCAGACTCATCAAGATAAAAAGGAAGAAGACTCAAATCAATAGAATTAGAAATGAAAAAGGAGAAGTAACAACTAACACTGCAGAAATACAAAAGATCATGAGAGATTACTACAAGCAACTCTATGCCAATAAAATGGACAACCTGGAAGAAATGGACAAATTCTTAGAAATGCACAACCTGCCAAGACGGAATCAGGAATAAATAGAAAATATGAACAGACCAATCACAAGCACTGAAACTGAAACTGTGATTAAAAATCTTCCAACAAACAAAAGCCCAGGACCAGATGGCTTCACAGGCGAATTCTATCAAACATTTAGAGAAGACCTAACACCTATCCTTCTCAAACTCTTCCAAAATATAGCAGAGGGAGGAACACTCTCAAACTCATTATACGAGGCCACCATCACCCTGATACCAAAACCAGACAAGGATGTCACAAAGAAAGAAAACTACAGGCCAATATCACTGATGAACATAGATGCAAAAATCCTCAACAAAATACTAGCAAACAGAATCCAACAGCACATTAAAAGGATCATACACCATGATCAAGTGGGGTTTATTCCAGGAATGCAAGGATTCTTCAATATATGCAAATCAATCAGCGTGATATACCATATTAACAAATTGAAGGAGAAAAACCATATGATCATCTCAATAGATGCAGAGAAAGCTTTTGACAAAATTCAACACCCATTTATGATAAAAACCCTGCAGAAAGTAGGCATACAGGGAACTTCCCTCAACATAATAAAGGCCATATATGACAAACCCACAGCCAACATCGTCCTCAATGGTGAAAAACTGAAAGCATTTCCACTAAGATCAGGAACAAGACAAGGTTGCCCACTCTAACCACTCTTATTCAACATAGTTTTGGAAGTTTTAGCCACAGCAATCAGAGAAGAAAAGGAAATAAAAGAAATCCAAATCGGAAAAGAAGAAGTAAAGCTGTCACTGTTTGCAGATGACATGATACTATACATAGAGAAGCCTAAAGATGCTACCAGAAAACTACTAGAGCTAATCAATAAATTTGGTAAAGTAGCAGGATACAAAATTAATGCACAGAAATCTCTGGCATTCCTATACACTAATGATGAAAAATCTGAAAGTGAAATGAAGAAAACACTCCCATTTACTATTGCAACAAAAAGAATAAAATATCTTGGAATAAACCTACCTAAGGAGACAAAAGACCTATATGCAGCAAATTTTAAGACACTGATGAAAGATATTAAAGATGATACAAATAGATGGAGAGATATACCATGTTCTTGGATTGGAAGAATCAATATTGTGCAAATGACTCTACTACCCAAAGCAATCTACAGATTCAATGCAATCCCTATCAAACTACCACTGGCATTTTTCACAGAACTAGAACAAAAAATTTCACAATTTGTATGGAAACACAAAAGACCCCGAATAGCCAAAGCAATCTTGAGAACGAAAAATGGAGCTGGAGGAAACAGATGCCCGGACTTCAGACTATACTACAAAGCTACAGTAATCAAGACAGTATGGTACTGGCACAAAAACAGAAAGATAGATCAATGGAACAGGATAGAAAGCCCAGAGATAAACCCACGCACATATGGTCACCTTATGTTTGATAAAGGAGGCAGGAATGTACAGTGGAGAAAGGACAGCCTCTTCAATAGGTGGTGCTGGGAGAAGTGGACAGGTACATGTAAAAGTATGAGATTAGATCACTCCCTAACACCATACAGAAAAATAAGCTCAAAATGGATTAAAGACCTAAATGTAAGGCCAGACACTATAAAACTCTTAGAGGAAAATATAGGCAGGACACTCTATGACATAAATCACAGCAAGATCCTTTTTGACCCACCTCCTAGAGAAATGGAAGTAAAAACAAAAATAAACAAATGGGACCCAATGAAACTTAAAAGCTTTTGCACAGCAAAGGAAACCATAAAAAAGACCAAAAGACAACCCTCAGAATGGGAGAAAATATTTGCAAATGATTGCAAAGGATTAATCTCCAAAATTTATAAGCAGCTCATGCAGCTGAATAACAAAAAAAAAACAACCCAATCCAAAAATGGGCAGAAGACCTAAATAGACATTTCTCCAAAGAAGATATACAGACTGCCAACAAACACATGAAAGAATGCTCAACATCACTAATCATTAGAGAAATGCAAATCAAACCTACAATGAGGTATCATCTCACACCAGTCAGAATGGCCATCATCAAAAAATCTAGAAACAATAAATGCTGGAGAGGGTGTGGAGAAAAGGGAACACTCTTGCACTGTTGGTGGAAATGTAAATTGATACAGTCACTGTGGAGAACAGTATGGAGGTTCCTTAAAAAAACTACAAATAGAACTACCATATGACCCAGCAATCCCACTACTGGGCATATACCCTGAGAAAACCATAATTCAAAAAGAGTCATGTACCAAAATGTTCATTACAGCTCTATTTACAACAGCCTGGAGATGGAAACAACCTGAGTGTCCATCAACAGATGAATGGATAAAGAAGATGTGGCACTTATATACAATGGAATATTACCCAGCCATAAAAAGAAATGAAATTGAGCTATTTGTAATGAGGTGGATAGACCTAGAGTCTGTCATACAGAGTGAAGTAAGTCAGAAAGAGAGAGACAAATACCGTATGCTAACACATATATATGGATTTTAAGAAAAAAAAAATGTCATGAAGAACCTAGGGGTAAGACAGGAATAAAGACACAGACCTACTAGAGAATGGACTTGAGGATATGGGGAGGGGGAAGGGTGAGCTGTGACAGGGCGAGAGAGAGGCATGGACATATATACACTACCAAACATAAGGTAGATAGCCAGTGGGAAGCAGCCGCATAGCACAGGGGGATCAGCTCGGTGCTTTGTGACCGCCTGCAGGTGTGGGATAGGGAGGGTAGGAGGGACGGAGACGCAAGAGGGAAGAGATATGGGAACATATGTATATATATAACTGATTCATTTTGTTGTAAAGCAGAAACTAACATACCATCGTAAAGCAATTATACTCCAATAAAGATGTTAAAAAAAATCCACGTAACTTTTCACGTGACTAAAGTTAGCTGCTGAAATTGATCTAAGAGGTAACTATTTATATCAGTGTGTACCCCTTTGGGGAAGGTACTAGATCACCGTTCATTCAAAAGCAGTTCATTCAATGGGATACATCTTTCACTGGGGGTGATGTCCTATGGGTAATTTAACTAATATTACTTTTAAAAATTAACAGAGAGAATAAGCTAAGATTTTACTTTCATTCTTTAAAAAATTAAAATCAAACCCAGAAAATCAGTCCTGTTTACTCCATATAAGCCATTTGTTACTCAATAAGCCAACTGATTAAATATGTCCACAAGCTAATGAACTTAGTTCAAGAGCGTAACTTCCATCTTTTTCTCCTTCATGAAAAGTAATTTATTAATATACTACTCTGAGGTCACAAAATATCCTTGCATCTCACAGAGTAAAAGCTTATGATTATATGTTCCAATTTTTTTCTTTATATTTTATACATATTTTAATGATAATAGAATATTAAGGATGTGATCAGCTGTCACAAAAGCATTTTCACTGCTGTAAGCGTGCATACAAATCACCTGGAGATCTTGCAAACCTGCAGATTCTGATGCAGTCGGTCGGGGGTGGGGCCTGAGATGCTGCATTTCTTATAAGCTTCCTGGTGATGCTGATGCTGCCAGTCCAAAGGCCACACACTTTGACAGGCATGGGTCTAAAATATATTAAAGTTCTATCTTCCTGTTACTCTTAACTAAATATTTATCATATCTTTCCTATTACCCGACAATAGGGAATTTACAAACAATGAAAGGTCTCTCAGATTGTAAGAAATATATGACCTTAAGCACACACACACACACACACACACACACACACACACACACACACACAGAGTTAACTTTTGCAAATGACCTTACCTTCTCATCATGGGTTCACTGTTTTATAACATTATTCCCAGAGGGTTGCAATTTTGGAGGTAAAGCTTTCAAGAAACTAATGGATTTCTTGCTGTCAGCACTAAGGCCCCTCTGTTTTACAGTGAAATTTGAAAGTATATTGATGGCATTTGTCCCTGCATTTCATAGGAAATAATCACCCGAACACTTGACAATTTTTACCTCCCTCTTGGGAGAAGCAGTATCTGCCCATTAAAGGCAGCAACGTGAGAGTGCTGTTTTCCACCCACCTTCTTTGGCTATTTCAGAAGCTTTTATAAGAATTCTGATGGCCTGTTTGTATTCTTTATTTTCCAGCATTTTGTCTGAGAGTAATCTGTAAGTCCTCAGGAGACTCTCACAGGCCAACAAGTTGAGAACGCGGCCTGTCTCATCCTTCCATATCCGTCCCTGCGTCAATTGATGGAAGGCCTCATAATGCTCCGCAGCTTCCAGAAGCTGACCTGAAGAATAAAAGCCATTCATAAATACAAACCACAGGCCAGAACATATTTTCAGATATTTTGCATACGTCTTGTGCTTTACTATTAAAGTGTGTGTGGGCGGGGAGAGAACCACGGAATGCAGCCAAGTATTTCTAAGGCTGAAGAGGACTTCAGCTGGGAAAGGAGCTATCTCAATTTGGACCTCAGATTCAGCACTGATTTTGAATGGACACCCGCTAAAGGGATACACTTGGGCTAGCAGAAATTGAGGAGAATTACAAATGTTTAGAGACGGTGTGAATGTAAAGTAATAATTATTAATAACAATCATATTAGCTAACATTTATTCAACATTATATATGCAAGGAACTGTGCTGTGCACTTTATATGCATTTCTCATTTAATTGTCAAAACAGGCCTGTGGAAAAGAGATTGTTATGATTCCATTTTAAGGTAGAAAAGAGTGAGGTTAAGAATTCTGCGCAAGATTGCCTGGCCAGTGGCTTAGTAGATCCAGGCAGTCTGATTCCAGAGCCCACACTCTAAACCACTTTCTTGCACTGCTTTCCCAACAGAAAGCAGTTCTTCATTCTCGAGCATTCAGGTGTCTTGAGAAAGGATGCAACTGTTACAAATTTCAAATTTAAGTATTATGGAGCTTTAAACTACTTCTCAACGTTTGATTGGAATTCCCAAGTTATTTAATTTTAAAATTACAATGTAACTTAACTGCCCTTCTCAATTATATTTTATAATATAGCCCGAAATATATCTTCTCAAAGCCAAAACTCTAAATTAACTTTAAGTCATTTGATTCCTTGAAATGTGAGCAAGCATGTTTCTGGAAGGGTAGTTTGTAGTTCCATGATACAGATTGTATTTTACTTGTGAATTGCCTTGTAGAAATGCACACAAAATCCTGTAATGTAAATGCTCTTTTATGGTATTGGAGTTACCTAATTGGAATGAACTGGAAAATCACTTACATCTAGGCATTTCAAGAATCGTAGTTAAGAGTGAGTGCAGGCTCCAAACAGACAGCCTGAATTCCTATACCAGTTTTATCATTTTTGCTGTTTAGCCTCAGGTTAATTACTACACTCTCTGTGCCCAAATTTAATTCTTCTGCAAGTAAGATTATAGTGTAACTATTCAAGGTGTTATTATGAGAAATGAATTAATACCTGTTCAATATCTGATACAGAGTAGGTACTCAATAAACACAGCTGCTGTTACCAGTTGGCATAGTGATAATATTTTTAAAAACCCACAGGCCAATTGAATTATCGCCACTATTTATTTTCCCTTTCTTTAAGTACAACATAGTCTTCCTGCGAAATATGTAGTTGAGTCCTTATGACAATATTATCACAACTGATTAAATTAACCTATGTAGGTCATATTAGGCTCAATACATTTCCTCAAATAAGATGCACTGCATGTTACAGATTGGACATTCCAGGATACTGTAGCCACTGCCATCACTATTGCATATAATTTCCTCCTATTTTTGCACTGAATTTGCTATCAAAATAAATATTAAAAATGCACAGATAAAGACAAATAGTATTTTAAAAGAAACACAACGGAGATGTATAATCAGCAAATAAGCTGTACAAAAATTCAGTAAAGACATGGCCAGTCTGAGTCCCATGCAGAAGGAGGGCATATCAGCAAAGATACATAGAGAGAGGCGGGTGTGTGCTGCTGAGCTGTTTATAAACTTGTATTATGAAATTTTCACATGATAAAAGACTACAAAGCCATAAATATGATATTACAGAAGAATATTTGATTACATGGACAGGTGCTTATGATAAGTGAAAATATTGAAAAACATCAGATAACATTTACAAAGCATTACCAGTGTTATATGGGTGATGAATTGGTTTCTTTTCTGCTTTTTTTTTTCCTGATTATTGGCATTTTCTAATGTTTCTATCATCAAAATGTGTTCAGTTTGTAAAGAGAAATATATAATGGAAACTATTTTAAAATTAATGCCCAGTCCTTTTTCATTTTGATGCAAATACTGAAGGTTGAAGTTTACTGTTCTATCTTTACATTTAACTGACAATTTTTCTCTTACCTCCCACAAAAGCAGGCATAGTTTTTCACCTCTCTCCTGCAGCACCTCTGCCAGAAACACCTTTCCCCAAATACCCATGACTCTCGTTTCTTTTTTAAAACTCAAATGGAGCGTTGACATATATGTGTGTTATGTTTCCTCTGTTAACTATATTTCTGCCTGTAAAGTATAGCTCTGTATCCCTGGAAAGATGTATACGAGAGTTCTTTTTTTTTATCCAGCATCCATCTATTTATAAAGTATGGATACATATTTCTTTTTGGTCATGTGAATAGGGACAAGTGGATACAGGGAACTGTGAGTAAACCAGATAGTTCCAGAAAAACTTGGGACCATAAGGAGACTAGGAAGGGCCTAACAGCATCTGTGGTCACACACAGTAACCATATGGAAAGAGAGTCCAAAAGTGCGTTATAAAATAACAGATTCACTAAGAATTCCAGGAGGAGAGCCAGGAGATGAAGCTTTGGATAACCCGACTAATTACAATGAGATGCAAATGAGGCATAATGATGTTAATAGCATATGAGAACTGATAGCTGGGTCCAAGATTTGATCCACATGGTGGAAGAAAGGGGAGGTAAGGAGAGGGGAGGGTGAAAGTGGGGAAAGGATATGTGGAGGAAATGTGGAGAGGGCTGAAGCGGGGGAAGGGGGGAGACAAAGGTGGGGACCATGTCTCTGTATTCCAAACAAGCCAGACTTCCCTCTGTGTACTGATGTGATTAGGTTTCCTGCACAGGCTAAGCAGCAGTGAAATGAGAGGTTCTCGGGACATTGGTTTCAATTGGCTACTATGGAAGGGGGCCTTGGAATGATTGAGAAACAGACTTTTCAGTTGAGTTTGATTTTTGCTTGAGCACTTGGGACTAGTATCAGTGTACTGCTTAGGTCATGATAATCTGCCAGGGTTCAGCTCTTACAAGGATATATGTGAAGTTTGCCATGAGGAAGGAGCAGTCCAAGATGCTTGGGTAAAAGGAACAGGGAGCTACTATTTCTTGAAGGCCTACTGGGTGCTAGTCAAAATGGAACGTTTTTTCCCCCAGACGTTATCTTATTTAACCTTCCAAAACTGGTGCAGTAAATATGACTTTTCTTTTGCACCAAAGAGAAAACCGAGGCTCACAAACATTAAATGACTCAAATAGCTAAAAAGTGATGTTTAGGATTTAAACCCAGGATCACCAAATGCCCACACAACTTAGTGCTGCCACATTAGGTACAAGTCAGAAAACTTGGGTGGAGTAAGTTAGATTCTCTGGACATAAATATCTGAAGTTAAAAACAATGCTTGAGTTATGTGATTTCTAGTCTCTACCAGTTCTATAACTCTGTGACTCTACTCAGGCAATCACAAGATCCTCCAACATGAAAGAACAGATACTGGCCACTGATGTGCTTCTCATTGGTCTACCTGAAGGAGTCTGATGTAAAAACAGCGCTGTAACCTGCATCTAAATTCTCTAACCTAAACCGTGAGGTGACATCCATGGGGTGAAGGCACCTAGGATGTCCCATACTTAGTCCTAACCTGTGGTCACAGGTTATTCATGGTTTCATGTCCCCTTCCTTAACCACTTTGCCACAGAGGAGGTCACTGGGGATTCTGATCAGCACAGCACAGTTTTTTTAATTAATTTATTTTAAATTTTTTATTGGAGTCTACTTAATTTACAATGTTGTGTTAGTTTCAGGTGCACAGCAAAGTGATTCAGTTATACATATACATATATCCACTCTTTTTAGATTCTTTTCCCATACAGGTTATTAAAGAATATTGAGTAGAGTTTCCTGTGCTACCCAGTAGGCCCTTACTAGTTATCTATTTTATATATAGTAGTGATCAGCACCATTTTAAACCAAGGTGGACTACGTAGAAGAAGAGTTTTCCAGCCCTTCTCAGATGTAGGGAATCGTTTCTAAAGTTATTTGGTGGCAAATAGGACTGTAAGTAAGCCAGCAAGGATTTGATCCAAATAATCAGAAGCACACAAATGACCAGGCTGCAATTTCTAAAGGCTGGTCAGAATTTGAAAGTACATATTATAATATGGTATAATATTTGATTTAAAAATATTCAAATATGTCTACACTATGAAAGGAGCATAGTAGTTTAAATAGGCAAGTATTTCCCTTTAAGCATGATTAACAATGATATCATTTCCATGCAATTTATATTTCCAACTATGAACAGGATTTTAAAGGTTTTCTTACTTTCTGAGTAAAGACTCATATTACTATTGACTAGATATTTATTTATTTATTTAATTTTAATTTTTTTTTTTTTTTTTTTGCGGTATGCGGGCCTCTCACTGTTGTGGCCTCTCCGGTTGCGGAGCACAGGCTCCGGACGCGCAGGCTCAGCGGCCATGGCTCACGGGGCCAGCCGCTCCGCGGCATGTGGGATCCTCCCGGACCGGGGCACGAACCCGCGTCCCCTGCATCAGCAGGCGGACTCTCAACCACTGCGCCACCAGGGAAGCCCTAGATATTTATTAAGACATAATGCATCCTGTTTTTATCTGAAATTTTTAAATATACCTGAGAGAAATGTTGGAAGTGGTCATTCTGACACTACACATGTAAATACAAATGAAGATCATAAACCAGATTTTCAAATTTGGCTCACGGCACACCTTTATAGCTTCTTCACGGTGTTCATGTGTTGTCTGCCCTTTGTTACCAAATAAACTTTAATATATCAGGACCAGACAAGATTCCCAGATCCCACCATCAATCTTGTTGAAGGACAAGCATCTAGATAATCGTCCTTCTCCGGAATTCACAGGTGTTAACATTATTTTTCATTGAGAAAGAGGGCAGAGAGAAGAAGAAGAATTACACCAAAGGTATCACAAAAGTAAAAGTTTACGGAAAACAGAAAAGAGAAGGGCACATTCATAGATGTTAAAGGTCTCCTAAGGGGACATGAGCTTTATCTTGTTGCACCAGGAATTACTCATCACTATGAGTAACAAACATCACAGGAGTAACTGTGACAAGAAAGGCATACTAACCATTGTTCAGCGAAGTGCCTGGTTCTATGCTAAGAAAAAAATCCAGAGCGTCCACTAATATTTCAAGTGAATCAGGGAAGAAAATGGAGCCAAGATGTTTTGTGGGAGCGACTGGTGGTGACCTTCCACCAATACCATCAGTAATGGATTTAGCTCAAGAACACGAGATAGTATCAGAAAACACATCATGGGAGACGCTGTGAACAATTGTGTGAGACAAGAATCCAGGCATGGATAGAAGTAGCCTCAGTCTCAGGTTTGTTTGTTTTTTTCTTTTGGTTTGCTTTTGTTTTTTTTAAAACAATTATATAACATCTACATAAACGACAATGTTGTATGCATTTATAGTTTTTCACCCAAAAGAAAGTGTACTCTTAAAATAAAACTACTACAAAGGAGCTTCACTTTACCTAAAGCCCACATAAACAAGAAATCTAGCCATTTATTTAAAAATACAAACAAAACCCAAACAATGTTGTAAACTGCAAAATGTCTGGTAGGATGTTAAGATAAATACTATGCAGAGAAAATAAGATTTTATACATTTGGGTATTACCCAGGTTGTTGCTTACCCCTCTTCCCTGGTACAACATCTCTGAAAGTTTATAGATATTTGTTGTATCACTGCAGATGTCTAGAACAAATATTAAGCAAAGGAGAATGTATATGATCTCTCCCATTTTAGTTTTTTTTTAAAGTAGGAAGATTGACTAGATATTAACACAAATGGGTTTAAATGTGAAGCTGCCATAAAAGCAGGAACATAAATGTAATTCTCCCAGCCGCTATTTTGATGCACATTTTTGATTCCATGAATATTTTATGAAATGGCCCAAACTAAAGCCATATAACATTCCTGCATTACTGATGCTTGCGCCCGTAAGCTACGAACATTAGAGGCATGATTGAGTGCATTAAAATGAACTCGTTCAGCAGTGCATTGATTACTTGAAGGGGGAGGGAAAAGAAAAAAGAAAAAAAAAAAGAACTTGCTCCACTTAAGAAAACAGCAAACAAATCTAAAGTTTGCAATATAATAAAGGCGTAAGCAAGTCTGAAATAAAATTTCCTAAATAGAGTGTGACTCTGTCTAGACCTGACATTAATTAGGCAAGGTGTTAATTATGTCCAAAAATGGCTCTGGTATCGTTCAGGTAATTTCAAATGTCACAATCTCTAAGATGCACAGGCGGGCCTGCTTTAGCTCCATGCATCAGCAATTCTGAAAATAGCTAATTATTTCCTTTTCTATCAACTTGCACACTTGCCAGTAAAAATAACGCTACAGGAAAAATTGCATGAAAATAATTTGACAGGTCCGTAAGGCCTATTTCTTCAGCAGCCCTGGTATAAGTCATAAGCATATTTAGTTGTAAATGGTGCACATTTGTTGAAGAATTTAGGGAAATATTCCACTTTGGTTTAAAACAACAACCTAAAGGAACAATAAAGCTTTTTGTATATTATATTACATTTTAATCTGGAGCTCCTGGACATCTTCAGCGGTTAAGTTACTATTCTGTGCAACGTAGACATAAAATCTGCTGGAAGCAAATTGAACAGTAGGAAAAAGAGAAATATGTTATTGCCTTTTTGTAAAAACAAAAGACATTGCTTTCCGCTTCAGTTTAACTGCATGAGCAATTTATATTATCTTTAGGTTGTAACATTCAATTATGATAATTATAATGGCATGATACACGCTGAAATATTAAGGGCTCGTCATACTTCCCAATGGAAACTATCACTTTCAAGGGTTTATCTCTCGTCAGGGGAGATTTGCTCTGTACTATAACCCACTGCACACCATTGCAAAATGGAATGCTGGAAAACAAAGATTGGGTTTCTGTAACTCAATGGCTTCCCTAATAAACGGGGAAGAAAATGTGCCCGTACTTTTGAGTAGCTGCTTTGGGATGCTTAGAAGAAATTTAAAGTGTTATTTAAAAAATGGAATCCTTTATCATTTTGAGCAAAGATTTCAGATAGACATTACAGGAATGCTATCATATCCCTGTTAAAGAGTACAGGTCACTAAACCAGACAATGAAAAGGATCCCAGGAAGACAGGAAGCCAGGTGTGGGTGAAACTCACCAGAGGCTTTATCACTAATGTCGGCAATACTGGTGAGTTAATTTTTAAATTCCAGAAAATTTGCCTGGACTTTTCAAATATTCTGGAGGAACTGTTATTAATTGTTGTTGTTTGTGATTTTAGATTACTGAATTGTGGTCAGGGATGGACATGGTGCCCAAACTTGTCATACTAAACCTCAGATGGTAGTTTCCATCCAAGTGTTACAATTTCTAAGGATTAAGCATTGGGCAGTTTTGCTTTTAAATGCTCACAATTGGAAGTATTGAAATCACTCAAAGAATTTTTAAAAATGTAAACCACTTGTATAATGAATAAACAATAGGAAATTGATACTAGCCATTAAAAAGCTTATAAACATTCCACCTCATCTCAAAATACTAAGTAAAATGTGTCGACAAGTGTAAAAGTCTGAGGAGAAATAAAGTCAATATTGACATTAGATCAGCTAATGAATTATATTGCTCTGGACTTAATCAATAATGTAATTCTTGCTTGAATTATAGATTGCTCATGATTTTAAATAAACCACATTCGGATTGTGTGTACTATATGCTTTATGAGCAAAGAGAAAGGTGTAGAGCATACTTGCCGAAGTATCAGTATTGATTCTCTTATGGGAGATGGTGGAGAGCGAGGACATTAACTTTTCCCCTTTACATTGTCGCTCTGATTGAAAACAGGCACGTGCTAATTTTGGATATTACAAAAACCTAATTAACTGAAAGTAATCTATTTAGATGAGTATGGAGGGAGAAAAATAATGTTAGTGGAGACATTACCACCATGTGTCTGGCATAAATAGTAACTGATACATATGTGTGTGTATGTATATGTATGTATATATATATATATATATACATATATAAGTGTCTACATCTTATTTTAAATTTTTATTTATTTTTTATTGAGGTATAGTTGATTTACAATATTGTATTAGCTTCGGTTGTACAACAGAGTGATTCCAAATTGTTATAGATTTTTTAATGTTATAAAATATTGGCTATATTCCCTGTGTTGTGCAATATATCCTTGTAGCTTATTTATTTTGTACATTGTAGTTTGTACCTCGTAACTCCCTACCCTTCTCTTGCCCCTCTCCCCTTCCCTCTCTCCACTGGTAACCACTAGTTTGTTCTCTGTATGTGTGAGTCCATTTCTATTTTGTTATTGTCATTTGTTAATTGTTTCAGATTCCATATATACGTGATAATAGTATCTATATTTTAGGGATGGAGAAAATGAGCCTCAGGGGTTCTCTTGCCTAAATTTCACATACCAAGCAGGTGGCAGAGCTGATGCCCAAAGCTCATGATGGCTTTATCTGCTCAAGGTGACCCCTCTTTGGAAACTGTCCAAGGAGGACAGTTTGACTTAAAAGCAAAGGCCAAGGTTTAAACCTGAGCACCATGATATCATTGGACCCCTCGCACCCTTTCTTTAAGGGCTCTGAAACAAGGACAGCAATGCCAACCTCAGGGTATGACTGTAACAGGCACTAAAAGAGCTGCGTCGGCACCCTGCAAAGTGCCTGGTGCTCTGTGGACGTTCAGGAAGTTTTCATGCCGTTTTATCTATTTTTTTTCAGGTTTGCCATTTGGAGCCATATCTGGATGAGCCTGTTGTGTGGAATGCTTCAACGTCAAAACGTTATGCAACAGTGTCACTTATTCAAATGGAAAGCCTTTTAAGACACTAGTTGGAAACAGCACACTTCATCCAACTTGCGCCCAGCACCCCTCTCACTCTTGGTGAGTGGTACCTCCTAGGAGCAGTGCCTCTTCTCAGAGAGTCAGAGGAGATACTGCGTCCAGAAGGGTGAATCAGTGGGGCAGGAACTGCAGGCTCAGTGCAGCGATTCAAGACCTCCTTGCAAAGCTTTGAAAAAGAGAAACCCGCTACAGAGCAGGCACCTCTGAATGAGGCTTCCTCTGTGTGCTACTCCTTAAGCAGTAAATAATTAAAACACCCTGAAAAAGACAGGTAAAATACAAGCCACAATGTCAGTAACACAGACATGAAAGAGAAGGGGAAAAAAATGAATTAAAAAAAGGCAATGAAATAATTCATTTGAAGCTCTAATAAAGTTTCATTTTCAGTCTTGTTTAAAGATATATCAGACTTTAGGGATGTAACCTAATTACATTTTTATTCTAAGTTCCATTCAAAGATCTTGGACTTTGATTCTTTAACACAGATCAAACATGGAATAATTTTCTTGTGGCTATCAATACTTAAAAAGGATCTCTTCATTAAATACTATAAGGTCTTCGGAACGTGTACACATAGTAGATGGAGAATAAACTGACATGCCCTTAAAAGTGACAGTTAAGTTATGTAGAAATAGCAATGCTAATTCACTTAACTTCTGGAAAAAAAAAAAACTTTTTAACTATGACATTCACTTTTATTCAAATATAAAGTGACTCAGTTTCTAATACTGATCAAATCAGATGCCCCTTAGAAAACATATACTAGTGCCCACTTTCTAAATCCATTTTTGGAATTTACCTGGAAAATGAAATCCTGGAAGTAGCAAGTCTTGCAATCTTGCAGAGATTAAAGGGGAGATGCTTCAACAGACCTGCAGTCAACCCAAGAGCCTTAGTGAAGGGTGGGTGTGTGAGAGTAATCAATGCTCATACTTAGACACTTTCTGGATTGGATTTACTTCATATTGTTACTAGGATACCTCAATGGAGTAACGCCTTTGCTCTTCCAGAGAATCTTTTTGGAAAAGTTTCCTCCAAAGGGAAACTTTAAGATGCTAAATTAGAAGCAGTTTAAAAGTGGGGAAAACAAACAAACAGGACTTATTTTTTTAACTATGAAGAGGAAAAAAATGTTCCCAATGAACAGGCAGAGTTGTACTAGAGGTATGAACAGGTAGGGCAAGTACAGTAGGACTTAAAGAGGCCAGCAGGAAAGCCGGCAGAGTTTTGGTCATGATTCAGTGGCAACCATTGGGAGGTTTTGTTAGAGTTGGTTTTTGTTTGTTTTCCCTGTTTTGAAATATCCACAGTGTCCACTAGTGAATCTATTTTCAAGGATAAACATGGAATATGATGTCCTTTGTTGATTCAAGTGCTGTTTTCTCTTACAGTGTTCAGTATGTAATGGAAGCTTCATTGTTACAAATTTTAAAATAGGATAGCAATTTAAATAGAAAATAAGAGTTGTTTAAAACCAAAAATAACCATATTATGCTTGTCAAAATCTATTAATAGCAAATAACAAAGACGTCATTTTCTCACCACTGTTTGGTACATGAATAAACTACTAGGTTTAGAAAGACAAAAGAAAAATTTGAATCTTCACTATATTTAGGATGGCCAATTCCTCCAGGTTTGCCAGGACATTTTTTGTGCCTACCCCAAAAGTGTGGAGTCCTGGGAACCCCCTGATTCTCAGGCAAATGGGATGATCAGTCTCCGAAACACTGACCCAAAATACAAAGAATTTTGAAAATATAATTGAGTAAAACACAAAAGTGATATTTAGCAAAAGCATAATGCAGTATATGTTTTACTTGTTTTATGGGCAAAAATATTACATCAGCATGAATGAAATACTACATGGAAAAATCTTAAAAATTACTAACAATGACACCATCAGTCGATGAAAATGTTTTTTTTTGGTCAAGCATCATTCTACCCCTTATCCATGCATAATTTTTATACAGTTATAAAGAGATTACTATAGTTAGTTTGCCTATCTAAATTATTTTATTAGAACTATTACTTTCCATATTAAATATTTCCATAACTGCATTATAAAAGGCTGCATGACATTTTTTTGTGGGGGGATGTATACTTTAATCATCTGTCTAGTGCTTTTATATTTAATTATTTCTCCACTATAAATAATGTTTCAATGAACCCCTTCATGTATTTTTCTATATTGAATTTTTTTAAAATTTCTACAAGTGAAATTAATAGATAAAGATGTATGGAAAATTTTGTAGTTCCTATGCATTGCCATATTACTGTCCAAAACCATTTAAATGATTCATATTATCACCAGCAATACACATAAGTATTATTTTAACAAACCATGATTGCTTTGTTTTCGTATTTTACAAATATTTCACAATTATTCAAACTGATTTTTAGAGAAGTTAGTTATTTTCCTATATGTTCATTACATATCATATTTCCTTTTTGGCAAATTATCTGTTTGTATCCCTTTTCTACTCATTACAGTGGTCTTAACATTTTCCTTACCAACTGATGTACTCATTACATAGAATACACCTACTAATTTCTTTGTAATATATGCTGCATATAAAGTTATTTTTTCTCCATTCTCCGACCCCCTACTCCATATCTGAATACTCTCTCTTCTGTTGAAATGTCTGGAAGTCATCCTTTCCATCGATTCAGCCAGCAGACTGGCTCACTCCTTATCAGTCTTAATGCCTCCTTAATCTTCCCCTGCTTCTAGTTCCCCCAGTTCTAGGCTACCCCACCACAATTACTGGACAACCTAATTCATACATGGATTCCACCAAATGACAAAAAGCTTTGTTATAAAACCACCCAAGCCTTCCGGTCCCCACTCACTCAGTTTGCTAGTCATTTTCTTTTCCACTTTGCTCTCCATATTTGGAAGGCCTTCTATACAGTATTAGCCTTTATGGATTTAGTTTTCTTAGAGAACCATCCTTTATATGTGTAATCTGGATAGGCTAAAACGGCCGAGGAGATTAAGTCATGAGGGGGTCATGTCACTGGTACTCCCTGATGGAATGGGCTTCTCACTGAGCACTCCAGGGCATCTGGAGGGGTAGGGCTGGGGAAGGACCATGGAGGCAAACGGTTGGACAAGTTGGCAAATGACAGAGGACACAGAAAAGGAGATACAATTTTTTTTATTCATAATTTTGTGAGGGCCAGTTGTTTTTTTTTTTCAGAAGACTTTTCTTGTGACAATCTAAGTAAAAATAAATGCAGGAAAAATAAACCCAGAAGGTCAACTTTGTGAGGTGTCCGCTGAGCAAACCTTTGTCTAGGGAGGTGTTGTTGGGGAGTAGGAAAGACACTGAACCAAAGATCTGAGGACACAGGGTCCCGTCTTGGCTCTGACAGGCTTTAGTTGTCATTTAACCTGTCAGAATCCTATTTTCTGCAAATCTGAAATGGGTATAATATCTCCTGCCTCATTCATGAGAAAAAGCATGACATCTGTATCATCTATATCTACTAATACACCTTTCTATATGTGACTGCCATTATGTACATTGCAGATACATCTGATTTGTTCTATGTCTGCCTAAATGTTAGTTAAATCAGTTTGCAGAGCCATGCACATATAGAGATGTTTGTGTGTATTTGTGTTGAGTATGACACAGAGAGGGGAGAGGGAGCTGACATGAATGTAGAACTCTGAATCCAAGTCTTGTGCCTGCTACTAACAAAATACGTGGCCTTGGCAAAATTGTTTCATTACTCTGTTTCAGCTTCTTCATCTGGTAAATTAGAGTCTGGAATAGATGACTTTTAAGACCTAATATGGCTCTAACATTCATTCATCTAAAAGAATTAAACAACATAATTTCCCAACCCAGTTTTCAACAATTGAGAACAATTTTACAATCTACTAAATAGATATCTACCTGTTAATCCATAGAAAAGGTTTTTCCTGACCCTTAGGGCCACCCTTATATCATTCCTTCCCGAACATCAACTGCAGGAATCATGAACACATATAAAATTAATCCCTCAGAGAACGATTCTCTTCTATTTCCCACCCAAGCTACTACCCTTCAAAAGGTTTCCTCATTTGTATGCAGTAGCCCAGCATCCAAGTGGTGCAACAAGGACAAGCATAAAAAGCCTGCAAGCCCTAGAGACCAAGAGAATACATACCTACTAAGCACCTACTGCACAAACAAAAGTTACCCTACCACTTGGAAGGAAAGGCAGCAGGGAAGTTATTCATGGAAGCAAGGTCTCCTGTCTCCAGATAGGCTTAATGTTCTGAAGGAAAAGTAAAGAAGTTGGACTGATCTTTCAGTAGACATTTAAGTGACCACAAAAGTCAGAGCTGGAAGTGAACTCAGAGCAAAGAGCATCTGCTCCCACTGCCTCATTTTACAGACGAGGAGAGCAAGATCCACAATGATTAAATAACTTACCCAGATACACAGTTACTTAGCAAGTGGCAGTGTCCAAAGAGAGTCTAAGTTTATTGCCCAATCTAATAGTTTTTCCTCTGCTAGATTTCTTCTCTAATCTGATGCTCAAATGCTGTTAGGTTAACTGTGCAGACCAAGATAGTCATCCAACGTCAATCATCCAACCATCACTAATTTAATCTCTGTTATGAATTTGCAGGCTTCCGACTTATATCTTTATAAAAGCTTTTGTCCCGTATTTCTAATATCCCTGTAGATTTGGGCTTCCCTTACTATCGGAAAAACCATCAATAATTAACATTTCCTCCCACTTTTCTACATGATAATAATATCATTGGATCTCTAATAGTTCTTTAATCATCACCATTTTTTTTCTTACCAACTGTAAAAACCTTCTGTCCTTTGCAATACTTTTTAATTCAATGAAATCTTTAAAATTAGCTAGTTCCCCCCCGCTATAAAAAAATAACACAGGCACAAGATAACCAATTCTAATAGTGCAAAACGGCGTATAATGCAAAATACCTCCTGCCATTCCACATCATTGGTGCCCTTCTCTGGGGTAGCCTCAGTTGAGATTTTGTGTATTTGATGGATTTTAAATCTTCTCAACAGCGTTTACATCTCTATTAATTTTTAATAAAATGAAAGAGAAAATAAAACACCACACTAAAAACTGATATATCCTTTGCATTTCTTTTAGTTATTAAGGCTGTTTTTCTAAAGAAACTGGCAAACATTATTCCATGACAAAATAGAAATTACCATGGAATATCTATCAATTTTGATGTGGCATCTTTGATGATATTAAAATCTTTGATGATATTATTGTATTTTAACCTTTTTTTGGAGAACTGAATACTGTGATGATAAACTTCATTTCAAATGCTGAAGAATAAAAGTATTCACCAAATGAAGTGATATTTATAATAGAATATAGAATAAGGTAAAAAGCCAAAACTCTAGGAAGAGATTGTTTACATCAGATTCTAAGGATTTTTTTTTTAATTGCCTTATATTATTTTAGATAGTATTCTCACAATAAATGTTCTATCTGACAGAATTTAAAATGAAAGAACATTACATTTTTCTCATGTCAAATCATATCACTCCACCATTATTATATTCCTTTATTTTTTCCTAAAATAACATCTTTTTTTTTTTTTAGTTAAGAAAAGTCACTGACACTACATTGAATATTGTACCGGTTTCCTGAGGCTGCCATAACAGTACCACAAACTGGGTGGCTTAAACTAGGGGCTGGAAGTCCAAAATCAAGTTGTGGATTTGCAGGGCTGGTTCCTCCTCAGGACTGTGGGGGGAGAATCTGTTCAGTGTCTCCCTCTTAGCTTTTGGTAGCAGGTGTTTCTTGGTTTGTAGGTGGTGTTCTCTCTATATCTTCACATCATCTTCTCTCTGTACATGTCTCTCTTTGTGCCCAAACTTCCCCTTTTTATAAGGATACCAGTCATATTGGATTAGGGCCACCCTAAAAACTTCATCTTAACTTGATTGTCTGCAAAGATCCTATTTCCAAATAAGGTCACGTTCATGGGTAGTGGAGGCTAAGGTTAAGAATTCAACATCTTTTGGGGGTTCCACAGTGCAACTCATGACAAATAGGGTTGAAAATTTTTCTCTCAAATGAGAAAGCCGAAAGTACCAGCATCCCATGCAATACTTGTCCTGTCTTGGCTGTGTAGTTACTAAAACTATTCAGCACCAACACTGGGGAAGGAAAGCCAAGCAGTGCAGCACATTGACTCTATGACAAGAGACTGCAGGCTGGGTGTGAAAAGTCTTACCCCACCAAACACGGAGACAACTAGAATCACAGACACAGTTACGAGTAAGGTGTGCGTGGGAGCCCAAGCCAGTGGCAAATCTGAGCTCAAAGCAGAGAGGAGACAGGGTGGTATGGAGGACTCCTTTACCTTCTGAAGGACCCACTGGGAAAGGCATCAAATGAAGGATGGGGTCTCATGGTCTGGCAGATGATGGATTTGAAAATATGGAGTGTACACAGAGAGATAAAGAAGGGAAGGTGGGAGGGAAGAAAGCCAGATGGATGGTGGCGATGATGAAAAGGGTCTCAGAAGCGTATTAGTCAAACTTTGGGATGGATGGATCGAGCAGAGCTAGAAACTACTCTGAACCGTGTTGAGGCCCAGTTGTGTGTCATGATCAATTGTAAAAGGCACTGCCAATAATTTTTATAACAAAAAACAACCAAACTTGTGGAATGGTTTGCTTTTTTTACATATAATGATGATCTGTTATTATCCATTTTTAAAAGTCCTCTTTATTTGAATTCCAATGTGCTTTCTAGGTGGGAGAGAGAGGCTGTAGGACTTCAGGGAGCACATGACCCTCAGCCTATTTCCGTTTGACCACAGCCCATAATCTGTGGTGGTGTTACTACTTCTGCTTCGGGGGCAGGACGCGTGTGTTGGCATTTCAGCAGTCTCATAAGAATGCTCTCTAAGTCGACATTAACAATCATATTTGCTTCCCTGAGAAACTAGGTTGAGAATGGCAGCTATCCTGCACAGAATCACTGCCCCAAGGCTGGGGCAGCTGGAAGATAAAAAAGATATAGAAGCTCATGAACAATAGGTGGTGAGCAGGGGTACAGGGATTTTTTTTTTCTTTTGAGCAGATATACTGACATGGTTTGAGGCCACCAAATGTTTCTACAGGCAGAACACGAGAGTCTGTGTGCCCACGGTGGGGATCTACAGGTAACACATCTCTCTAAAGCTGTTCTTCAGCAATGGAAGCCTGTTCTGGGAATGTCCACAGATATCTAGATGTTTCTAGTTGTATGAATTACCTGAGATGATAGTTCAAGTGGGACTGAGTGGCAGAGATACTTGCAGGGTAGGTTATCTTGGGGGTAGCAGATCAGACACCCCTGAGTTCTCAGATAAGGCATCTACAGAATCTGTTACATCAGCTAAATGTTTCCATTTGACGAGTGTCTGAAGTGTCTGTGAGCAGTTTTCAATGTTAACAATCACAACTGCTATGCCTGCGCCTTTGACATCTTTGCTCTAATGGTTGGTTCTTCTTCTACACTGAGTTACTGAGTTAGCCTGGCAGGAGCTTCCAGGAGACTTCAGTGAGGGGAATTAGGAGTCCAGAACTGAGTCAGAGAGCTCAAGTTTGGATCCCAATTCCAAGACCCATGATCAGGGAATGAGTCTCTGCTCCAGATGGAAACATTTCAAGACTGGATCAGCCAAGGGACCCACTATTTCCTCCTGGATTAAATAATGATAATCATGGGATATTGAAATAGTCTAGGACCCTGCATAGCAGGCAAAACACTATTGTAGACTTGTGATGGAGTCATTTTATGTCAGTGAGCTTAGAAAGTTGTCTATTTTTATTTTTTGGATTATAAATATGTTGTTCATCTATTATATTCAAACAATACAGAAATGTGTTACAAAAATGCATATATTTTTTCTATATTAAAAATAAAAATGGAATTTTTGGAAGACTAAATTATATTAGTAAATTGAGAGATTTGTAAAGTGTCTAAAAATGTTAAAATGGAAGTTTTTGGTAAAGCACGAAGACATTATATATCACATCCCAAAGGGAATCTTTAGTGTAAAATTTTCGAAGAAATAGCAAAAAACCAATCAGACGGCTCGTGAAATCCCTCATTCAAAATAAGGGCATATAAGTGTTGGAGATTGTATCAGTCAAAGTTAGATTAGGCTATACTGTGGTAGTAAATAGACCCTGAAATCCCAGAGGCTTAGACAAAGTAGTTTTCTTGCTCACATGAAGTCCACTGAGGGTGGGTGACTCTCTAGAGTCACCCAATGCTCATTCAGGGAACTGGTTGCTTCCATCTCATGGTTTCACCATCTCAACATAATTCCTCCATGGTCACCATGGCAAAAACAGAGATAGTAGGGAGGACTCATATCTGCTCCTCCAAGTTTCAGCCTGGAAGGGACTGCTCATAGACCATTGGCCAGAATTAGCACTTTTATAGTGGCTGGCACATAGCACTCAATAAGTGGTAGCTCTTATCATTATAGTCAATGGAAAACAGCATTGTGACTAGCTGGATAAGAGTTTATCATGTGTAACTAGCACCATTGATTATTACCCTAATGTAGGACATTTGTATTGTTTCCATTTATTTTTATTATTACCAATAATACATGTATAAAGATATAATATGTCTTCACATAAATTTTTGTCTTCATATCTGATTTTTTCCTAGATATGTAATCCTAAATTGTTTGCTAGAAATGTCAGGCTAATTGATCCTATCACCAGCAATGTGAAAAACCTGCTTAAATTTTTAAAATTTCACAGCATTAAATGCTATCTTTAATAAGTAAATAGACAACATTTATCCCTGCACATTTAAACATTCTGTACCTATCCTATCAGTCGACTCTCTCAGATTACTGTAATTCTAGAGTATTGACTTGCCTCTTCCACTAAAATGTAAGCCTCTGAATCAAGGGGCCACAAATATCTTTTTCAGCCATATACTTCCAGCACTTATCCCAGTATCTTGCACATAGTAGAAGTACAATAAATGCTTGTTAGAAAATTACAGGGGAAAAGTAGCATATCTTTAGTGCTTTAATTTGTGCTTTTTATTGTCAATGTTGGCTTTTATTTTAATGTTTATTACCCAGTTTAATTTCTTCTACTGATGTGTTAGTGTTTTTTCTTACCAATTTGTAAATGTCCTTTATATAATAATGATACTAACCAGTTATATTTGTTTCCAATAATTCCCAATTTTAGTTTATCTTTAATTATATGAGGTCTTTAATAAATAATTTTTTCTTTAAGTACATGTCAACTCTCTCAGTGTTTGTTTCTGAGAGTGGGAATGCTGTACCAGTAGCCTCGTGTTTCCATGAGGGGACCTCCTCTCTCTTTCCCTCTTCACTTCTCACCACAGAGGAGGAAAAACAATGTATCTGACTGGTGAAATCCTGAACTTCCATTCTCTCTGGACTCTGCTCTCAAGCTCCATGCTGAAGTTCACAGGCACAGGCTTAGAACCTGTAGAAGAGTCTGAACATGACCAGTCTTTCAGTAACTAGGTGGTTATGATGAATTCTGTGAGATAATAGAGTTTGATTTGAACAGATATAAGCTCTGTTCCCTAACTAGCCTTAGCTATTATGATCTGTCTGATTCCCATGTTTCTTCTGAATTGGTTCTGAACTTGGAGCAGTGAGAAGATTATAATTACCTCTCCTATAAAGCCCATCATTTTTCTTTGTGCTTTGTTCCATTGTTTTCACGTTTCGAAGGTCTTTCTCATCTAAGACTGAAATAAATATTTGCCTCGAGTTTCTACTTTTTTCATCGCTTATTTTTAAATGTTTCTCATAAAATGTAATTTTAAAATAAGATACAGAAGTAATTAACATTACCATAAAATGTTTGGAAAATCATAAAGAGAAAAATTTAAATCACACTTAGTTTTTATACTTTGTATCTTCTACTTCCAAAATTATTGACATTTTTTGGAGACTTAACATTTAATCAGTTCCAGTGTATACTGTCAGTTCTTTGATATTAGGACTTCCCTCTTCTTAAAATTTTTAATTTTGATTTATCTCTTGTTGGGTTGTAGATAGAATGCAGCATACACGGAAACTACGTTCACAGTGTACTTTCTGAAGTACATAAGTAAGAATACCTTCCCATTGCTTCTTATGGGACAGAACTTACTTCTGTAGCATACTATCAGTTCTCAAGTTTATAGCATTCCACTCTCTTCACCCTCAAACCCCCTGGACTCTACTTTTTTTTTTTTTTTGGCACTTATTGTAGCAAAGGAGAAAAAAGTGAGTCTTATCTAATTTTTGTTCCAATGAAGGCAATCTGTGCTTTTTCTTTGGATGCAGGTGGGAGTCTGCCTTAATCTGAGTCATTCAAAAATTTCCCGAGAATTATCTAGTAATGGATTTTTCCTTATAGTTTTGACTGGAGCATAAAGAGCTATTTCAATCTGAATATTCATATCTTTTTAGGGTCAAGAAAGCTTTCTTAAAATGTCTTTGGTTATGACTTTCATTTTGGTTATCATCTACTCTACCTCAGAAACTTCCATACTGATAATGTCATTGTTTTCACTTCTTAGTCTTTCACTTGCATTTTGGGAAAATGTTTTGAGCTTGTCCTCAACATCACTGATTCAATATTCCATTGGGCCAATCCTGCCCTTTTTCTGCTCTGCATTTTAATTCTACCAACACTTTTCTTAGAAAGCCTTCCTTATTTCATCTGGAGCTCACTGTCATCTCATTTGGTTCTATCCTTAAGCCTTTCTGCCTCCTACTTGTATCTTTCTGAAGACATTAAGAATTTTTCTAAAATGATCACATTTACAGGTTTGTTCTTCAGATTAATGTTTTGTTTTCCTTGTATTTTCTACATCCCTCAATTAGGAGCGGTCTTTTTAGTCCAAGTATTTAAAGGCAAGCAGAGTAGACAGTCTGCCCTAGGCTCTGCTCGCTGGCTAGGTGGAGCTAGTAGAATCCTCCACTTCTACCTCCAGTTGGTAAGAACAGCACTCACTCAGTACCAGTGTCTAGCAGGCATTCTTCCAGGACTGAGGTTGGATCTTCTCTTCCTTTAACTGACTGCTTCTCTATTTTAATCCGTTCTTTAAAATAGCTAGTCTTTGGTGGTAGAGCTCGTTTTGACACTTTTAGTCTTGCTCATGGTTCTATCTTTGTCCTAGTTCTTAAAAGACAGCACTCTGTGGTCATAATCTGACCCTGGTCTCTGTATGTTAACATCACTCCTTATTCAGAACTTCTAGATTTAAGCGGTAAGGGTTAACTTGTCCAGGACTGATACCCTGCAGGCCAGTTTCCTAGAAAAGGAGATGGACTCTAGCAAAATTCCAAGGAAACCAGTTAGGCTCAGTGCTTTTAGGACAATTAATTCTGACCTAGACCCTAGACTTAGACCCTAGAGTTCTTCTCTCCTGACAGGGGAGAGGTTGGGGCTCCCCAAATTATGAATGCCTATGTGGCAAGTCTTGCTATTTGTGTGCCATATCCTATGACTGCAACCACAAGGCAGAGACCTTATCCCCTGCCCCTCCCCTTTGCGCCCTCCCCCAGAGGGGCTGGTTGATCCTACCTCAAAAGATGAATGCTGGGCTGGCAGGATAGAGCGTGTGTCAAGGCTCTGCCATGTCATGTTGCTATTGTGTCTGGCCCCAATCAGAAAATACTCCCCTAAACATAGAGCATCCAATGAAAGGGCAATGGGAGACCAGCACACCTGCTCAGCTCCTGTCTCTCTGAGTTTTCTCAGAGCAGCACTGCTCCAGCAGGCCTGCTGTGAGTGCTGCTGACCCATTACTTTGTTAGCATGGCAGTTGTCTCAGCAGACTGGGCATCTCTCCAGGCCAATAACATGGCCTTCTGGAAGCAAGTCAGGGGACTGGAAATAGATCAAAGGCCAAGATGGGAGTGGGAAGAGTCTGCTAGAGCTGTTGTTGTGGTCAGCCTTCAGGATGGCTGGTTAGTGGCCATTAGCAGGAACTAGCCTTGAAAAATCCTTGGCAGTGGGAACCCTATGGGGTTAAGACTCTCAGTGATAGAATTCCTTTTTGTGTGTGTGTGTGTGTGATATGGAAAGGAATGGCCTAATACATGGTGAATACTTCACTGAGAGGAAAGCTGAACTACTGCCCCTCATAAAATTCATGCAAAAAAAATGAAAGGGGGCATCTTCCCCATGACCACTAAAAATGGGTGGAGCATGTGTTAGGGAAGGACTGAGCAAGACAGGATAAGTGGACTTCCAAATTCTACTCCTTTCCATGAGATCAAGATTGTAAGGTAGATGGTCCCTTACAGTGGTGGATTCCTCCACAAATCTGTTGCTGTAGCTGCCTTTCACTACTGGATGCATCAGGGGAGAGGGGGACCATTCCACTGTATATTCACAACACTGCTCTTCTCCTCGTTCCTTCCAGCCCCTGGCAAATCACACTGGGATACACCATCTAGAATGTGTCCAAAGAACTGACTGTCAACAATCAATTCTAGGCCCTGAACTGAGCAAGCCAACCAGGATAGCCCTTCTTCAGAAGTTCCCGGTCGTTAGGAGAATTTGGGGTCAATGTTATAGATCTGGGTTAGCCTTTACTCAATCCCTATGCTAAAATTGCAGATGAAGGCCTGCAGAACTGGAAGATGTGCACGTTCCAAGCTGTACCTACAATGGCCTTCCCCTGCCTGTTCTCCGTGAACATGATCAGCACCCGTCGTTGTCACCCAACATCTACTTCTAATCATCCTCCTGGTCTCTCAGGATGCGAGGTCTAGACCCCAAGCCCATATGGGTTGAAATGGAATGGATTGCTGACAGAGTTAGAGATGCTACTTAGAAGCCACCCGTCTTTGAACTGGGGGAGAAGGAACATAACAAAAAGCTAGACAGAAATCAAGGGCTACCCTGACCGATACTAATCCTCTAGGCTAGCCCCTGCTGAAAACAGACTTGCCTCCTACAAGGCTCCGCGGAAACCAGCCAGTCTCAGTGCTAAGTTCATTAATTGGTCAAAGGCGAGGCTTGGACTCAGATCCTAAGTCAATGGAAGGGGAGAAGGTGAAAGGTGTTGGTGCTTGCTCAACTGTGAATGCCAACTGATCAACCCTGCCACTGGTTTGCTCCCCACCAATAAAGCTGCAACTGCAAGGCTTGGACCCTAGTCCCCTGACCCAACCACTAAATACTGACCTGGCAAGGGAGGATTGAAGTTAAGGTTCTGACACATCATCTTAATATTGTTGCCTTGGCCGCAGACCATACCTGGGGGGAAGTTGGTGCTTCCCTAGTCATGGCTCTTAAAAAACCCTCTCTCTCCCAGGCTCTGACACTGGCCCTGCTAGACCTCTGTGTGCTGCTCTAGAATGTATGTGCACATTTCTTTGAGGTCCAGGGTCTGAGAGCTTTCTCCAATGCTACGCAGATGTGGTGTGAATACCGCTTGTCCATTTGTCCTTCCAAATAGGTGACAATTCTGAAAGGAGATACAGCCACTGATGTGCTACAAGTATTTGTCAGACCACAACTACTCCACACCTGCTACCCCAGCAGATATTTCATCTGAAGAATGGGACTGCCAGCCCTTGCACCAATAGAAGCCAGGCCATTGCATACTAGAGCACCATCTTCAGCAGCAGTGGGAACTAGAGCTTGTGCTCAACTCTGGCCAGGGGGCTCTGGTCCCACGTGTGCTTGTGGGCTGAACATTGGCCCTGACTGCACCCAGGTGCCCAGCCCTGTGACATGGTTTCTGCTCATGTTCATTTGCTCTCTAGTTCCCTGAGGGTGCTGGAGCCATGCCCTGGCTTACAGCTGCTTTGCTGGGCCCTGACAACCTGCCCTTTGCCATCTGCCGGCTGGTATCCTGCTTTTTTAATCTGAATGGGCACCTCTGGAACCAGGAGGATGCCACCTGCCCCTGAGCACAGCTACCGCCTAGCTGTTGCTGCAGGGCCTCCCTATGTGGGGCTTGTCTGGACCAATCAGATCAGGTATGCGGAAGCTACACCATCATCACCTCAGGGGGACCCCCATATTCAGGTGAGCCCTCACTGCACTCTAGCCACACAGTTTAAGTAGTCCTAGTTTACCCTCCTCATAAAAATTCTACCCCAGATTACAAAAGCTGCACAGATAATTTTCACCATGGCTAAGTACGTCAGATACTCAAAGTCAATCTCTAGAATTGCCATCAGCATCAACTCTGTCATTTTATCCATCAAATAATACAGGCATTGTTCTTGTGGCCAATGAACTGATTAAGGCCATAGAAAAATAGTTTAGATCTTTCAAAAAGTGGTTGCAAAACAAAATAACACAATCTAACTTAAAAATAGGTTTATAGCCAAAACTTTCTATGTATTATGGAATTTGGGTGCATTTTATCATGCTATGGGGTGGGGCATCTAACTGTGAGTAAGCCACTGACCCATGAAGATAATATCACAGCAGCCCCACCCTGATCACATTTCCCAAACTCATCCTCACTCTCAGCTACTAAAATGATACAGTGCCATGGTTACTAATCGTATTAGTAGCCATTAGTAAGTGCTCCAGTATTTGTTGAATGAGTGAATGGAAAGATGAATGAATAAATAAATAAGTAAAGGAAGCAATGAATAAATCCTCCAATAGAAATACATTCACAGATTTTAAAAAATCAGAAGGCGAGAGAAATCAGGAGTTGTAGTTTAACGAGTATTGAGTGCCAGTTTTGCTGATGAAAAAGTTCTGGAGACCAGTTGCAGAATAGGGCGATTATACTTAAAGCTACCGAACTGTACACTTACACATAGTTAAGATGGTAAATTCTGTTACACATTTTTTATTGCAATAAATTTTCAAAAAAATCAAACCAAATTTAAAAGTCAGAAATAAAATTTATAGGAAAATTCAGAATATGCTTATAATAGCTATCTGAACCTCAATGAGGCCACTCTTAAATTTTCATCAATGTAGCCCTGGCGTCTTCAGCCCTCATTTTCATATATTATTTCATATTTATTTTGTGACTTCTTTTTTCAGAGCCAGTAATTGACAGTTCCATTATTTGATTTCTCATAATTGGAGAATTTGATGCTTCCAATTATAAAAACAAAATAAGACTGAAAACAACTCTTATTCTTTTCAACTGAGGGATGTTCCTAGAGTAGAGAACAAAAAAGTGCTAAACTATACTTTAGTGTATAATTTTCAGGAATTTTCATCATTAGCACATCATGAAAGTAAAGCAATTCTTGGTCTGCATAGAGTAATGGCTGCTAGCACAGGCTCTGAATCCAGCTGACTTAACACTAGCCCCGCCACTAACCAGCTTAATTTCTTTGTGCCCCAGTATCCTCATCATTCAAAATGAAGTTAATAATTTCTAAAAGCTTAAAAAACTATTTACATCACTGATGAAATGAGAATAATAATTTTAAAAAGCTTTAGCTAAGGTTTTACTTTGAATTTTACTTAAGCAAGAATTTATTCCATTTTTACAAATTGAAACACTAAACTCTACTTTTAACAATAGGCTAAGAGTTTGAACAGGTAACCTCTCAATTATAGTAAGTAATAACCCTTCAGTACACAATTCTATAATCATCTACGGTTCCACATTCAAAAATAAGCGCTGTTAACACATTGGTATATGATACATACCAAATATAATGATATTTTACATTGTGTTTTGAATCTTGTTTTCTATTTAACGTATCATGAGCATTTTCTCAAATCAATATACATTTGAGATTTCCTATACAATTTAGAATAAAATCCAAAGTCCTCAGCTTGTCCTACAAGCCCCAGTGTGATCCCAAGCCTCCTGGTCTAAACTTAGCTCCTTTCCGTCTACCCCCAACCTTCCTCACTGGGCTCCAGACAGTGCTCAGCATGCACTTGCCTCAGGGCCTTTGCACTTCCCATGTCCTCTCTCTAAAAACCTCTTCCTCCAGATTCTCATAAGGCTTACTCCCTCACTTTATTCATGCCTCACCTTCTAAAAGGTGAACACCTTATGGAAAGTAGCAACCACTATCTATCCCTTTGCCTTGTTCTATATTTCATCACAGCACGTACCAGTGCTTCATATGTTATATAGCTATGAGTGGTTAAGGCCTGTTTTTCCCAGTAGAATGTTAGTGCCAGGAGGGCAAAGATTTTGTCTGTCTTGTTTACTGTTTTATCCCCAGGTACTAGGTTCTAAACATATATTTGTTGAATGAATGAATTTGGCTCTAGTTTGTAATTTCATGACTGCACAGAACTCTGTTGCATGGGTGTTGCTTAATGCTGCTAATCCCCTGTTTTGAGACATCATGAATTGTACTGCCGTGGATCCACTTAAACACATTCTCTTAAATATTTTTGGATTGTTTCTTCAGGGTTGAATTAGTGGGGCAGCTTCCTAACCATCCCTCCTTTCTCTTATTCCTCTTCCCACAGGGTGTATCACAGCCAGACTTCCATCACACTCCTTTCCTTGGCCTGAAGGTATAGCCCGAACTCTATAGAGTTTGGTTCAGCCCAAGCTCTGAACGCTGGCATGTTCCTAGTTTGCCTTTCCATACTCAGTTCCCATCACTGCTCAGAAATATACTTTCCACTTTAACCAGGTCGCTCCTCTTATCAGTTTCTCTAATTATGCTTTCGTATGTAGTTCCCTCTTACAGAATATATTCCTGTTTCTTTACCCGCCTAAAGTCCACCCATCGTCCAGATCCCCCACCAGTCCCTTCTGACTCCATCGTGCCTTCCTTGGATCTAGTTTGTACGATCTCTCACTTCTTTGAATTGTTCTGTTCTTCCCCATACCTATCACTCAAGAGAGCCCCTGACTATCAGCCACGTTCCAGCATCGACCGTGCTGTAGATTACAAAGTGCAATTTCCTGAAGCACAAAAACCTTTTCCGCTCCCTTCTCAAAGCCCTATGCAGTTCTAGCCACAAGATAATAAATATTTTCTAATTTAACTCTTTTGCCAAAGTCAAAACTCTTGTGGAAAATGAGACAGTGTTCTGAGGGAAGAAACAGAATTATTTCTGAGCAAATATTTTCATCTTCTCACATATTTTATTTGCATACTATCTACCCACTATCCTTCTATAAATAAATTTAATTCTTAACTTTCTGTTTGCAATCCTTATTAAACCACCAAATAAAATGTTTCTAATGAATTTTTGTTGTCCTTTCAGACTTTGGCTTGTCTTAAGATAACATTATTAAGAATGACATTATTTTTAAAGGAACATTTCCTTCAGAAATTATTAAAAAATCACAACGGGGTGGTACCCGAGTTATATAGGTTATATATATGGGACTTGGGATGCTAGGAAAATCACAAAGTGTGCCCTTCCTTTTTCCCATTTTCATACATGAGAAATCAAGTTAAAATGAACAAGCAGGTCTGTAAGAAAGGAAAAGCATTTCAAAACAATGCAGCACACATGTGGACGAAGGATGTGTGTGGAGGCCTGGAGGAAGATGCTTTCCTTCTGTGATGACGCTTCTGGAAACTCTAGGCTGAGCACTCAGCAGAGGTATGACTGTAGCAATATGGAGGGTGAGTCCAAAGTCTCACTCCTTTGCTATTCTTTTTTTTTTTTTTTTTTTTTTTTCCTGCGGTACGCGGGCCTCTCACTGTTGTGGCCTCTCCCGTTGCGGAGCACAGGCTCCGGACGCGCAGGCTCAGCGGCCATGGCTCACGGGCCCACCTGCTCCGCGGCATGTGGGATCTTCCCGGACCGCGGCACGAACCCATGTCCCCTGCATCGGCAGGCGGACTCTCAACCACCGCCACCAGGGGAGCCCCCTTTTGCTTTTTAATCCCAGTAACTCACATTCTTCTACTCAGCCTCGGGTCTTTTTCTCTACCCCCATGTGCTTTCTGGTTGCCTGGACTTGGGATGCTTCAAAGCCCCCGCAGCAGCCTGACAAAGGGCTACTCACCATCCTCCTCGAAGAGCAGCCCCATGTGTGCGTGCGCCTCGGCTTCCTTCTTCCCACCGTCAATTTTGATGAGTTGAGCAATCTGAAAACATCGTTCATAGAAGTGGTTCCTTACCCACTTGTCTTCAGAATTATTGAAGTAACAGGCCAGAGCATACAAGTTATTATAGACCTCTTCAAAGTATTCTTCAAAGAGAGAAAAACATCATAAAATGCATTAGAAAGATGTCTCAAGGTACATCCCTTCAAATGGCAAACGAATATAGTGACATTTATCTTCTATTTTTCCTTAAAAGCATGATTAACCATTTAAAAAATGGAAATACAAAAATTAATGTTTTAACTATTTAAATAATTACATTAATTAAAGGATGTGCACACGAGAAAAACAACAAAATTCTTTTGGAGAGCTTAGACCCTGTTAGAAATTGACATACTCTTTGGTTGAAACAGGAGTCTTTATATAACACAAAAAAACAGAATGATATCTACCAGCAATGTGCTCAGTTCTTTTGGAAGAAATGAGTATGTGGTATCAGCAAGTACTTTTCCCATTGAAAATATGAAAATTATTTAGAGATTCCAGAGAAAGCAATGTTTCTTAACCATGGCTAAAAGATGAATGAAGAAAGCAGATGGAATCTGAAAATAGCAAGGTATTTTCACCCAGAAGAAAAGGCAAGCATGCAGCTTATAGATAGAAGAAATGATGATCACAATGACCACATAACCTCCTTACACTTTCTAGTGCTGTTTCTGACAATACAAGTTACCAACAATGTTAAGAAAAAGTGGATTTCTATGCTTATCTTTTCTATGAGTATTTTTTCTGCTGAAAATGCATTAATATTAGTCATCCCTCTCACTCAATTACTAGCTTATTAGTTGTCAGTTTATTAAACCCCCCCTTTTTTTCCCAAAGTGGCATCTGACCTATTTGTACACAAAAAAGTATATTAATAAACTATGAATCAGTCTTATAGACTCCACAGCAATCAGTCATAAACTTAAACAAAAATGTGTGTGTTAAATTGTGCCTCACCCTTGTAAATTTCATTCTATTGGTGGATATGAACAAATTCATTATCTTTATGTTTCTTTGCATTTGTGCTTAAAGCACAGTAGTACATGTGTGGTAGCCTCTGGATTACCCTTCCAAGGATTTTTAACAACAATAATTATCTATTGGAATTAACTGATATTAATTGTTCACTACTATCTATTGGAATTAACTGATATTAATTGTTCACTACTATCAGAAGAGTCAACCTATATACTCCTGAAAGAATTACAATTATGAAAAGCATTTGTATATTGCCCACTGATACTCCTATAAGATTAAAATCAAAAGGCTCAGAAAAAATGACATTAGGCTGATTACCACAAAAATTAACTTTCAAAAACTGTACATAAGTCACTCCAATGTTTCCAAAGAAATTTCTAAAACCTATGTCATGTTTTTACAGACACTGCTTCATAATTCCATAGGAAATGAAGATTTATCTCAAAATAAGTTTTAGACCTAAAAATTAAAGTTAAAAACTGTTCTCCCTATCTCCCATTTTTGAAGGCACTGGGGATTCTGGAGACCATTCTGCTTTTTAAGGTATTCACAATAGGCAATAGCTTAGGTGAAAAGTAGAGGGTACCCTGAGCTATTTACTTAAAACGAATACTCTCATTTCAGAACTGACTTCTCCTATGCTTTATCTTTCCATTCTGAACCTTCTGCCTAATATGAATAGAGCACTAAAATATGTTTTGTAACATTTTATATTCTTTCTCATATTTAATGATTAGAGGGTTGCTGTTTTTTAAAACCTGTAAATAAAACATTTCATATCTTCCATTTTAAAAAGTTACATGAAGAGATTTTAAAAAATATATGTAATCCTGAAATAATTTTTCCTTTTTTCAGTAATTAAACCTTAATAGAAAAACATTTCCAACATTTCATAAACGAAGTTTTTGGTTCTGTTTAGAATGAGTTATATAAGCTATTTAGATTACATACTTAAAGACTACTTGTCAGCTAAGTTATTTTTCTATGGAAAAATTGAATGTTTTTCAGAGTATTAAGTATAAAGGACTATATCAAGTTTTGAATCTTTGAATAATCCAAATATATGGTCTGTACCCTTTACATTCTAAGCAGTCTTTTCTCCTTGCTTGTGGAACACTTTCCTGAATTGTCAGCAGGTATATTTATGAGATGAAAATCAATTTTATTGTTGATTTATTATTGAGACCAATATTCATTATGCTACCTAAAAAGGAGATCTCATGATGAAATAAATTTGGAAAATGCTCTTGCTAATTTCCCTCTTTCAGTGAACCACACAATATACATGAGCATGTTAAAGGCTCTGATAAGTCCTGCAATAAACCAAACTGCTTAATGTATATGTTAATTCACCTGGTTGTTTCTCAAACTTATTTCACCAGACAATTACTTTTGCTTTACATAAACTGTATAAACATCCTGTGGGACTCTGCTTGAGTAGAACATACTTTGGGTATCTTAAATAAATGTTATTAGAAAAGAAAATTGCTGCTTAACCCTTAACAATAATTTAAAGTCAAGTGTAAATCATGTTTGAATTATCTATTGATTTGGCTACCCATTACCATTATTGCCATCTCTTCCCCAGTCCCAAGGGGCACAAGGCCCTAATCATAATGTTACAGATGGTACAGAGATGATTCACAACAATGGGAAATATAAGAAATGCTATCAGGGACAAAGAAACACTTTAACAAATAGAAAATAATCCAAAAAGGAATGACTGCCTTACTTTAAACACTTCTTTGCTATAAAACAGAAAGTGCTATTTTGAAAAGTAATTTAAATAACTCTAGGTTCCTGCTCTGCCAAGTCTCAAGGGACAGAATTGACCTGAGATGACTATTGTTAGTGCCACAGCTTTGATTACATGGACTTCACTGTGACCCTAGAGTGATGGTCTTTCCAGTGAAAAGCAATGAGAATACTCAGAGATATGCTGCTTCAAGATAATTGTCTCAGATTCCACAACCATATGGGGTGAAATCTTCAAAGCACTATTAAGAGATCTCTGTATTCTAGATTAAGTGTGTGTGTGTGTGTGTGTGTGTGTGTATGGGTTTTAAGATTTAAAATTAATTCAAGTTAATAAGAGTTTCTGTGCATATCCTCTACACCATTTTCTGGGACATGCTTATTAACTCAATCACAATTTTTCTCCTATGAAGTTCATGTGTTAAATGTGAACAAATTATACACATTTTTAAAAAAGAGCATACAAATATTTACATGTCCTTCAACTGAAGTATTTCCAATAATACTTTTTTGCAATAATTTTAACTTTCTGTATTTTAACCAGGCAAAAGCCACTGCCTTTTGAAGTCGATTACCTTACAGAAGAGTTGTCCTGAGCAAGAGGTAATTTTGTTCCATTTAACAAATGTAACCTCAGTTACCATGAATATATGATAAACCACTCAGTAAAGAAAATATTTCATTACCTGTACCATGTGTATAAGACATTGGCTATTGTAAAGTTTGGACTTTTAAAATATTTGGAATTGGAGAATCATTTTACTTTATATGTATATTTACTTTTCTTTAATAAGAGATTACAAATTAAAAGTTTTCTACCTTCAGATTATTCAGCATTTAGTTTCTTTACAATTACAAAATGCTTTACGACAAGTTTCTCATATTTATGACACTTTATGACTAGTGATGTGTTTGGCTCGTATTATGCTACTAAAATGAATGCTTCTATTTAAAACATTTAGTGAATGTGATTAATTCACCTTAGAAAATGACTGTGAGCAAATTTTATCTGCATCAATTCTATTTTCAGTAAAAATATCATTTCAGAGTTTGGGGCTGACACTAGAATGTAGGTTTTCTTACAATAGCATTTTAAACAGTTAATTTCTTGAGAAATTATATGTAAATCACACTTTAAAATTCACCAAAGGACTCTATTTTTAAAGTCAGTTCTGCAGTTAAATAATTTTCATTATACAAATAATCAAATAATCACCTCTTGTCTACACACACACACACACACACACACACACACACTCTAGTTCACATGTGGTGTTGTTAGGACTTTTGTATATCTCATATTTGTAAGTCAGATCACAACCAGATAGGAAATATGTATATTGACTCCACTATAGAGGGTAAAAGACTTCTGCTACCCCTCTGATGCTGTTTCTATGTCCCTATCAATTTTCCACATTGCAGCACTGGCTAACAAAACATTGTCTAATACTCTATTTTCCCATAGAAAGGCCTGAAATGAAGTACAGACATTGTCATGTTGTGGCCTGAGCTTCTCTTTTTGAGTCCTATGGTGTTTTCACACAAAAAGTTGAACAAAAGGATTTGTTTGGTGAAAACACCAAATTTATATGCCAACTTTTTGGATTTCCTTTCTTTGATTATACAAAATGACCAATTATGAATATGTAAATAAGAAATACTTATGACAATATTGGTATAATTATAGTAGAGATTAAAATATTTTCTTCAATACTTGAAGCATATAGACTTTCTGGAAAATTTCAGGATACCAAAAAAAAAAAAAAGGAATTTATTAGAGATGATGTGATGGAAAATATAAAATTAACAATTTTATTCGTAATTGTAAATTGCAGGCTTTTTATGTCTCCTCACTATTCACTAATAAAAATTCTCTGATAGAAATCTATAGAACTTATGGATAAAATCTTTAAATTACATTATACAAATACTAGAAAATAAGTATAACTGTCAAGTTATAGTACTCTGAAAGTGTCTCCTCAGTGAAAGTCAATAATCAGATTATATATATAAAAAAAAAAAAACTATGGAAAGATGTATAATTAATGATACCAAAGATTTTAATACATTGGAAAGGCCTGGAGATGTTATTAGGTGCTATTCATTGTCTTCCCTGGCTTAGAGTGACAACACCAGGATGGCTGTGTGTCTGGCCAGCCTTGTGATTCAGCGTTCTCTACCATTTATTCCATTTAGATGCTTAGCTGACTAGGTTGAATTGTGCTAAGGTGTCTCAATGTTTTAAATTCATACTTGAAACAATTTGGAACCTTCCCTCAGGTGCTCACTGTTCTGCCTTCTGCAGTGCTGCTTCCCCAAATCCATCCACTCACCTTTCCTTTCAGCTGCTTCGGCCCTGGTCAGGTAGTAGTAGAAGTGATCCAGCTTGTCAGGCTGCTCTTCCAGGGGTCTCTGCAGCCAGAAGAGGGACCTTACTTTTGCAGCCTCCCTCAGGGCATCCCACTTCTCCATCAGAGCAAAGAGCTCACTAAAAGACTTATGATAACCATCTCGCAGCATGTCCACACAGATGTTCTTCTTGTACGAGTTCCGGTAACTGGGAATAAGAACAGAACACTGAACACGTTATTTTAATCCTTTAAATCTGTGCAGTGTTTTGATCTTTATAATAATTAAAAGTTGAATCACGCTGCATTTTTTTCCCTCAGTGGAAGCGCTGAAAACAATCTTGACCTCAAACACTTATAACTGAACAACTTCAGTTTAATGAAAGATGCCAGGAACTATCTAAATACAGTAATTTTAGTGAAATTACATTATAAATATATCAGTTCCAGAGCTGAGCTCCTTTTGATAAGGACAAATAAGCTAGCTGACTGATGTTTTAGTCTGTTTGGGCTGATATAACAAAATACCCCTGACTGAGTAGCTTATAAACAACTGAAATTTATTGCTCAGAGTTCTGCAGGCTGGAAGTCCAAGATCAAGGCTCCAGGAAGGTCGCCTTCTGCTGAGGGCCCTCTTCCTGGTTCACAGCCAGCATTTTCTAGTCATATCCTCACATAGTATAAGGAGCTAGGGAATAATCTGGAACCTTTTTTATAAGAGCACTAATCCCATTCATGAGCGCCCCACCCTCCTGACCTAATCACCTTCTAAAAGCCCCAGTGACCTACAGCTTTGGGGATTAGGATTTCAGTACATGAATTTTAGGGAACACAACATTCAGACCATAGCAACTGACAGTATCCAAAAATACTTAATACGTTAGCCACCCACCAAAACAAAACAAAAAACCAGTAAGGCAAGCAAAATTTAAATGTGTTGTCGAATATCAAAACAAAGCTCTATTAAGTGGTTTCACTGTATATTATGGAGGTTCATTCATTCATTAATTCATTTACGCAGAAAATGTTTATTGAAATCTCTTGCTAAATATATTTTAAAAATTATTTTCAGTTAGGACTAACTTAATGATTTGTTATGTACTATTTCACTTCTAACAATAATAAATCATACGCAAGGAGATGAAATGACAATTGAATAGCCCACTTATTTATCCAACAAATAGCTACTGAGTTTCCTGCTAAGTGCCAGGCATTGTTCTAGACCAAATAGATTCAATGCCCTTGTGAAGTGTATATTCTAGTGGGAGAACACAACCAACAAATAAGCAAACAAATCATAAATAATTTCAGACGATGAAAATTGCTATATAGGAAATAAAACAGGGTTATGGAATAACAGCTCTGTGGTGGCTATTATTACACTAAGCAAGAGGCCTAATGATATACCTTTATACTAATTATTTTACATTTTTTTAAATAGGAGACAATTAAATATTTAGAACTGACTTGATGTGCTACTACTATCAATAAGCATTTCAGTGTGGAGTGGAGACAGTCTGGAATTAGAACACCCAAGGTTGAGGTCAGCTCTTTCTAACCTCTCTGGACTTCATTTCTTCTCATCTGTGAAATGTGTATATTAATCTGTATTAATCTATGCCCTACCTACATCACAGGATTCTTCTAAGAACCAAGCAAAATTATGTATGTGAAGATGCTCTGAGAAACATTAAGTCCTGCAATAGACTCACCCTACAGAGTTTAAAAAACAAATGCAACAAAAATGCCCAGCTCCCATCGCCAATAATTTTTTACTCAGGGGATCAGCTTAGGTCTAGAACAAAATACTTACAGTGAGAAAGGGAGTGGGGAGAGGGAAGTGAAAAAAAAAGGGGGGGAAAGACCCAGATCATGGACACCTCAAAGCCATGGTAAGAAGTTTGGACTCCAAGCTAAGAGTGGGATAGAGCCGTAGAAGGGTTTGGGTCAGGGAAATGAGTCAAAGAGATTGTCTTTTAGAAAAATCATATGGAAGGAATGTCCCAGCTGAACTGCAACTCTCCTCCTCCTGCACCTGGTGGCCAGTACAAGCCACCTATTGTTATAGAACTAGTTCACAAAGAGAGTAAGGAAACTGCAGTCCCAGGCCAAAAAGTCAAAAACCACCATATTGTCAAAATGATGACCAAAAATATTTGAAGTGGAGAGGACAGGAGCTATCACAGATTTTTGTTTCTGCCCTTTAGCTGAGAGTGTGGAGAAGGAAACAGTGAGATGCTCAGAAGGGCCAGGTCCTCTCTCCCCTCCCCCCACCCCCTGCCCCTACACAAGGGCATGGAAAGGCAGCAAAAGTCAATGCAGAGACTTCCTCAGCAGAAGAGGATTGGAACCAGCCCGTACAATGTCCCATAGCCTCTGAAGGGTACGGGCCCAACACCGTAATTGTCTAGCGGGCTCCGAGTGTGTGACATAAGAGTTAATGGGAAGAGAGGGTTGGTATGTTTGCCACAATGTCGCTGGCCACAGCAAGGGGATGTGTGCTAAAAGGCTGTCGGATGCGCTGCCCACTGGGGACGGAAGGGGGACACAGCTATAACTCTGCGGATAAGAAGCACTGGGGAGCTACTGAAAGAGTCAGGTCAGCATATTTCCAGAGCTGACAGAAAAGGATGAATAGAGTACATCAGTGACGGACCCCTGGACAGCATCCCAGGTGAGGAATGCATTCAACTCCAAGGAAGAGAAAACTCGGCTCACAGTGCCTTCAAAACTAGAGGTTTCTATTTCTCACAGCACAAGACACCTAAGGGTAGGCAGCTGCTGGCCTTGGTTCCATGGTCTGGCAAGTTCAAGGCCCATGCCTCTGGGATTATTTTATCCTTCCCTTCACTGGTCACTGGAGGGCTGCCCCAGCTCCAGACATCATGTCCACCTTCAAGGCAAGAAGAAAGGTGAGAGTTCGGTGGCATCAGCTGTGTCTTTCTCCATTATTGGGGAAAACAAAAGCATTCCTGCAACTTCTGTTGGAGTTCCACTTTGGTTCCATGGGTGAGAACTGTGTCACTTGGCCATCCCTGGCTGCAGGAGACTAGAAAAACAAATATCCTGCCTGTTTTGGGGCACACTGCTGCCCCCAAATGAAACTGGAGTTATGTTAGCAAAGAGGGAGAAATGGATACCAGGGAGGCAAGTTCAATGTCTATCACAAGGTCCTAGATTAAGAGTTAATGCTGACAAACTCCCACTCCGAAGTTTGCCAGATAAAACTGGGCAGGATACCCAGTTAAATTTGAATATCACATAAACCACGAATGATTTTTTCTTAGTATGCCCCAAATATTGCATGGGAATACTTACACCAAAAAACTTTGTTTTTTTGAAACTCAAATTGAAGTGTATGTTGTATTTTTATTTGCAAAACCTAGTAACCCTATTTCCCTCTACCCTGCACCCATGCTGTGTTGCTTCTACATGGGAAAACAGGGTGAGGGGAAGTGTTAGAATCTGAATAACCTGACAAATCACTGAATTGGACTGACTTTACCTAAGAGGGATGAGATTGGAATTTTACACTAGGGAGGATCAAGGCTTAGGGCCAGGAATTAAAGTTAAGTCATAAAAAAACAAAGACTTTCAATTTAGCATGCTTGAGCTTGTTGACTCTGAAATTCACACCAGATCCAAGAGAACAGAAGCGGGAGCAGGGAGAAGAAACGGGAGACTCCGGTGTTCACGCAAAGGAGAGGACACGGGGGCTGAACTGAAGTGAGGCAGGGGGATAAATAGAAGTAGGTGGATTCAATACATATTTAGGAGACAAAAATACCGATTACTTGGTGACTGATTGGATGTTGGGGTTGATGGAAAGAGAAGAGCTAGGGTGACAACAGGAGTCGCGTGTGGGTATTTGGTAATTTGCTAAAGAGGGGAACACAAAAGAATGAACAGGTTTGGGGAAAGATAATAAGTCTGGGTTCAGATAACTTGAGTTTGAGGAGACTGAAGGGGACATCCAGATGGTACCCAAAAGGGCAGTATGAGGGATGGTAAGGAGGTTTGAGGGGACAGGGGCTGGAAATCCAACCTTGCCTCAAACAAGCACTGCCACACAGAGAACAAGCTTATGGTTACCAAAGGGGGAAGGTGGGGAAAGGGACAAATTAGGAGTTTGGGATTAACAGATACACCCTGCTCTGTATAAAATAGATAAGCAGGGACCTACTGTATAGCACGGGGAACTGTATTCAATATCTTGTGATAACCTATAATGGAAAAGAATCTGGAAAAGAATATCTATATGTATACATATATATATATATATATATATATATATATACACACACACACATGTATATATAACTGAATCGCTTTGCTGTATACCTGAAACTAACACAACATTGTAAATCAACTCTACTTCAATTAAAAAACAACAACAAGCACTGCCACCTTTGTACGTCTATGCCTTGGCTGCCATCATGTTTTCCTGTGAGTGAAGAAAGCAAACTGGGGCAAAAAAATTATAAATAAATAAAAATTAGAACGTTGATTTAAACAATGAAAATGAGTACATGTGAGGAGGCCATCTCAGTTCTAAACCCAGCTGGGACAGAAATGCAGAACATCATTCCCTAGGCCTTATTTCCCTCACCTGGAAGACGAAGGTGCTCTGGCTGGATTTGGTCCACCCAGCATCTCGTTTCATGTCCACAGACTCCAAAGTATTTTTTGGAAATGGCACATCGTGTGTCATCTTGGTGGGACTTGATTTCAAAGACTCCCTAGCCAAGGGGTGGATCAGTGACCCAAATTAAGCCACTGGCCTCTCTCCCAGGATTTTGAATCTTGAGGCAAGAAACACAAAGATGTAGAAGGTTGCTGGAACTCAGTCAACCTGGCAGCGACATCCTGACTAGAGCTGCAAGTAGTTCTTGCTACCTAGATCCATTCAAGTGTCCCACGTCTTTTCTTTTGAGCCGGGTTCTCCCCTAAATTCAGCTAGTTACCAAATATCCTTCTAATAAAATCATTTCCATTTTATTTGGTCAGAATCAGTTTCTGCTCCCTGTGAGCAAAGAATACGAACAGCTTCAGAAGGGACTGTCTTGGTACCCAAGACATTTTTCAGCTTCAAAACATCCATGATATATAATTAATATCAATTTTTAAAATTTCTAGTAAATTTTTTAAAAAGACCATTCTTTGCAAAAGAGATTTCAAATAGAGATGTATTTAAAATGCCTATATAACTATGCTGATATCATCTCTATTTTATACACAGTTTTGTGTGCACGCACATATGTACGTATGGTATTATTTAAGCCTCATTACTAATATTTGAAAGCCAGAAAGAGCAGTTAGTGTTTTACTAAATGGGTTCCTATTTCAACCTTCATAGTTAATGAATATCATTTCTTTTAGCCAGAATAATTTTCATCTTTTAAATTTGCTATCTGAAAATATTTATAAAATTATATGTGAATTTCTCAGGCTTTATATTTCATAACAGAGAATCATAGCCCAAGTTTACTTGCTTACAAAAAGGAATTTTTAAAAAACGCAAATAGAAATACAAAGAGAATCCAAATTCATTATTTTATTTATTTCATTTGGACATGAAGTTATTAGTCTTTGGTTTTATTTACATATTAAAACAAATACTTATCTAAATTAAAACATGCTCTTTTTAAGTATCAGAAGAAAAATCTCCTTGACCTGAAGTCACTATACTGGGTGGAAGCTAAGAATTCTAGTAAAATTTCTGGAGAGATTTGATATTATGGAGTTTGAGGAGAGTTCTCCTGACAGAAAAGAGACCATTCATAAAAGTAGAAGTTGTGACATTCACAGATATGCTGAATATCTAGAAATTTACACCCTAAGGAAGATCTTTGCCACTGCAGATACCTAAGGCTTTACCAGGCTAAGGGATGTAGCTGGAGAAGAATGGTTTTAAGAATGGAATTAAGTGGTCATGCATTTCATATGGATTTTTATTACTATTTAAAGGCATTATTCAATAGAGATTCTAAATATTTTGAATTTACATCCAAATTTCCCCAAAACTTCTAAGTTAAAAAAAAATCTGTATACTGGAATAAAGTAAATCTGAACAATCTGACATAACTCCATAGCAGTTGAATGTGTGGAGATGCTGGGAAATGGGGAACTTTCTATTAAACAGCCACAGAGGAGATATTATATCATTTTTAAATTCTACCTTAAGCCATTTTGAATAGCTACTATTTATAGAGCACCTACGATGTGTCAGACATCATTTCTAAATCACACAATAACTCTACAAATACTACTTCCATTTTTACAGATAAAGAAACCATCTTCAGTGAGGTTGTGAGTTGCCCAAAATCATATAAGCTAATAAGTGGCAGGGGTGGGTTTCACACTCAGGTTTCTCTGATTACAAATTCTGAATTTTTTCTCTTTACCACATTGCCTCCTATTATATCAAATATCGTTAAGTTTTCTTCTCCTCCTCATCATGCACACATTTTTTGGGTTTATTGGTATTGATTGTTTAGAAATTTGACATCATTATACAAGTATGATGTCACTCTCCAATTAGAAAGCCATTATCTTTTTTGGGAGTAACATACACACACCATTATATGTAAAATAGATAAACAACAAGGACCTACTGTATAACAGAAGGAAATATACTCAATATTTTGTAATATACATATATATAACTGAATCACTTTGTTGTACATCTGAAACTAACACAACATTGTAAATCAACTATGCTTCAATCAAAAAGAAAAAAAAAGAAAGCCATTTTCTTTATCCATGTTAATCCACATTTGCGCTGGACTGGGGAAAGAGACTGGTGTTATTTTGTGACTCAGAGAATCCCCTTCCTTAAAATGAGGGAGCAGACAACCAGTAGCATCCGTGCAAAGCAAATTAAATAGATGCGATTCCCACACAAGGGTGTAAAGTCTAATGGGGAAAACACCGACAAACATAAAAAAGGATAATACTGTACAAATATGAAAAACATGAATGAATAGCTATGTCAATCTATCTTATTCTCTTTGTACTTAGGTATTTATACTAGTTATTACATGACCTTTCAAAATTAAAATGCATTATCAACTATTCTAGTATATGATTAATATATTTAACATATTTTTTCATAAGTCACACTGAAATACTGTATCAAGGTGAAGCTGCACATTCAGTAAAATATTTCAAAAGCAGTTCAATAAGCTCAATACTTTAAAACAAGATCATAAAACTTTTATTTAATCTGACAAAGATAAACTCAAAAGATATGCTATACTTAATCAAAAGTCAGGATAATACCTTTATTCCATTAAGTTAATATTTATAAGTCACTAGTGGGTTTATCTATGTGCCAGTAACAACAGTCTTACATTCATATTGTAGGGATAAATGTTATTGGAATCACGACGGGATAATTACATTGACTCTTAAATGAATACTTAAATAGCTTCAGTTAATATAATTTCCATGGAATAAAGTGAGTCTCTATTCTTACTCATACTTTTCAGTGTAGGTAGATATTAGGTATAATTTGAAGGAAAAAATCCATTTCTTCACACACACACACACACACACACACACACACACACACACACACTGATAAAACTCATATCTCATATGGATATGTTTTATAGTTTTTTTGTGTGTAGGAAAAGGATACTTTTCTTTCCTAAAAAGCTAAAACAAGGACATAGCATTTCTTTAGCCACATAAATACATAGAGAGAGGAATTAGAAAGAAAAAAATTATGTTTTAAATGATTTTACTTTAAAAGCATATAGAATGCTTTTACAATGAAAACTGAAAGCGTTTTCCGTAATATTACTCACTTAGGTTTTTAACGATTGATATGGATTAAGAATACTATCACTCATACGTATTTTTGTGTAATAAACCATTGGAGTTGAGATTTTTAGAACTTTAAATTTATTTTCTATGTACGTCAAAATAGAGCAAGAAAAAAGTTTCAATACAGAAAAAGCTTTAAAGGATTTCCAATGAGTTGACTGGTCTCTGGGGGCATCTACTGGAAATTTCACAAACTGCAGTCACATCATGTAAATGTGATAACTTTCATTATCCATTTTAATACAGATATTACTTTAATTGGTATGCAAATAAGGTGACACTCAAAGAAGATAAATGGAAAGTTATGCATGGTATTCTATCTCATCCATCTGGTAACAACAAAACATGTAGCTGTCTTTGGGATCAGTCAACAAATACTCAACTGTTAAAAATGTAAATAGGGCAGGTGGCATATCACAGATTAACAGTTTCCAAACCATCCAATTCTCAAGCTTGGAAAAATTAAAAATATATTCTAGAGAGAAACATATACATACTTAGTAAGGAATTTTTATTAATCAAAATTAAATGCATATAAAAAGCACTTTTGGGCTTCCCTGGTGGCGCAGTGGTTGAGAGTCCGCCTGCTGATGCAGGGGACACGGGTTCGTGCCCCGGTCCGGGAGGATCCCACATGCCGCGGAGCGGCTGGGCCCGTGAGCCATGGCCGCTGAGCCTGCGCGTCCGGAGCCTGTGCTCCGCAACGGGAGAGGCCACAACAGTGGGAGGCCCGCGTACCGCAAAAAAAAAAAAAAAAAAAAAAACACTTTTAAAATTATCATGGTTTCTCTAAAACAAATTCATTTTGTATCTCAGTATGTCCACGAATCATAAATAACCTGGTAATCAGTACTTATTTTCTATATAATTTAATTTGACTATTCATGTGTTACTATCTCAAAAAGTATTTAGAATTTGTTATACTTGGAACAAAAGAATGTATCTATCATTATAATTAATATTACAATTAGAATTAGTTATTAATATAAATATTGTTATTAATTTTCCTTAACATTTTTGCAGAACTTCTTTAAGAAAAATGAACATATAATGAACATGATACAATCACTGCAGCTCATATATATATATATTTTAAATTTTATTTAGTTAGTATTGGCTGCGTTGGGTCTTCGCTGCTGTGTGTGGGGAGCGGGGGCTACTCTTCGTTACGGTGTACGGGCTTCTCATGGAAGTGGCTTCTCTTCTTGCGGAGCATGTGCTCTAGGTGCAGAGGTTTCAGTAGTTGTGGCTCGTGGGCTCTAGAGCGCAAGCTCAGTAGTTGTGGTGCACGGGCTTAGTTGCTCCGCGGCATGTGGGATCTTCCCGGACCAGGGCTCGAACCTGTGCCCCCTGCACTGGCAGGCGGATTCTTAACCACTGTGCCACCAGGAAAGCCGCTCATGCATAGTTTTAACATATATTTAAAATAAACCAAATAACTCATAATATTATTGCAGTTGTGACTAATCTTGTAACAGGAATTTTTAATATCACAGGCATTATAACAATCTTGATTTTCTTTGTAAAATATATTGGTCATATTTACTTTAAGAGAAAATATTTAAAATAATTATGAAGATATATCTATTGTGCTATACTTAATTGTACTATAATATACTTTTTATTGCTATAATTTTATATAAACCCCTCTAATAAAGATTGAAATATTTAACATTTTAGCTTCATTCCAAAGAAATACCACTAACGCATGTGTAAGTTTATAGTTTCTGGAAACTTCACTAGAATTACCATCCAAATAAATGTGATATCACCTTTAATTGTATAAACCGAAAAAACTAATCAACATAAAATGTTATCAAATCAGAACATAAGTTATTAATATAGTAGGACTTTTGTTTCAGTTTAGATTTAGATTCATTTTATAGCTGTATGTACTTGATAACTAAATAAATAAATAAATAAATTCCACCCCCAAGAGGTTATGGAATATAATTTTTTGTGATTTTCTAAACAATTAGAAGTTTGCTAATTTGAATTTTTAGAGGAAACTGTTACATATACAAGTTTTGCTTTGTGTTTTTTGAAAACACAAATTTTCACCTATTAATAATCAAACTTAGCACAGTTAGATTTTCAACATTTTAAAGGTATATGTACATTGAAAAATTCCATTTGGAAAACAATTATTTAACTAAGTTCAACCTTTAATTCTTTTCTAAAAATGTTAATAATAATAACTAAGAGAGTTTACCCCATGGCATTTTGTAAATGTGACTATTACTAATATAATTCTTTCGACAAAAAATAAAATACTAAAAAATCTGATCAGCAAAGAATTCTCCCAATAGCACAGTAAGAATTCACTTCAACATGAGTGATTTTTATTTTAGGATATATGGGCTATAGGTGTAGAATGGAACAAAGATGATTTCTCAGATTCGATTATGTTAGAGCTGGTATTTAGCACAAAAGGCAGTAACTTTTTGTGAGATCAATAAATGTTAATCTGTCAAATAGTATTTTTGCTGGTGATTATTAGCCTTTATCAGAGGAAAGCTGTGGTTATTCAGCAAGCAGTACTGACTGCAATCCTTACAATGTCTTTAAATGATTCCCTTAATAATATAAAGGCATTTTTTTATGTGTATACCCTGTAAGAATGATTTACTCAAATGATTTCCATTCAGTCAAATATTTGAAGTACAGTGATCATCATCAATCAGGAAGGAATAAACTATGCATCAATCAATATAAGGTATTACCAAAATATTTACCCATGTAGCTGTCACACACATTTTCTTTACTGAAAGATTTTCTTTACTGGAAAAATCTCAAACTTAAACACATTTTTAAAGTATTTCATTAGCAGTTCAGTGAAAAAGCACCAGAAGAAACCTCTTTATGTGAGGCTAATTACAGATATAATCTTTATAAATGGCCTTATTACTTTCAAACCCCTTCAAGAAATTCAAACTTTTTAATGAAAGAATGTTTTATGCCAAAGATCAAACATGGAAAGGTATAAAATGAATGTCATTGTTTAAGAAGAATTTTCAGGGAACATATTTTCAACCCAGAAGTACTACACTTGAATCCAAACACCTCTGGCTAAACGAAGCAATTGTATCAAGTCTTGTACTTTCAATTTACACTGTAACTTTCCAATATAGGAAAACATAATTATACAACCAACTTATATTGATTATATTGTTACTTATCCAGTTAAATATAGCCTGAAAAATAAAGCCTAAAAATAACCTTAGCTTTTGGATTAAGTTATAATGATAAAAAAAAACTGAATAAATAATATCATCCTGTCAGATTCCGTATCCTACTATCATGGCAATAAATGTAAGAAAAACAAAAAATAAGGTTCATGCTACAAACAATGGACTATACACACATGTAAACATGATCATTCTAGCTCAACGCCATATTTTTGTCTAAATTAGTACTTACAGTTTTAATTAACATAAAACTCCATATAATATGAGTCACTGTTTTTTTTTTAAACAATTCAGTGATTGCTCTCCAAATTTCTTGAAATTCAATTACTTAGGAAATTTTGTCTCAAATAATATCACTTAAAACTTTTCTTTCAATTCTTCATCTTTACACCTTTATAAATAAAAGAACTATCAATTTTCCACATAAATTGAGGGAAATAATCAAACTTTAATAAAGATGGAAAGCTGGAGAATATAAAGACAAAACTTAGTAAAAACAACAAGTTGCATTAAAAAGAAAACTTCAGCTCACTGTATTTTTTTTTTACTAAAGTATGTCATACATTTTATCTTTGCAAGAGTTTGACGAATTTTGCAAGTAAAATTCTGTTTCCTCTACACTTGCTAATAGTCATGAGAATCTGTAGTTTGCACCTTCCCATTAAAAATGTATTGTATTTTTTTGAAATTATTCACCCCGCCTTTTATCCAGATCATGTCTTTGAAAGGAGGAAGTAGATAATAAATGGAATAATTCATGATTTCCCATTAAATATGAAACTTTCTTTTGCAGAGTTTAGAAAATGAAGTTCTACATAATGTACAAAAGTTGATTAGAACTTTTTTAACCTTTTCAGGAAAAAACCTTTCACATTAAACAACTGCATGTGGAGGTTTTCTTTGGGAAAAGTAAACCAATCAATTCCTTATACCTATGGCTTTATCATACATATTCAAATGTTGCTCTTTCCAAACATATATCCCTTTATAATGTGTAAGTAGTTATTAAAATGATGGCAAGAAAAATAGTGTACATTGGGCTATAAACATGACAAGTATCTAAGAAATATATAACTGATGTTTAAATTACAAAGGGAAAAATCACATACATTAGAAATGAAAACAAAACATTATTTGTGCTCTTTTCAGCAATGTAATGGAAGATAGCATGAGGGTAAGTAATAAAACCTACATTTAGATGTCTCTTATTATGGCATTTCTTCTAGTGAGGTAATATTTTGTCATGAGAAAAAAATATGTACCTTTATAAAACTTTTCCTTGCAAAACTAGCCGTTGGGATCTGTTAACTACATTCTTTTTCTTTTGCCTTTTTTAAAAATTAATTTTAATTGGAGTATAGTTGCTTTACAATGTTGTGTTAGTTTCTACTGTACAGCAAAGTGAATCAGCTATACGTATACATATACCCCTCTTTTTTCTTTTGCCTTTTTTTAAGATTAAAAAAACCCAAAAAACAGATGATTTTTAGGCTCATTCTTGCTCTATCATTCTTTATTTCTTGGATGAGAAATCTGGAGTAAATTTAACTGAAGATAAATGTCAAGTTCTGACTATTTTAGGGCAGCTGGTAACCTCATTAGGTTTTTAAAAATTTTTTGTGTCATAATTCTTTCCAATAAATATATTTCAATTTTCCCCATATCAAAAAATAAATCAAGAATATATTTTCCCCTTTCAAACATGAATGCTTAAAAAGGTAACTACCATGTTGTAAGCCTTGTGAAGAAACCTTTCATACTGTGTGCTCTTTAATTACCATTGCAAAGGAGGTATGCATTACACATACAAACAGTGAAGCCAGGATTTCTCACAAACTATATGTACACAGTGATCAAATTTCCAGAACATACTTTTCATTTTACATTTAGTAAAAACTAAATTAATAAAAACAAAAAATAAGTTGATAATTTTGAAGCTTTTTTCAGACAACATCTGTATATAGCTATCTTATTTTCCTGAATGTTGCATTTTATTGCATTTCCTGAATGTTAATTTTATTGCAGCTATCTCAAACATTTAGGAAATTCCTACTTATAACTAAGACCTTAGGGTATATCAAATCAAATATGTGCATCAATAAGAATATTGGAAGAAGAAAAGGAAGTATTTGTGAGAAGATAAAAGAGCCTTGAATTCAAACTTTTAAAAAATTGTACAAGATAGATATATAGTAGGGATTATAACTTCCTTGAGATGGAGAACATGTTATTTGTTCCTTTTGTATTTTTTTATAATAGCGCAAATGCCAACACAAATAAAGATTATATAACATTATTAATATCAAATAAAATAGAATCAGGGCATAAAAAAATTAAAAGGGCATATGAATATTAGAGATTCATAAATAGATTATTTTACTGAGAAATATGGCAGCTAGAAAACAATAATAACAATAGCTTCAAAATATATAAAATTCACAGAAAAAGGAGAAATTGATCTTAATATATTTTTTTCAGAAAATTATAAATTAAATAGAGGGAAAAAAGATTTGAATAACAATTGTCTAGCTTGATTGAAATAACAGGCTCAATCTAATTATTAGATTCTGATCGTTTTCTGTATGAGAACTATCTACCAGATAGAAAATATATATTTAGTTTTCAGACATACAAGGAATATTTATAAAATTAACCATGTACTGGCCACACTAAAAATGTCATAAACTGATATCACATATGGCACATTTCCTGAGCACAAGTATATATTCACTCCTCAATCCTGCATTCCCTCTTGGAAAAAAAAAAAAAAAAAAAAAACCAAAAAGCCACAAGAAAAAACTATTCACCTGCAAATTTATAAATACACTTCTAGTTTATTCATGGCCAAAAGGGGAAACCACTGTAGAAATTTTCATACACTTAGAACTGAAAGAAAAAAATTAAACATTAAATCCTGGGGGAAGAAATCATCATGGTATTAAAAGGAAATTTATAAGTTAAATTCATTTGTTAGAAAACAAGAGGAACACTTGGGAGTGAAAAAGCTAGCTTTCAACTTAGGATGCTAGGAATAAAATCCTAACAAATTAAACAATGACATGAAGTCAAATAAAGGACAGGGAGGGAAATATTAAAGGCAAATGTATGAATTCATAAAATAGAGAACAAAAAATGTGACCCATAAAACAAACAAACAAAAAACCTGGTTATGTGAAAACACAAATAAATTTTGCAAGTACTTTATAATCAAGAAAAACAAAAATAGATAAGTCGTCAAAATTGTACCAGGAATGGAAGAGATAATATATCTTCTATTACAATTATAGTAACTGCTAACTTTTAGTGTACCAAAAGAAAAGAAAATTATGGGTTAATATTACTATAATTTAGATACAAATTTCCCTCATACCACTCCCCAAAAAAAGAACTCATAGCAAACTAAAAGCATAATGAATAAGTAGGGTTTATCCCAGAATTCCAAGAACGGTTCAAAATTAGAAAATCTCTTAACTTTATGATAATCTCAGGAGATGTTAGAAAATTATTTAGTAAAGTTCAAAACTCATTTATGATTAAGAAAAGTGGAAACTAAAAAATGAATTCTCTATCTTGGTAATATGTATCTATTAAAACCCTATAGCATAAAGCTTCATGTTTTGGGAGACATTAGAATCATTTCCACTAAAGTAAGGAATTTGAAGGGATCCCTACTGTCACTCCTATTATTTAACACCATGTACTGTTAAATGGACGTTCTTGCCAATGTGGGATTCAATATTTTAATGATACCAATTCTCCTAAAATAACATAAAATCAAGGCAGTCCTTATAAAACCTCAATTATATTCTCCTGACTCTTGGCAAGATAATTCAAAATTCATATAGAATGGTTAATGTACAAGAAAAACCTGATCATTTGGAACAAAGAGGGGGACTGTCTGCCAGATATAAAATACATTTTAACTATGTTAATAAAGTGATTTGTGGCACTGACACCAGAAAAGACAAATAAGTCAATGGAACAGAATATATATGTATATGTGTATGTATACACACATGAAAATTTGGTATTTAATAGAAGTGACATTTCAGTTCAGGGGAAAGTTTTGGGTACAATTGATCTATTTGCAAATTTTGTTGGTTGTATGTTTTATATATATATTATTATTATTATACTAATATAGTATATTATATTATATATATTATACTAATATAGTATAATTATTAATATTATACTATATTATTATTTTTGTATATAAATAATATAGATGATAGCATATGTTATACTACCTTTCCACATTTAATGGAATATTTAAGTGATACACAAATCTCAATTTCCTAATCATTTTCTTGACCTTAATGTATGTGTTACGTATATATTAAACCTTTATCACTAAGAACTTTCAGGTGCTTAATCACAATCGTTTTAAAGCAACTTTGTAACATTCATTTTGAACTTCTGAGTTAAGCACTTTTTTTCTTAGCCCCCTAGTTGCCTCTTTCTTGAATTCTCTTTTCTTTCCTCTAGACTCTAAAGTGGCCATTTGGGGCAGGGATGAAGGGTCCAGAAAGACTGCACAGGAAGAGATGTTTTCCAGTCCTCATATCTGAAAGGATTTTTGTTTTGCCCTCAGTTTTGATTAATAGTTTATCTGGGTACAGAATTCTAAGTTAAAATAATCGTTCTGCATATCTTAAAGACATCCTCCCTTTTTTAATAGAACGAAGTATTATTACTGACAACTGTGATGGTAGTCTGATCTTTGTTTCTTGATGACAACCATTCTCCCAAACCCTGAAAGCTTCTAGTACCTTCTCTGTATACTTAGCATTTTGATATTTCATAAAGATGTATTGAAGTGGGTTTTTTCTTTTTTTTTTTTTTTTTTTTTTTCTCTTTTTTTTTTTTTTTTTTTGTTGTTGTTCTTTCCTTTCTGGTTACTTTGGTAGTCACAGCCCAAAGATCTGTGGGTTTTCTCCAGTCTAAGATATCTGTGTCTGTGTCTCTAACCATATCTCTGTCTCTGTCCATCTATATCTACCTATATAGCTATCATCATTCATTCTCTCATCTCTTTCTCTTGGATAAATATTCACCACCTGGACTGTGTTCTGTATCTTATGCCTTTTAAAATATTTTCTATATCTTTTATGTTTTTATTCTACATGTTGATAGCCTTATCTTTCTTTTCCATCCTTTCCTTTTGAGTTTTAAAAAATATTTCAGCTACCTTTAATTTTGAAGAATTCTTTTTCTTTAAATGATTTCATAGCATCAGGTTACATTTGAGGGATGTAAGATTTTCTACAACGTCTGTAAGGAAAGAAATTGGAAATCTCTCAAAGTTCCTCTTTTCCCTATAGAAACTGTTTCAGCTGACATTGAGTGTTCTCTTTGTTCATCTTTTTTCCTTTTGTATTGTAATATTTTCTCAAATATCAGAGGCTATTTGTCTATTCATAATAATGAAGTTCTCAATTTCTTAACATAGGTAGTGAATTTGGGTTTCCTCTGTTTGCAGGATTCATCCTGAGATTTATGGGTTGGGAGAGCACAAGCTGGCTATTCCTTGCACTGATGCCAAATGCAAAGGACTCTGTAAGGTACACCAGCTTCCCTGACAGGAGCTCAGGCCAACTGTTACTTTTTAAGGTTTTTTTGCATCACTGTTTATGAGGAATATTATTATTCTGTGGTTTTCTTTTTATGTAATGGCTTTTTCTGGTATTGGTATCAGGATAATTCTGGTCTCATAGAATGAGTTGAGAAGTGTTTCTTCTATTTTATTGAAGAGTTTGTGCCAAATTGATGGATTTTTTTTTTTTTCCCAAATGTTAGGTAGAATTCACCAGTGAAGCAAAATGGGCCTGGAATTTTCTTTGTGGGAAGTTTTTAAACTATTAATTCAATGTGTTTAGTGAATCTACCGCGATATCTATTTCTACTTAAGTGAATTTTGGCAGTGTCTCACAAAATTTAGCCATTTCTGTAAGTTGCTGAGTTTACCAGTATAAAGTTTATTTCCTAATTAGCATTTTAATATTTATGTAATCTGTAGTGATGTGTCCCCTCTTTCACTTCTGAAATTGGTAAATTGTGTCTTCTTTCTTTTTCTCTGATCATTATGACTAAAGATTGATCAACTTTACTGATCTTTTCAAAGAAGCCATTTTTAGTTTCATTGATTTTCTCTACTGTCTTCCTGTTTTCTGCCCCCATTTTACTACTCCTTTTTCTCTATTTTCAGTTTAATTTTTTTCTAATTTTTTAAAATGAAAACTTAGGGCAATAACTTTAGACATTTCTATTTTTCAAATATAAACATTTTAATGCTATAAACTTCCCTTTAAGCACTGATTTAGCTTCATCTTACCAATTTTGATATACCATATTTTTTTAATTCAGTTCAAAGGATTTTCTAATTTGCCTTGATTTCTTCTTTGATCTATGGTTTATTTAGAAATACGTTGTCTAGCTTCCAAATTTGTGGGGATTTTTCAGAGATCTTCCTGCCATTATTTCTAATTTAATTCCATTGTTGTAAGAGAAAATAATTTTTAGGATTTAAATCCTCTTAAGTATATTGAAATTTGTTTTATGGCTCAGAATATCATCTCCTTTGAAAAGTATTCCATGTGTACTTGAAAATAATGTGTGTTCTGCTGTTGTTTGGTGGAATGTATGTAAATGCCAATTATTTAAGCTGATCAATGGTACTGTTCAAGTCTTCAATATTCTACTGATTTTTTAATCAATTATTGAGAGAGTGGTGTTAGAATCTCCAACTATAATTGTGGACTTGTCTGTTTTTCCTTTTCCTTCTATCAGTTTTTGTTTTATTACTTTGAAGTTCTGTCATAGGAACACAAACATTTAGGATTATGTGTTCTTGATGAATCAACTTCTTGTATCATTATGAAATGTTACTTTTTATCTCTGGTAATATTCCAACTGCTTTCTGAAAATGTATTTCTGAAAATCTTGGAATCTCTCATTTTTCTTCCTTTCCTATCATGTTAAGAATTTACTATCTTTTGGACATTTTAGTGGTCATTTCAAATATAGGAAGGAAATGTGTTTAGCCATCCATCTTGATCTTGAAGTAGAAAAACCCCTAAACTAAACTTTTAAGACCATTGCCTCATTCAGCAATGTATTTCTGTGGCTACATTGGCTGTAGGATAAGGGATTGTTTCAGACAAGCTTAAGGGGATTTTATGGAAATATGAGTCAGGGTTATAGAATAACTGGGTCCTTATGAGGTGAACCCAGAGGTTCTAGAGGTTCTAGATCCATAACAGTACTGGGAATTCACGAGGAGTCTAGAAATCTGATCTCTGATTCATGCCTGATTCATTTTCTTTCTAGCTTGTTCATTCCTTCCTCTCTATGAATCATTTTTTCTGTCTCATTGTTTCTGCTTCTTTATAACATTAGATTGCCTTGGTCAAAGTACTTAATCTCTCTATGCCTTGGTCTCTGGAAGTAATAACAAGGTTTATTTCCAGGTTTATTGTGAGGATCACTAAAAACACAGACGAGCACATAGTATTAATGTAATATGTCTTACCCATTACTATTTGGCCTAAAATAAAACCTGGCTAAGAGATGTAATATCTATGACTAGCCTATACATCCATTTCATTGTTCATTAGGTGTGCCAAGTTTTATTATATTGCTCCATTTTTCTTATATAAGATCATGTGATAACTTTCTTTTGGAATTTAGTATCAGGAAAAAGCTTATCTCTCTTGAAGAAATGATATGTTTCCTTTCATCGGGTAATGAGGATTCTCTAGTCCGTCACATCTCCCTTTTTGCCCAGTCTGCCCAGAAGTTCAGAGTGAAATTTAATGTTTCTTCAGGAGAACTATATTAACCCTGATGGGGAGTATATTTATATACTTTTCCTTTATTTGCCTTTCATTTTCTATATATAATCTGACAGCTATATAATATAAAACATTAATTTTAAGTTTCTCCAATCCTCTCCAGAAAGAAAGTTAACAAGAAATAAAGCATTATTTTATGTAAGTCAGAAGAATCTTAAAGGAGAATGAAACACTGCTTTCAAAGAACTCTGAGTCTAGAGCAGAATCCTTTCCTTATGGCAATTCACAACAAGAAAGACATTTTACATTGCAATTCAGTACATGTACATATATATTTCACATATGTATGTATATGAAACAAAATGTAAAAGCACTAATACTCAAAATGTTCTGATCTCTTTGTAAATATTAACTCAATTAATCCTCATAACCATTCCATGAGCCAGGCCCTCTGATTGTTACCCCTATTTTTTACATGAGAAAACTGAGGCACAGAAAGGTTAAGTAACTTGGCCAAAGTTGACCAGTTACCTTGTTAGTAAGTATAAAGCTGGGTTTGAGTCCAGGGAGTCTGGTTTTAGAACCCATGCTCTATTTCATTACATCTGGCAACCCGCTCTATGTAATGAACCCCTTTCTAATTCTATAGTCTTTCATATTTTAAATGCTTATCATGATACCCAAACTCATGGGTCATAATCACTACCCACTAATGGACCACAACCTTAGATTTTTAAACATTAATCAGGAACGAAAAAAAACCCAAAACACATGTACATGACTGTCAATGGCTATTAAGAGAGTTCAAGCAGGCACTCTGAACTCTTACCATGTGAGTGAGGATGGATCAAAGGAGGCCTCACAGGGCAAGAAACAGTTAAGCTGAGGCTGGTAGAGAAGTTTATCAAGTACACAAGGCATGGGAGAAGGAGAAGGGCATTTCAGGCAGAGCACATATATAAGGCTACAAAGGGGTGAAAGATCCCCATTCATCAACTGCCCCAACACCTGTGAGCCAAGCACTGTATGAGTACTGAGGACGCACATGTGAGCAAAGTAGCCATGGCTCCATACATACATACAAATACATACTATATATATTTATTTATAAACATATGTGTATTTATAAACACACACCTCCCAGCTCAAAGTACAGAGTATTTAAAATGATCTCAGAGACTCATCCCAGTACAAGATTTTGAAAATTTCCAAATAATCTAATTAAAAATAATAGAGGAAAAATATTTCCTACAAATTTATATATTCAATTTAATAGACCAACATATGCATTGTGGGAGTCCCAGGAGGAGAACAGAGATTCTTTTAAGAAAAGTGGTGAAAACTTCCCAAGTTTCATAAATGTCATGAATATAAATATTTGAGAAATTCAACAAACCCTAAGTAGGAAAATTCAAAGAGATACACATTGAGGCACATTATAATCAAACTCCCAAAGGCAAAGACAAAGAGTGAATCTTTAAAGCAGCAATAGAGAAGCAACTCAACACAGCATCCTCAATAAGGTTTTAAGCAGATTTCTCACTAGAAACTTTGGAGGCCAGAAAACAGTGTCTTTTTTTTTCTTTTTTAATTGGGGTATAGTTGTTTTACAATGTTGTGTTAGTTTCTACTGTACAGTGAAGTGAATTATATATTCAAAATGCTAAAAGAAAAAAACTGTCAACCAATAATCTTACATCTGGCAAAACTGTCCTTCTAAAGTGAGGAAGAAATTAAGAACATTCCCAGATAAACAAAAGCTGAGGAACTTTATTTCTACTGGACCTGCCCTGCAAGAAGTGCTAAAAGGAGTCCTGCAGGTTGAAAAAGAGTAACCTGAAGTCATATGAAGAAATAAAAGTCTCAGTAAAGGTAGACACATAGTCAATTATAGACGCTAGTATTTTTGTAACAATAGTTGGTAACTTCACATTTTGTTTTCTACATAATTTAAGAGACTAATGCATTTATAAAAATAATTATTCTAAGAACTAGCAGTATTGTATATTTGATTTGTAACTCCACATGTTGCTTTCTACATAATTTAGGATATAGCATTAAAAAAATAATTATTAATGTATGTGTGGGAGCAGAGGGTATCTGTAAATCTCTATACCTTCCCGTCAGTTTTGCTGTGAACCTAAAACTCTAAAAAAATAAAGCCTTTCAATAACAAAATGATTAGTTTGTTTTTTGGATGCAAAATGTATAAAGATGTAGTTTTACAACATCAATAATCAAGAGGTAGGAATGGACCTCTCAAGAAGCAAAGTTTTTGTGTTAGTGAAGATAAACTGGTATAAATTCAAAACAGAGGTTATAATTTTAGGATATCAGATGTAAGCCCCATGGCAACCACAAAGAAAATAGTTACAGAATATACACAAAAGGAAATGAGAAGGGAATTCATTGGTTTCACTACAAAAAAAAAAAATCAACATAAAAGAATACAGTAATGCAGGAAATAAGGAACAAAGAAGCTATAAGGTACATAAAAAACAAATAGTAAGTGACAGAAGTCCCTCCTTATTAGTAATTACTTTAAATGTAAGTGGATTAAACTCTCCAATCAAAGGACAGAGACTGGAAGAATGAATAAAAAAACGTGATCCAACTATGTGCTGTCTACAAGACACTCACTTTAGATCCAAAGACACAAATAGGTTTAAAATGGAATGATAGAGAAAGATATTTCATGGCAATAGTAACAAAAAGAGAGTAGGAGTGGCTATACTAATGTCCGACAAAATAGACTTGAAATTAAAAAAGGGCTATAAGAGACAAAGGAGGCCATAATATATTAATAACAGATCAAATACAGGAAGAAGATACAACTGTCATAAACGTTCATGCACTTAATAAGAGACCATCAAAATAAATAAAGCAAAAATTGACAGAATTGAGGGGAGAAATAGACAGTTATGCAATAATAGCTGGAGATTTCAATACCTGACTTTCAATAATGGATAGAACAACCAAACAGAAGATAAGTAAGAAAACAGAGGACTTGAACAATACAATAAACCAACTAGATGTAACAGATATATGCAGAACACTCTACCCAACGACAGAATACACAGTCTTCTCAGGGGCACACAGGACATTTTCCAGGATTGACCATATATTAGGCCAAAAATAAAGTCTTGAGAGATATCACACAAAGTACCTTCTTTGGCCACAACTAGAGTAGTCATTAAGGGAGGGAAAACTGGAGAATTCACAAATTGTGGAAATTAAATAACACACTCTTAAACAACCAATGGATCAAAGAAGAAATCACAAGGGAAATTAGAAAATACTTAGAGATGAATGAAAATGAAAACACAACATGGCAAAACTTATGGAATTCAGTGAAAGCAGTGCTAAAGGGGAAATTTATAACTATAAATGCTTAAATTTATAAAGAAGAAAGATCTTTTAAAAAACATTTAAAAACAAAAAGATCTCAAATCAACATTCTAACCTTACAATTTAATTAATTAGGAAAAGAACAAACTAAACCCAAAGCTTTCAGAAGAAAAAAAATAATAAAGATTAGGGCAGAGATAAATGAAATAGAGGATAGAAAAAGAACTCAATGAAAACAAAAGTTGGTTCTTTGGAAAGATCAACAAAATTGAGAAACCTTTAGCTAGATCAACTAAGAAAAAAACAGAGAAGACTCAAAGTACTACAATCAGAAATGAAAGTAGGCTTTGCTGTACAGCAGAAACTAACACAACATTGTAAAGCAACTATACTCCAATAAAAAGGAAGAAATGAAAAAGGAAGAAATGAAAGTACTATCAATTTTAGAGATAAAAAGGATTATTAGAGAGTACTGTGAACAACTCTGTGTAAAAAATTGGATAACCTAGATGAAATGGACAAATTCCTAGAAACAAAACCTACCAAGACTGAATCATGAAGAAATAATAAGCCTGAACTGACCTATAACTTGTAATGAGTCAGTAATAAAAAATCTCCCAACAAAGAAAAGCCCTGGATGATGGCCTCACTGATTCATTCTACCAAAAATGTAACGGACTAACACAAATTCTTCTCAAACATTTCAAAAAACTGAATGGGAGAGAACACTTCCTATTTTGTTCTATTAGGCCAGCATTGCCCTGATACCAAAGTCAGAAAAAAATACTTCAAGAAAAGAGAACTACAGACAAATATCTCTTATGAACATTAATTCAACAAAATACTAGTGAAGTGAATTCAGCAGCATATTAAAAGGATTATACATCATGGCCAATTGGAATGCAAGGATGGTTCAACATACTAATACTTATCAATGTAATACATCATATTAAAAAAATGAAGAAAAAATTACCATATGATCATCTCAATGCAGAAAAAGTATTTGACAAAATTAAATACCCTTTCATGATAAAATACTCAACAAATTAGGAATAGAAGGAAACTGCCTCAACATAACAAAACTCATATATGAAAAACTCTCAGTGAGCATCATACGCAACAGTGAAAGACTGAAAGCTTTCCTCTACGATTAGAAACAAGGCAAGAAGGTCCAGTTTCATCACTTCTATTCAACACAGTACTTAGAGCAATTAGGCAAGAAAAAGAAATAAAAGGCATTCAAACTGGAAAGGAAGAAGTAAAATTATCTCTGTTTCTAGCTGTTGTGATTTTTATATGTCAAAAACTCGCAAGATTCCACAAAAAGCTATTAGAACTAATAAACAAATTCAGCAAAGTAATAACAAATTCTGGATACAAGATCAACATTCAAAATTCAGTAGTATATGTATATACTAAGAATAAATAATCTGAAAAGGAAATTAAGAAAACAATTCCACTTACAATAACAAAAATAATAAAATAAAATACTCAGGAATTAACTTTACCAAGGAGGTAAAGGACCTGTGCAATGAAAACTATAAAACATTGCTGAAAGAAATTAAAGAAGACATAAATAAATAAAAAGACATCTTATGTTCATGGATTAGAATATTTAATATTGTTTTGATGTCGATACTACCTAAAGCAATTTATAGATTCAATGCAATCCCTATAAAAATACCAATGACAATTTTATTAGAAGTAGAAAAATTCATTCTAAAATTCATATGTAATGTCAAGGAACCTGAATAACCAAAATAATCTTGAAAAAGAAAAAAGGTGGACTCAACACTTCCTGATTTCAAAACTTACTACACAGTTACAGTAATCAGCATGGTGCTGGCATAAAGACAAACATATAGACCAAAGGAATAGGATAGAGAGCTCAGAAATAAATCTTCACATATATGGTCAAACAATTTTTGACAAGGGTATTAAGACTATTCAAAAGGGAAAGGACAGTTTTTTTCAACAAATGATGATGGGAAAACTAGATATCCACATGCAAAAGAATGAAGTTGGATGCTTACCTAACACTAGAGACATAAATTAACTCAAAATGGATCAAAGACCTAAACACAGTAGCTAAAAGCATAAAACTCTCAGAAGAAATCATAGGGCAAAAGCTTTACAACATTGGATTTGGCAACGATTTCTTGGATATGACAGCAAAAGTACAGGCAACACAAGAAAAAACAGACAAATTAGACTTCATGAAATTAAAAAACTTTGTCATCAAAGGATAGTATCAACAGAGTGAAAGGCAATCAATGGAATAGGAGAAAATAATTACAAATCACATATCTGATAAGGAATTAATACCCAGAATATAGAAGTATTCCTAAAACTTAATAATAAAAAACAAACAACTCAATTCAAAAACAGAAAGGACTTGAATAAACAGTCCTCCAAAGAAGAGATCCAAAGGACCAATAAGCACATGAAAAGATGCTCAACATTACTAATCACTGGAGAGATGTAAATCAAGATCTCAGTGAGATACCCCTCACACTCATTATGATGGCTACTAGCATGAAAGCAGAAAACGATAAATCTTGGTGAAGATGTGAAGCAACTGTAACCCGTGTGCATTGTTGGTGAGAATGAAAAATGGTACAGCCATTGTGGTGGCAGAATGGTGTTCTCAAAAAATTTTAAATAAAGTTATCAAATTATTCAGTAATTCCACTCCTGGGTATATACTCAAATGAATTGAGAACAGGGTCTTAAGGAGATATTTATACACCCGTGTTCACAGGAAACATTATTCACAATAGGTAAAACACTGAAGCAGCCCAAGTGTCCATTGACAAATGAATGGATAAGCAAAATATAAACATACCATGAAATATTATTCAGCCTTAAAAAGGAAGGAAATTGTTACAAATGCTACAACATGGAAGAAACTTGAGGATACTGCAAGCCCTAGGAAAGCAAAAGAGTACTTGTGAGCCCATAATCTGATTTTGCTTTAAGTACTGAGATGACACTGTTTACTATAATATCTCCATTTTCCAACATGGAAAACAGAATAGGGTATGGATATGAGTTAGGGGGATGATTTTCATAGAATTGCAGCAGTATCAACATTTTGAGGATTACGTTTTAACTATAACAGAGAATGGGAAAGAGTCAAATTCGTTTCAGATATTCCCATGCCAGCTTTTCTTAATATGGACAGAACACAGTATCAGAAACAAAGCTCAACTTAGTAAAATCATCTTGCCCCATGAATTATGCATGATGAGGCTTGGTCATTGTTCACCCCACTTTTAATTCCAACTGATTCAACCTCTGTAGTACCTGGGTGCTTATGCCTTTTTATCATTTTGTTCTTCATTACTAAATTTCCCAAATGATTTCTAAATAGAGTGCCATTATGCACTTCCAGGTTTATGAGCTATTGTAGGAAAAGTCACATTCTCTGGCTATATTCTACACATTTCTAAAGCAGTAGGTTTATACTCAAAGCAATCTTATGGTAGTAACAATAAGTTTAAGCAATTTATAGACATTTTAAAAAACTGTTTACAATAGCTCAGTGGGCTCTGCAAATTATATTGTTTAGTACAGCATAAAAAATTTCTGAAAAGTTTACTATAAGTTGAAATTAAAAAAAAATTCCCCTCATTAGTTAGCTTTACCATTTGAAATGTATCTCACTAAAAACTCTGTCTTCTAAACATGATGAATATGATACCTAGCACAAAGTAAATATGTAACTATACATATTTAAAGAAAAATGATAAATTAATATTACTACCTATATCAAGACAAAGTTAATGCAAAATATTTAGGATATTTACATTATAACTTTTAAAAGCCAAAGAAAAATGATCTATGACAGTTAATGATAATAGCTGAAGTGAGAATTGTCTACATGTGTTTCATATAGAGAATCTCTTTTAACTTCCACAAGAATGTCCTATTATTATTATGGTCTCCAAATAGTTGTGGAAATCAAAGATTAGCAAAGTCAGGTAACCTGCAAAAAATTACAGAAGTATTAATAGCAGAGCCAAATTTCCAGCTGAGGAAGAAATCATCTCCCCTAACAGCCAGAGCTGCAATGTCATGATTCCTATGCTTTTCCCTTACAAAGATTTTTTTTAGGTCTATTTAGAGCTGATAAGTTTAAACACCATATGTGAAAATAATATTTTAAAGAAAACTTTTTTTAACATCTTTATTGGAGTATAATTGCTTTACAATGTTTAGTTTCTGCTGTATAACAAAGTGAATCAGCTATATGTTTACATATATCCCCATATCCCTTCCCTCTTGCATCTCCCTTCCACCCTCCCTATCCTACCCCTCTAGGTGGTCACAAAGCACCAAGCTGATCTTCCTGTGCTATGCAGCTGTTAAAGCAAAGACATAAATGCCTAAGAAATTGGCATTTCTGTGTTCCGTTGACATTTGAAATCTTTCCTCCTTTCGTATTTATTTAGACTTGGCTTTGGTGTAAATTTGAGATCCTTTTTGCACTTATTAAACAATTTTTAAAAGTGCCTTTCAACTGCATTTTTTTAAATTCCCAAATTGTAAACTTTATTGATATCAATATTCTTTTTAAAAACTTTATTGTCAAAAATTCTTTTCTTTCCTAGTTTCACATCTTAGAGATCTGCTGTGGAAGACAGTATCAGAATGTAAATAAGTAAATAATAAAAATAAAAAGGAGTGGCATCTCTCCTGTGTTCCCATGTGTATTCTCTGCTGTTGCTTTTTTTTATACATTCAGGAGAAAGTAAGGAATAGTTGTCTCTCCACTTCAGAACACCAAAATCCTGTCTCTTTTTCTTGAATAAGGAAGAAGATCTTAAAACCCAATTTGCTACTTAGAAGGAAAGAGGGTCATCTTCCTTTCCTTCTCTCTCCTGCCTATTCCTGTTAGTCAAGTAACCATTTATTCAGCAATTGGCATCTTCAGAAAGTTTAACTGGCAAACCTCTGCATGGAATTTAATTTATTACTTTAAAAGAGATGCAAAATGTTAAGATAAAACTAGATGATATCACAAAATTATTCAAAAGTAAACAAGATGAATGAAGCAGAGGAAGAGCTCACCTAAAGGGGCCTAAATTCCCATAATGTTATCATGAAATAGTATATCGTGAATAAACATCTTCACCTTGTTACAGATACTTTGAGTGCCTGACCATGGAGCAAATCCAAATGCTAAATTTTCTCATAACAAGTATATCTGTAGTTTGTAAAAGCACCTTTGGAAGACAGTTTTGGAATATTTTCAAGATGAAAACCTAAGATGGGCAAAATGCTAATTTACTTTAACTGAGTAAGTATAATACAGTTCAAAGGCAGGAGAGAGAGGTTGTGCTGCCCAAGTGACGCTCAGTAAACACCAATTGGTGACGCTGAAAGATATTCTGAAAGAAAGCAATATCTTGGAGATGTACACAATTTTGAGCTAAATCTATTCTTCTGTATAACAGAACTTGATATCTGAAGCAGAAAATAATATTAAGCAGATTAACATTCTCTGTCCCTTGATAATTTTGCTTATTAGTATCCTCATATACACAGCTAAAGCTGTAAAAACTGCCCCCAGAAAATTTTATTTGAATCTATAAATACACTTTTATTACTTAGCTACTCAAAGCAATTATGATATGATAATAAGTGATACTTTAAGTATCACTTAAATAATGCATTCTGATAATATAGTACAGAATAAAAAAGCACAAAGTACAGAACTACAACATGCCCTTCTTTAGTTGGTAAAGATCAGTTAAATACTATCAATGGACTATTCAACGGCTTATCTAAGAAAGTCAAATTACCAGCGTCAACTATGTTGTACTTTAGTACAATACGTTTGAAAAAAATATACCTATTAGGCACAGCAATAATCTGGTCACTTAAAAAGTAATAAAGTATAGTAGAATTCCTTCTGTAAATGTGGATGATAAAAAACTCAGAAGCCCTTTGCCTTTGACCCATTTTACCCCATTCCAAGGTAAAATGATCCCCCATCAATTGGGTTTGACCATTCCAGAAAAAACTACTTTAGCTTGTCTTGCTCAATTACTCACTTAAATTTTATACTCTTACTTGTAAACATATAACATTTTTGAGGAATTAAACTTCCTCAATACAACAGTTAAACTAGCTACCTACAACACTGAACTAAAAAATGTTGTAATCAAAAAATATTCACAGCAGGATACCTATTTCATGGTGTTGGTAATCCAACATTTATTCTTCACTAATTTATTCATTTAACAGCAAGTTATTGAGCTCCGCCCGAGTGCCAGGCCCCGTTTAAGTCCTGGGGACACAGTGGCGTACACACAGACACGTTCCTGTCCTGTGGGGCATCCATTCCACTAGGGATGACACAGCTGATGTACAAACTCCCAACAGAAGATGAGGACCAGCTGACTGCAGAAATACACCCAGGTGATTTGACTGGGAATAAGTGTGAGTGGGGTGAGGGCTCCTTGATTATGGGGTCAGGGAATAGCAGACTGAGGTCACATTCAAGGTGACACCTGCATGACAAGAAGTGTCAGCAGTAAGGCCACACTGAAAGGAGTGAATGGTAGAGAGAATGGGGGATAAGGCCAGAGAGGTCAGCAAAGCCCAAATCACACACAGCTTTAGGTCATGATGAAGAGTTTAGAGTTTATCATAAGACCAATGGGAAGCTCTTGGAGGGTTTTAAACAGGTGAGTGTCCCCATGATCTAATTTTTAAAAGGTCATTCTCGTGGCTGAATTGTGGTGGAATTCAAGGGGATTTTAGAAGAGCAAGTAGGAGACTCTTCTAGTGATCTTGGCAAGAGATGATGGTGACTATGCAATGAAGAGAATAGATGAACACAGGATAAGTTTTGGAGTTATATCTGATAGTACCTACTGATGCATTAGATGGGGGAGTGGTGGTGAAGGCAAGGTGAAACTCAAGGCTGCCTTGGTACCATTTACTGAACTGAGGGAAGACTGGGGGAGGGATATTAGGAGGGGGGAGTGTGAGGGGCAGCAGAGGTAAAGCAAGAGTCCAGTGGGGGGCCATGTTAACCTTAGAATGTGTATTAAAAATTCAAGTAAATATGTCAAGGAGACAGTTGGATATAAAAATTTGAGGTAATGGAGAGGTCAGGGCTGGATTTATAAATGTGATAGCCATAAGGTATTGCTTGTATTTAAAGCTATAGGACTAGATCCAGGTAGAGAGTGTAGCTGGAGTAGAGGGTCAAAGACCCACCCCTAGAACAATCCACCATTGAGAGTTTGAAAACAGAAAAGCAGCCAGCAAAGGAGACTGAAGGCAGCATAGTTGAAGAGTTTGGAGGAAAACCATAGAACATGGCATCCTGGAAGCCACAAGCACAGAATGTTCAAGGACAGAGTATTCATCTCTATCAAATAATGTGAAGACATCAGGCAAGATGAGGACAGAAACATGACCATTAGATGTAATAAAAATGGAGGACATCAGTCACAGTAAACAGATTTCAGTGAGTTCTGGGTCTGGAAACCTAGTTAGAGTCAATTGAGCTAAGAATGCGATGTGGAAAGATGGAGACAATGCTTCTGGTTACTGCGAAGGGTACAGAAAAATGGGGTAGAAACTGGAGGAGGATAAGAAGTCAAGGGAGATACTAGGGTAGATACGAATGTTAGTGAGATTGCTTCAATGTAAAAGGAGAAACTGATGATATAGCAAGAAAACACATTTAACTGGTGGAGAAAGTCTTGGAACAAGTAAGAGGGGATGGTATCCAGAGCACAAGTAGAGACATCATCCTTAGACAAGAACAGGAACTCTCCACCCATTGCAATAGGTGGGACACAGAGTGTGAGTTTATGTATTAGTAGGTTGGTATGTTTTGGAGTAGATGATGAAGTGTTATTCTGGGACTAGACAAAGAACACATCCATATTACAGGATATCAAAGCTAGTGTACATGAATTATTTAAGTATATATTTCTGTTATCATCTTAGGGAAGAATAAGGCAGTTTAGAGAAGAATTTGAGAATATATCTTAGATACTGCTTTTGTCTGATTGGAAATTTGATTCACCAATTTCTCCCCTTTATATTCTTATATACTGAGGATCTGTGACGCACCAGTTTGATCATTTTGTAATGCTAACAGATATGGAGTCAAACTCAAAATCTGTCTTCCTTGGCAAGTTTTATCCAACATCTTAATTTTCTCTGATTTTTTCCAGACCTCTAGGCTGCACCTCACAGTATAATTATGCAACTCATTCACTGCATGTTTATTTCCTGCTTGTATTATTTCAAATAGAGACAAGGATAAGACCAAGTACTTTATACTAAAATAACATTGTTTTCCCCTCTGTGAAAAACCTAGTGTTAGATATAAAGTAGGCACTTAATAAATGTTTGCTGACCAATTTATCTTTTAGAGTTCAATGGCTGATAAAAAGTTTTACACAGAAATTCTTTGGAATATGCATAATTCCTCATGGCACCTGCTGGGTGCTGCTGAGAGATGCTGAAATCAATTTTCTCCTTTACATGCTATTCAATTTGTTTGGGGCAAGGTCTACAAGGTATATCCATCAGGAGCATAATAGTGAGCCAAGTACAAGTTACCTTCCTACTAAGGTTTGCACCCACTATCTTTGAGCTTTGATATAAAAAAGTATTCAAGTGTAGGAAGCTTTAAGGAGAATTCAACAGTAAGGGTTGAGAATTACCCAGGGCTACTTGTGTTCTGTAGCATAATATGGATTTGAAATCAATTTGGTAATATCCTTAGTGAAAAAAAAATATTTGTAACAGAACACTCATTAACATAGCCTATTTTGCATTGTCTTATAATAATGTTTTCTTCAGTGCAGACTGAAAGCAGATATTAAGTATATAGATGTCTAATTTGTTAAAATATGTGAAGCATAAGTTTAATTCCAAATTTAATTCCTAATTCTTAAGCCAATTATAGCTATTTAGGTATCATTATATTTCAATCAGAAAGCAAATATCACTCATATACATTTTTCTTTTAAGAAGGAATTGTATCATCAGACAACACTGACCTTTAATTTTGTCCAATAGGCTACCATGGAAAACTAATGAATTAGCAATTAGAATAGCAGTTAAAAACCAAAGGTCCCAGATATTACACTTGGCAGTCAATACAACTCCAAGGAAGACAGTGATTATAGCTACTATAAATTTTGTCACTCTATAAAATAAAGCAGCTACTGATAGAATGAACTATTCCATTTTTCCATGCTATATGCATACTGACAATTATCTAATGAAATATATCAAGAGACTTAGAATTTTAGACTATGTGAAAACCTATACCAAAACCATCAATACGAATACCCTGTCAGTGGAACTCCATAGCACTAGGCAACATTAATAGAGACAATCTTTTAAAAGCATTTATTGTATAAAATATTTTTGAATAGTTGAATAGTTGAATCATTTAATGAATTCTGTAAGATGCATGTGCATATATAAGATTTCTATTTGTCAATACTTACATATAAAAATCTGATAACAGAGTCACCAAGTCTATAGGTAAGAAATATTAAACCTGTTTAGCTATTATTCTAGGTTTCTATTTATTTCTCACTAACCTACTTGGATTTTTATACTGTTTTTACTCAGATCATAAATTAGGTTCTGACTAGCCGTAAAATGGCAACGTTTACTTTGTTCATTAAAAAAATAAATCCAGACAATTTAGAATTATTTTTAAATTAACCAATAAACTATGATCCATTAATTCTTTTTGTGGGTTCTTGGCAGGAGAGAGAATATACATTAGTAAGGGATTTTTTTTTAAATCACCAGGAAAAAAGATATATGAATCCTTCTCTTAAAGTTTTTTTTTCTCCCCCATGGAGGCAATATACCTTAAAATGGAAGTTATTAAGCAATTAATAACACAGAATAAACTAAAATATTGCAAATATGATAGTATAATATCTTGGTAAATATGAGAATTTTGAAAGTCATAAAATTAAAGACTGATATGTGTAAGATCAATAGACATGATTTATGACTTTAATATGAGCTTTAATTTTTTTTTTTTTTTTGCGGTACGCAGCCCTCTCACTGTTGTGGCCTCTCCCGTTGCGGAGCACAGGCTCCGGACGCGCAGGCTCAGCGGCCATGGCTCACGGGCCCAGCCGCTCCGCGGCATGTGGGATCCTCCCAGACCGGGGCACGAACCCGCGTCCCCTGCATCGGCAGGTGGACTCTCAACCACTGCACCACCAGGGAAGCCCTGAGCTTTAATTTTTAAATGCTATGTTCCAATAAAAAAGTGGACTGCACAGGAAAATTGAAATTTCAATAAAGAATCAAGACAAACTTTATATTAAAGTACCTTTAAGAGGTATATACTTACGCAGCAACCTCCTCTTTTGACAATCCTTTGAAATTCACCTCCAGATAATGATCTATGTCGTCTTTTTCTTTGATCAATTGAGACCTAAATGAAATGGAAAGAAATAATAAAGCACTGCATTAAATCGAGTTGAAAAGCTACCAAACATATAAAATGCCACCAGAAGAACAGAAATATTCTGGGGACAATATCATAGATAATAAATGTTCTGTAAAAGCTATAGAGTTAGGTTGTTCATTGATAATTTCAAAATTTTAATTTTCTTGAATGGAAAGAGGCAGAGAAGAATACTAACCTCAGTGTGTAAACAGATAAAACACCAACACATTAAAATACTCGCATTCTTAAGTAAATAGGGTTTTCTCCTCAAAGCATTATAACATCTTCCATTTTACTCATGTTCTCTCATAATATAACTTTCCAGCTACAGAAGTCAGATTCTGTTTGGCACAGGATCTTGAACTAATAATACTTATTTGATACAAATGTGTTAAAATTATTGGTTGCAAACATTACAGAATTTTGCTCTGACATGCTGTTTGAGTGGTTTTTAAAATCACACATAAAACTCAAATTATTGTTAAAAGTTCAAGGTGAAAGTGATTTTAAGAAGACTTTAATGAGAAATATATTACACATGTAGTATGTTCAATCTTCATACACCTGGCACCTTTAAAAATAAGCAGACTATGAACATCTTATGACAATAGGAGTATGGGATACACAGATACCTTTTTATTCAGAAGCTAATGGAGAATGTTGATACAAAGCTTTGCCTTAAATGGTTATGATAAAAATGTTTTTCTTCAATAAAATGAATACAAAAAAATTTTCTTTAAAATCTCTCTTATTCTAGGGATGTGAGACTGGGCTATGTTTTTGCTCGTGTTGAAAAGAAAATGTAATCTCAATTATTACAAAAGACAGGAAGAAGAAGCTAGCTATTTCAGATTTTGTAAATACATCACATTATTCAAGAGGAAAATGGAAAATAAGAATGTATATACTGGAATTATGCATCTATTGAAACTTTTCTGTTTTTCACATTATTTGAAAATAAAATTACAATTTTCTACACTTCTATTTTACTCTTTCTACAGTTTTCAATTCTATTACCAAAGAACTTTGATGGTAGTTCAGCTGAATGTATTTATTTTGGTCCAGGGGCTTTGGTCTTTGCCAGAAATACCAAAAATGAGGTATGGTCCTTCTCAGAACAGAGTAGTCTCATAATACTTTGATCATTATGCCTTGTAGGAATTGAAAGGTAAGCATAAAAAAAATCAAACCTATATACAGGTTTTAATTTTCTTGAATGGAAAGAGGCAGGGAAGAATACTAACCTCAGTGTGTAAACAAATAAAACACCAACACATTAAAATACTCTGCATTCTTAAGTAAATGGGTTTTTCTCCACATCCACCTATCCTATATATAGGTTTATATTGAGAAATAATATGTGCATTACTAAAAATCAATAAAACTATAAGTGGAAATTTCTAAATAACACAATCTTAGTTAATATTCATAATTATGATAAAATACAACAAGTTCCTGTCCTGCAGTTTTTCGGCTGCATTTGAAAACTCCATAAGCTCAGCAGACATTCACAGGCAGTGGTGGTTCAATGATGCATTTTCAAGCCCCAGGATCATTTCAGGAGCTAAATCGTGCCTGCCAGTTTACCCCGGTAGTAAGACTGTGTCATCCTTCCTCCAAAACAGAAATCAGTGCTTGGGACCTTGTGGTTTAGATGCCATACATCTTTCATGCCTAAAGCTTCTGCTTTCAATTCTCCACACGTATTTTAAAAAGGAAATGTATTTCCAAAGCTTTACAGGAAGCACAATATAATGGTAATAGAAAATAAAATGATCAAATGAGTGCTAGCCTGCTAAATAAATAGATTCTTAATCTTTGAATGAGGTTCATCAATCCTTCTGAAATAGCAAATTTGAATATTCTGAATATAACAGTATACTTTTGTTTTCAAACAATTTTGTTTTCTGAGATATGCTATTTACATTTTTTACTGCAAGAAATTCGTTCTGTAGGAATAAAAAATGAAAGCCAGGGTCACGTACCTTGGAATTGTTCTGGGGGAACATGGCAGCTTCTGTCTGGCTAAGGCCGTAAGCTTTGGGCGTGTCATGCACAGTGGGGGCAGGGTGGTCATTTTGGACTACCAAAAGAAAAAAACCAGAAATGGTATTTTAAAGAATAAATCATTCAAAGAATCTTTTAAGACATTATTAGAGATCCACAGTCGGTTGTCTGAGCTGAGAATGCCTCTGTGTGTAGATCTATAGCTCTGTTATTCAGTCATGAAGCTCAGAGAGTGAATTCTGCAGGTTGCTTCTCTCATTATTTTCTTCTACTATCTGCCTTTTGGCCAATTTATTACTTGTCTGCACCTCCATCACAAAGTGGAAAAGGAGAAAATTTGATAAATGCATTGAAGATTCAGACAATTAGGAGCTTTGTTATGGGTTTTGTTAGTGGAGCTGGTTGCAATTAAAAAGTGAAGATTTTTAGGACAGCTATAGATTTCAAATGCTCATGCTTTTCTCTCCTGTTACAATCAATAATTAAAATTTTTTCGTACTTTGCTGTCTTCTAAAACTTTCTCACTCACAAATAAAGCCTTTCCCTTAGAAGTGATAAATGCTAAGAACAATTCTCAACAAGGAGACAGCTTCCCTGAGAGAGCACATAGCTACAACAGTGTACAGATCACTTCAAAACGTAGTGGTTTAATCGCACCAAAAAGAATAAAATACCTAAGAATAAACCTACCTAAGGAGGCAAAAGACCTGTACTCTGAAACCTATAAGATGTTGATGAAAGAAGTTGAAGACAATACAAACAGATGGAAAGATACACCATGTTCTTGGATTGGAAGAATAAATATTGTTAAAATGACTGTACTACCCATGGCAATCTACAGATTCGATGCAATCCCTATCAAATTACCAATGGCATTTTTCACAAAACTGGAACAAAAAATTTGAGAATATGTATGGAAATACAAAAGACCCCAAAGAGCCAAAACAATCTTGAGAAAGAAGAATGGAGCTGGAGGAATCACACTCCCTCATTTCACACTATACTACAAAGCTACAGTAATCAAAACAGTATGGTACCAGCACAAAAACAGACACAAAGATCAATGGAACAGGATAGAAAGTCCAGAAATAAATCCATACTCTTAAGGTCAACAAATCTATGATGAAGGAGGCGAGAATATACAATGGAAAAAAGACAATCTCTTCAATAAGTGGTGCTGGGAAAACTGGACAGTTACATGTAAAAGAATGAGATTAGAACATTCTCTAACACCATACACAAAATTAAACTCAAAATGGATTAAAGACCTAAATGTAAGACTGGATATAAAGTTCCTAGAGGAAAACATAGGCAAAACATTCTCTGACATAAATTGCAGCAATATTTTTTTGGATCTGTCCCCCAGAGTAATGGAAACAAAAGCAAAGATAAACAAATAGCACCTAATTAAACTTAAAAGACTTTGCACAGCAAAGGAAACCATAAACAAAATGAAAAGACAAGCTAGGAAATGAGAGAAAATATTTGCAAACAATGTGACCGACAAGGGATTAATTTCCAAAATGTACAAATAGCTCATACAGCTCAATATCAAAAAAGCAAACAACCCAATCAAAAAATGGGCAGAGACCTAAATAGACATTTCTCCAAATAAGACATACAGATGGCCAACAGGCACATGAAAAGATGCTCAACGTCACTAATTATTAGAGAAATACAAATCAAAACTACAATGAGGTGTCACCTCACACGAGTCAGAATGGCCATCATCAAAAAGCCTGCAAGTAATAAATGCTGGAGAGAGTGTTAAAAAAAAGGAAATCTCCTACACTGTGGGTAGGAATGTAAATTGGTGCAGCCACTATGGAAAACAGTATGGAGTTTCCTTAAAAAAAACTAAAAATAGAGTTACCATATGATCCAGCAATCCCATTCCTGGGCACATATCTGGAAAAGATGAAAACTCTAAATCAAAAAGATACATGCACCCCCATGTTCACAGCAGCACTATTTACAATAGCCAAGACATGAGAGCAACCTAAATGCCCATTGACCAATGAATGGATAAAGAAGATATGATACACACACACACACACACACACACACACACACACACACACACACAGTGGAAATATTACTCAGCCATAAAAAGAATGAAATAACGCCATTTGCAGCAACACGGATGGACCTAGAGATTATCATACTAAGTGAAGTAAGTCAGACAGAGAAAGACAAATATCATATGATATTACTTATATGTGGAATCTTAAAAAAAAATGATACAAATGACCTTATTTACAAAGTGAAAATAGACTCACAGATGCAGCAAAAAAAATCTTATGGTTACCAAAGGGGAAAAGGGGAGGGATAAATTAGAAATTTGGGATTAACAGATACACACTACTATATATAAAATAAACAATAGGATCTACTGTAGAGCACAAGGAACCATATTCAGTACCTTGTAATAACCTATACTGGAAAAGAATTTGAAAAAGAATATACATATATATATTCATATATATATATATATATATATATATAATTGAATCAATTTGCTATATACTTGAAACATTGTAAATCAACTATACTTCAACTAAAAAAAATGTAGCGGTTTAAAACAATAATCAAAGTAAAAAGAAGTCGTTTACTTTATGTGGGTCAGGAATTAGGAGAAAGCACAATGGGAATGGATGGCTTTTCTCTACTCAATTTTGACTGGGGCCTCTGCTGGGAAGACTCAGAAGCATGGGGATAACTCAGTGGTGGGAAACAGGAATTTCTGTAAGGTCTTCACTCATGTAACTGGTGGCTGATGCTACTAGCTGGGACCTCAGCTGGGGCTGTCTGTCAGAACACATACATGTGACCTCCTCATACAACTTGGGCTTCCTCTCAGTATGGCAGCCTCAGACTTCTTAGGTGGCAACTCAGGGCTCCAAAGGCAAGTACCCAAAGAAAAGCCAGATGGAAGCTGTATCCCCTTCTAGGGCCTGGCTTTGGAAGTCACATAGCATCTCTTCCACTGTAAAAATCGGCTGCTCACCAGTAGCCAAGGGATGAATAAGAGCAGAAAAAGATGAAGTCAGAGAAGCTAAGGAGAATCTGGTGCTGTTCTGATGGTATAGGGTCTTGAAAGTTACTGTAAAAAAATGTGACTTTTACTCTGATTGGAGGATTTTGAGCCCAGGAGTGACATGGTCTGAGTTACACCTTGAAAGGATTGCTCTGGCTTCTCTTTTGGACTTAGACTGCAGGGGGCAGAAGGAAAGGCAGTGGAGGCCAGTTGGAGGTTGCTGTGAAATCTGGGTGACAGAGAATGATAGAGGTGGACAGACATGGTCACAGCCGAGGTAGCACCACCTGTGGCCAGCAGAGACAAGATATTCCTCTAGTGCTACAAAGCCATGGGGGGACGGAGGGTGGAAAGCAATGAGATTTGAGGGAAAATCTTTTGAAATTCAGTGTAGAAATAGGCAGTTTTTTGTTTCTGAAAAAAAGATTATTACTCCAGCCTGAAAATAATTATTCACATAATTAAAGAGAATATTCTAATGGAGATCAGTGTCATGATATAACAGAATCCTGATTACCCAGATTATCAGTGCATGGTATGATCCATGAAATATAAGGTCAACTTATTTTTATACAGTTATAGCTTTAAAGCACTCAGTCTAAACAGCAAATGTTAGTCCTCTCCTCCAAAACAAACATTAGAAACGTAATGTATTATACTCCATAACTTCCTAATATAGTGACTTAACTCTTTTGTATTTAAAAATAAATCTATTTTTCTGATCACATGTTATATCAACTCTTTGAGTTAATTGGATAACCAGAACTTACTAAATGGCAGCATTATGTAGAACATGCGGCAAGAAGTTAAAACTAACATAGGATTAGACCTCGTGTACAGATTTGAAGGGCAAAGGCTCCCCAAACCTACCTCTTGTAAGCCTATTTCAGAGAAGCTGTGAAGACTCTACGTTCCAGAGTCCTCCAAGGATATGGAGCAAATCTGGGCCATCTCAGTTCTTAACCCAGACCTCTCTGCCCCCAGGGGATTTGGAAGGGGAAAGAAACAATGCCTGTGCTGGCTTCAGCACGCAGGTCCTTCCCTGACAAATTAAGACTTTGTTCTGAGAGCTCCCACTTTGGTCACCAAGGGCACTGGGCAGAGGTATCTCTGCATAATTGCAGGGACCTCTGAAGGGTTCCCCAAGGAACTTCAAAACGAGAAAAGAGTACTTGTAATTTCTCCCCAAACTAGGAAGACCCACCTACTTGTACACAGATAGAGGGATCAAACCCCAGAAGCTCCGATCCATCTCACATTCCCCATCAAGGTGTGTATAAGCCTCCCAAGAACTGGCCTACCAGGTTGGGACATAAAATTTATCCTTATTGATGTTTACTTGGGTCAGGCTGTTTTTCCTAGAAAATATAAGCCTCTAATGAAATCTTATGCAAATGTTATATACATGGAGAGGAAAACGTCTTCTTTGTCACCCAGATCAACTGCGATTTTTCTTTTTCAAAATCAGAGTCAACGTTCCAACCATTAAAGTTTCAGCTGCCAGTTCCTTCATTTTGCTCCTCTCTGATCTGAGAACATTAGCAGCAGGAGCACCTTTACTCTTAAATTTAGTTTAATGTAAGTATTGCAAGGCCTGCTGGCAAGCCTCAAGGCACAACTCTGAATGGGGGTGGTCAGGGCAGAATGATAAAGTGGGTGCTACTGCAGGAAAGGGAATGGTTCAGATTCAGGTATACAAGGGAGGATAATGAGAGGTACTACTCTGGCTGGTACCAAAATGAGCTTAGCCCCAGAAGGTTAGGGTGAAGCAGTCTGTTAGGGGACCGAGAGGCAGCTCCCCCAGTGCTACCAAACGGGCAGTCTACTCCGGCCACCACAGGTGCTGAGACAAAGATCAAAAGGCTGCCTTCAGCCATTCCACTCTTGGTATTCAGAAGAGATCTGGTGGATTCTCTGATCTCCCGGTTGGCTCCTGTTTCACAGTTACAGTCTCTAAGTTTGGCCCGCACATGCAAAAACAAATGAGAATGGAGAAATACAGGATGAAGGGTTTGAGAGGGATGGATCAGGCTGAATGTGTCCCATGGTGTGAGTTTACATTTCTGGTCCCCAGGTAAAATTCTTCAAAGAGTAGCCCTCTTGCTCATGATCCCCAGAGATCCTTATCAGGAAACACAAAGGAGGGGGAGGCCTAGAGTTGTATAGGCAGAGGCTACCTGGGAGTAACTATGTCTGAGGCTGACCACTGTCTCCAGAATTCAGTCATTTGGGGGTAAAAGCTGAAATGTGAGAAATAAAGCCAATAAACCAGAGCAAGCAAATGTATCATGTGTCATCAAGAGAGTTCAAAATAAATATGATTTTACTATCACCAACAAAATCATTGATAAGAATTGGAACTTTTCATATTATCACCATAAGCTCTTTTACTATGAAAGTTTAAAGAAAACTACAGAAGAAATATCAATAATTTGCTCCTGAAAAGAGTAAAAAAAATCACTAAAATAGCTTAAAGAGTCAGTAAATGTTTATCCCTTGTATCATAATTTTTGCATACATCTAGCATTCTATGGTAGGTTATTAGGTTGTTAAATAAATAGAAATCACAGATTTCCTACTAACTAACATTTATTGACAGTTAAATCAAAATTTAAAGCGGGAAAAGTGTTTGAAGGCAGGCCATGTTTCATTCGACTTACATTTGGAGATTACTGCTGGAGGCCTCTCCAGGCTTACAGACTTCAGCCTGAAAATTTGGAAGCAAAGAATAACAGCAAAGGAGAGAAGGAAAAAAGTTAAAAATTAGTTAAAGGAATAACCCCCTTCCTGCTCCAAATAGTGGAATAAGATTTATTCATACAACAAAAACCAGGTACTTACTATACAGTTAGATAAACTTAAAAAAAAAAAATTCTGCTGTGATAGATGACTTATTATGTCGATGATTAAAGATGCAAACCATAAAAAAAATTACAAAGTATAGCTCCTATGGAAGAAACTAATCACTAATTCAATGAAATGCCAATACATCTGAAATATGTATGTGTTTTGATATATTCTTATACAAATGTGACATTAGGGATCTCTCAAACTTATGACAGACTGGGTTATCTACCAAAACCGAGGGCATCTCAGGTCCCTTGTGCTCCCATCCAGTTCTAAACAGGACTAATTGATTTATTCCTACTCCTGTTTATTTTTTCCATTGCCCTCACAGGGTGAACTGGGCGGCGAGAAGAGCGCCTTTCTGCGCTCCTCCTTCTATGCATTTCTTGAAGTAAATGGTGAGGGCCTTGGCTCAGGAAGCCTGAGTCCCTAGATTGACGGAGGAAGGTCAGTCGGGGTCAGGGGAAGGACTGCCCGAAAGAACGACTCGTCTCTTCTAAGAGTTCGTCACGAACCTCGAGGGACTGGCCCTGGTGAACAGCTCTGGTTTTCCGTTCCGCCTAAGTGTGTCCCCGACCGGTAGCAGGTACTGGGCGCCGGCGCTGCCCTCTCCTCCCGCGGTAGTTTCCGCACCCTGCAGAGCAGGCGCAGAGAGAAGACGCGAGAGCGTTTCCAGGGATACAGAGGGGGCGGGGAGGGCCGGGCGGGGGCGGGGTTAGGCTAAACCGGGATTCGGGATTGGGGCAGTTTCCTGGCTCGTCGGGTACGGGGGCGGAGCCTACTGAGCCGTGTGCTGGGTCTCCAGACCCAGCAGGCTTTTCCCGCCAGACTGCTCTCAGAAGTTAGACTTATTTCAGAAATTAGTTCACGCCACCGAAGAGCCTCGAATTTGCCGCCCTGAATCATTTCCTTCACGGCACCGAATCCTCAGTATTTTGCAACATTTCCCTGTCGTCCACAGATTGATGGAAAAACGCTCAGGCTGGGAATCAAGACCATCAAGACCCGAAGTCACTTTAACCAGCTGAATAAGTCCTTCCTTAGCCTCTGTTGCTGTCAGAACCATCTTTTTCCAGCCCCATGCAAATACCTTTCCCAATCCTGTCTCCAGAAAGAGAATCCAATTTTGAGTTGTGGTGAGCTAAAAACCCGAGGTCTCTTACATAGACTCCTCCTCCGTCCTGTCTTTATATGTATATATTTTAAAATTTCCCCTGAAACTCAGGATTTTATATTTACACCCACTTAATGTCAGCCTGTTAATCCCAGCCCATGCTTTCATCCCTCCTCTCACATATAAATGTAAGAAAGTGAGCTTCCTAGCTTATTGTCGCATACAGATAGAGGGCAAGAGAGTGAGGCTGTTGTTTTTTACTCCACCAAATATAGACGTGCTGGAAGGCAAGGCTTTTATTCATTGCCTACTGTCACGCACTGTAGGAAAGCCAGCAATACTGCTCACACCAATCATTCTACTAACCATAAATCGATTCTATTTGGACTACAAGCATAACAACCATAACCACGCTTTCCAACATCTAATTTGCTGCAATGAATTACTAAATTATTTCCATCAAGTAAATTTACACTATACATTCAGTTGATCACTGTGACTATCTGTGACTGGGCTCCATGCGATCCCTCACATCAGTAAGGATCATTCTATTCTCATGAACTCATTTCCCAGTTTCTAGCAACACCTTAACACAACTCCACGGTGACCTGTGTTAATTCTGTTCCAGTCCTTCCTGCCTTTTCAGGTTCAACGTCTGTGAATTCCATGCACCTTCCTTCCTACATGAGACTCTTCCAGCATGGCTTTTTGGAGGCTCCTTCCTGCCTCTTTGGACTTATTCCTCCTGCTTGCTATTTTTTTTTTTTATTGGCGTGTAGTTGCTTTACAATGTTGTGTTAGTTTCTGCTGTACAGCAAAGTGAATCAGTTATAAGTATACATATATCTCCTCTTTTTTAGATTTCCTTCCCATTTAGGTCACCACAGAGCACTGAGTAGAGTTCCCTGTGCTATACAGTAGGTTCTCATTAGTTATCTATTTTATACATAGTAGTGTATATATGTCAATCCCAATCTCCCAATTCATCCCACCCCGCCTTGGTATCCATAAGTTTCTTCTCTATATCTGTGACTCTATTTCTGCTTTGCAAGTAAGTTCATCTGTACCATTTTTCTAGATTCCACATATAAGTGATATTACACAATATTTGTTTTTCTCTTTCTGACTTACTTCACTCTATATGACAGTCTGTGGGTCTATCCACATCTTTGCAAATGGCACTATTTCATTCCTTTTTATGGCTGAGTAATATTCCATTGTATATATGCATACCACATCTTCTTTATCCATTCCTCTGTTGATGGACATTTAGGTTGCTTCTATGTCCTGGCTATTGTAAAAAGTGCTGCAATGAACATTGGGATATATGTATCTTTTTGAAGCATGGTTTTTGACGGGTTTCATTTCTTATATAGGGTCTTAAACTTGGCACTTAGATGGGACGCTTTCTTCTCTAGTACTGACCTCAGGCCTCCCAGGCATTTATACCCCATTAGTTACCTGCCTCCAGACAGTTTTCATAGCCAGTTATCCCAATGGAACTTGGTACAGCACAGACCATTGTGACTGATACTCCTCTCTGGATCATCCAGTCCTGTGGACATCCACAGTCCACATAACATGTGCTATAAAAGTGATATCACGTTTGATGCCTCAAGGAAGGACCACACTGCTGCCCAGGACTGAGTGGAAGTTTGTCAGTCACAAAAGTGTTCACAGAGGGGATAGTTCTTGAGATGTGATTTTGAGCCTTGAAAAAAAGAGTAGAGGTGTGTCAGGTGTACTGAAGGGAATAGAAGTGCAGAAAACCTTAGCTTTGGGGATACCACCAATTCTAGAATACAGAGGCAGAGAGCTGTAGAAGATGAATCTATCCCACAGAAAAAAATATAGCAGTATAACGTTTTGAGCTCCAACAAAGGAAATGAAAACCTGAACACACAGCAACATATTCATTAAAGTAGTATATTTAGGATTATAATTGGAATAGATGTTGATTTTATAGTATTTGTCATAGCTAGGACATGGGAAAATTATGAATACCCCTCAAGAAGATTGAAATAAAGTCATTCTGGGACTTCCCTGGTGGCACAGTGGTTAAGAATCCGCCTGCAAATGCAGGGGACGTGGGTTCAATCCCTGGTCTGGGAAGATTCCACATGCCCCGGAGCAACTAAGCCCGTGCGGCACAACTACTGAGCCCAGGCACCGCAACTACTGAAACCCGTGCGCCTAGAGCCTGTGCCCTGCAATGATAGAAGCCACCGCAATGAGAAGCCTGTGCACTGCAACAAAGAGTAGCCCCCGCTCGCAGCAACTAGAGAAAGCCTTCGCGCAGCAATGAAGACCCAACACAGCCAAAAATAAATAAATAAATAAATTTTAAAAAGAAAAGAGAAATAAAGTCATTCTTTGAAAATAAAATAAAAGATTCATCAGTCCTTTATGAAATTGGTGAAATTTGGTTACTTATAAAAAACATTCTACAAAGAACCTTGGTCTGGCTGACTCTAAAGCTTTTCTCCTAAATTATGCTTTTAATTAACTCTTTTTCCACTAATCCCATGCTTCCCAAGCAATCTCATAAGTATAATTTATGTATAGTGTAGAGATTCTTAAATGGGTGGAAATTATGTTCTGGCTAACTAACATGAATATTTATGTTCTCCTGGAAATTATATTTTCACTGTAAATTAATACACCGGCATTTGGTTTGTGTGTCAACATGTGTGAGTTTGGTTATTTAGGGTTAAAGCCTTTACTAAGCTCGATCACCTCTGGGTATACTTCAAAGTCATGGTTCTGGATTTCCAAAATTGAGGAATACGTCTTTGACTAGCGTAATCTATCCAAGAAGGATCATCTTATACTGGCCAGTTTAGTGACCATTGACTTCTCCTGATAATACCTCTATCATGACCCTCTTTATTACTACTAATAATGAGTCCATGTGATTTATTAAAAATTTTTAAGTACCATGAAGAACCATAAGAGAAAATAGAAGATCAATGAAACTTAATTAGTAACGTAGCTAGGAAGGCAGAATTTTGGATATTACAAACCAAAGTGTTCAAAAAACAATAATTTCAGTGGTTCTATAAACAACTTCAGCAGTAACTTCTTAATATTTTTCTAGGATAATAAGATAATTAAGGATATATCATCCATTGCAGTGGTCATGAGAGTGTACCTTATAGGCTGCTAACTACAGAGTGTGTAGTTAATCAAGGGTCCCGGTTACTGTGTTTTGAAATTTGTTTCCTCACCTTTCATGGGTCACTCACAGCCAATGACTCTGCATCAAAGGTACTAAGGCAAACCCGTTCCTGAGAGACACTGCACTCCCCAGAAAGCCAACTTTGGTTAAAGGATTCCCCTATGGTTTTCCTAGCTGTCTAAGATTACTTTCAATTGACCTCTCCCTCTCTCCTTGGGGTCAGAATTGCATCACAGTCTGATGGCTTTTTTAGCCTTCTTCAGCACCTTCCCTATTTTCTCTCCAATAGGAATATCTTCAGATAAAACCCTTGCATATTACCCCATCTTTGCATCAGCTCTTGGAGGACCTGACAAGTACCTCTAAAAACTTAACTAAATTCTCGTCAACATATTTTGTCTTGATATTCAAAGTCAGAATGCCAATTGGGCTAATCCTTCCAGTGGCCATTAAATGGCATTTAGTCTTGTCCACTTTACCCAGATGGAGAAAGTGTCTGAGAAAAGAGTCCACACTGATATATGGGCATTTTCTAGTAGCTTTCCTGAATGATCAGAGACCTGAAATAAGCACGATTGCTAACATGGGGTTTGGGGAAAGAGTTACATGGACAACTACTTAGAATGGACCCAGTATGGACAGAAGAGGCTCTTAATAACCAGGTAGACATACTTTCTTGCTCAGTGGAGGTAAATTTATTCCAATGTTTACTAAATAATTTATGAACAACTTGGTCGTATTGATAGGATTGGAGGTTATACATGGTCAGGCACAGTAACAAGAATTTGCCSTCCCCAAGACAGTGACATGGTCTTTCCCACTGCTGAAAGCCCATTTGGCAACAAGAATTTGCCCTCCCCAAGACAGTGACATGGTCTTTCCCACTGCTGAAAGCCCATTTGGCAACCCCATGTTCCTGACACAATACCCTGGAAGGGCCAACCTACTAGATGGTAGCAAGTTGGTCATATTATATCCCCTCCATCACAGAGGAGGCAGTATCTTGTCCTAATTAGAATAGACATGTATTCCGTATATAGGTTTGCCTTCCTTATCGGCTATGCTTCTGAAAGCAGCATCACCTATGGACTTATAAATGCCTTATTTATGGCCACAGTACCGATGGCTTCCGGGGATTAAGTCAGGGGGGTTGATATTCATGGATAAACTGCCTTTACACATAACCTGTCATCCACAAAGAATGGATCTTATAGAAAGAAACAAATGAAGGCTTGAACAGCTGGCATACACTTCTTTCTAAGCTGGGGTATTGTGCTATAGGATACAGCATGTACTCTGAACCAGGAGTACTTGTACCAGAACCAGGATACTTGGGTCCAAGAACCAAGAGGTAGAAGAGGGAATGGTACTGCTTGATATTACACCTAGTATACCATTTGCAAAAATTTACTTCTCAGCAACACAACTCCAAGATGTGCTGAGTTAGAGTTCTCAGTAACAAAGGGAGAAATGATTCTACCAAGAGACACATTTTGTTTCCATTCTAAATCACCTCTCCCTTTAAAAAATGTTCAGATTTAAAGATGGGATGGTGACAGCAGAGCTGTCGAAGATCAAATAAACTACCATTGTATGTGTCCTCTGTAGATAGAGCTCATCCCACAAGTCATTAAACACATAAATTCCAGAAGCGCATATCGATGTCATGTTTCACTTCCAATAACACATCAAAAGACGAGTAAAATATTTTCAATACATTTGACACCCAAATTGCTTATTTCAGTATTTTCATTTTTCTCTTCATCACCTTCTGTTCCAGAGAGAAAAAGTTGAAAATTGTGATAGAAAGTTTCAGATGTTTTCCAATAGCTTATTCTTCTAAAATATTGATGAAATTCATAATGAAAATATTTTTTAGTTTTTCTGTTAGTGCCACCAAAACGATTGAAGCAGATGATTGTTTAATAAAATAAAGAACAATGCATATAGTCAATTCATAGGAAGTTACAGGTACCAAAGAGGTTGTTACCAAGAGGATTTGAGAACAGTGAGAAGAAGTTATCAAGTGAAACAGAGAGCTGTGAAAATCAACTCTCATGGGCAGATGAAACCCCTGTAAAAGTAGCCCATTGTATGAATGGCTTATAACAGTGTTGCCTCTGAGACTGAGGACTTGTGGTTATCAAGGCCTAGTAGTGTTTTCGGAAAATTGTGCTGTAATTGATTCCACCGAAATATAAGTTGCCTAGAAGAGATAATGGCATGACTGACAAAAACGGAAAGCAGTAGATGAAGAAAAATTTGCCATGTTGTCCTGTAGCAGTTTCCAGAGAAGCTGGGGTTAACTCCAATGGCAAATTGCAATCATCGAGCCAGAGATCTCCCTAGAGTAATGCGGTCCTATAGGTGTCCAAAGCTTGGCAGACGTGTCTTGTAAGGTCATCTGCCACCATTCTTATTCTGTGCTCACCAGTGGACTTTCTGACCTACAATTTGCTTTCTGCCGTGAAATGGGAAGTTATGTCCTAAGTAAGTAATCAGGATTTGTTGCCTGGTCAAACACAGATTTGAACCTAAATTGGCAATCTGGTGTATAAACTAGCTTTTAAAATGTTTGGTTAATGTAAATCGGTTTCTGTTTCCTGATTATTTCTTGGTGAACTGGGAAATATTTTTCTTTTGGAAACTGCAGGGCTATAAAGCAGACACTGAGCTGGTGCTTCCACCAAAGGTTGCCTTCCCATGAAACTCTACAGAGCAGCTTACTTCGGTATCTCTGTTACTCCAGTAAGTATTACAACCATTCATTTTTTCTATTTTTCCAACTTGGAAAGGCATAGGAGTTATCTAAATTGAGATGAAACTTCGTGATTAGAGTCTGCACAATTTACAAAATGACACACTACCATATATACGTGGAGATGCTAATCTTCATATAAATAAATATTATGTATTTAGGAATAGAATTATCACAGCAGAGATAAAAATTTTATAAGCCCTATCTTTCTCTTTCATAATCCTTTTAAATAAGAAGGCATAAATAATCATAAGCTTTAATTTAGACTTTCATGGTCCAAGTATTTTATTTTATACCTTGTTGCTCACATTAACAGATTAATTTTTAGAACAGGGTTTTGATAAACTTATTCATTTTTTAAAAAAACTTCAGATGTGAATCTTATAATCTTTCAGTTCTTTATGCTAAGTAAAATTATGAACGATCAGTTATTTAATCCAATATTATTTTAAATTTACCCAACAACATTATTCATGCTAGTACATACCACTTTTAAGTGCTGAAAACACAGTGCGAAAAAAGACACACAGGTCTCTAGTCTCACTGGCCTTTTGGACATTACATTCTAGTGGGGGAAATGGGAGACAGATAGTAAATAAGTAAACAAGATGATTTCAGGGCCATGAATAAGACAAAACAAGATAATATAAGAGTAGTGTGTGTGTGTGTGTGTGTGTGTGTGTGTGTGTTTGGGGGCTGAATTCTTAGAGAAGGCCTCCATGTGAAAGTAACATTGGAGCTGAAACCTGAGTGAATGATGGAATAGAGAAGTCAGGCACAGATCTGGGGAGAGAGCGTCACAGGTAGATGGAATAGAACAAGCAGAGCTCCAGAGGTGGGAACAGAGTTGGTATGTTGGCCTGTGGCAGACAGACAATTCAGGGGCTTCCTTATGATTGACTCTTTCTGGTGTTTACATCTTTGGATAATCCTCTCCCCATATGTGTAGGTAATATCTGTGATGTACTTCTAACCAATAAAATGATAAGCAGTCACTTCCATGATTGTTTTATGTGACATAGGATTCTATCTTGCTATCAGACTCACTCTAGTCTCTTTTTCTTTTGCTGGCTTTGGAACAACCACAGCCACAAGGAACTGAATACTTCCAAAAACCACACCAGTGGGGAAACCGATGTTTCCTTAGTCGGGCCTCCACGTGAGAACACAGCCCTAGCCAATCCCTTCATTGCAGCATGTGAGACCCTAAGCAGAGGATCCAGGTAAACCATGCCTGGACTCCTGACCCACAGAAACTATGAGATAATAGATGTGTTGTTCCTCTAACTTGTTAAATTTGTAGCAATCTGTTACAGAACATAAAAGTCAATTCATGGCCCAACAGTCAGAATACACATTTGGTTGGAGGGTAGTGAACCAAGGGGATAGGAGTGCATTTGAAATGAGGTAGAAGGGTGACTACATAGAACTTCAGGCCATGGTAAGAGAATCAGATTTTACTATAAGTGTATTAGAAAGTCATCACGGAGATTTAAGCAAAGGAGTGACATGATTAAAAGTTTCCTGGTTACTTGTGAAGGGTGAACTATGGGCTGACCAGAGTGAACAGGGAGACTTCTCAGAAGCCAGCTGCATTCATTCATCTAGGTGAGAGAATGTGGTGGCTCAGATGAGGATGGTAGAAATGGAGGATGGTTAAAAAAAAAGAGAGAGAGAGAGAGAGAGAAAGAAGAGTCAGGAAACATTTGAATGCAGTCTACAAAATCCTAGACCTTTGTTGGGTTTCTCAGGTGGAACAGAAAGAGGGCAAATCCAGGGTGCTATTTTGACATGTTAAATTTGAGATGTCAGTGAGATATTCAGCGTTAAGTTGTCAAGGAAGCTGTTGAATAAATAGGTCTGGAACTCAGTATGAGTGATATATATTTGGAAGTAATTAAAACACCGACTTGGGAGGGCTTCCCTGGTGGCGCAGTGGTTGAGAATCCGCCTGCCAATGCAGGGGACATGGGTTCGAGCCCCGGTCTGGGAAGATCCCACATGCCGCGGAGCAACTAGGCCCGTGAGCCACAACTACTGAGCCTGCGCGTCCGGAGCCTGTGCTCCGTAACAAGAGAGGCCGCGATAGTGAGAGGCCCGCCAACCGCAATGAAGAGTGGCCCCCGCTTGCCACAACTAGAGAAAGCCCTCGCACAGAAACGAAAGACGCAACACAGCAAAAATAAATAAATAAATTTAAAAAAAAAACAGAAAAAAAAGAAAACAAAAAACACCAACTGTAGTTAAAACCAGAAATGGGATGAAAACCATCAAAGGGTTAATATGATATGTAATAAGGAAAAAATTAAATAAATATATAATCTCGCTTCTGACACTGAATAGAGAATTTTGCTTTGTCAACATCATTTTTTTTTGTTTCTCAAATCTATTATGTTTTCTGTACAAAGTTCCACCGTACATCACACATTCTTCTCCTCTTGCTTACACAGTAAACAAGTGTTACTAGCCCTTTGGCTCAGGTTCACAGGTTTTCTCTGGAGAAGGGTGTCAGGCCAGTTAAACTCAAGTTGTCTTTTTCTGATGCCTTCTGGGAGCACTGGAAAGCTCTGGGCTCTGAGGAGTACAAGCAGAGCCCAGCCATGTAGGTGTGCAGAGAGCTCCATGTACAGAGCTCTGTGCCTCGGTGCTGATCAGCTTTTCTGTCTGGGACAGCCCAGAGTTTTGCCCAACTACTGAGGGCGAAATCAAGCCCATGGAAAAGGATCATACAACTGAAGGAAGATGTCTGCAAACACCCAGTCTCCAGCTCCCAGGTTGGACTTCAGACCGATGCCAAGAGGAGCTGGGGGTGGCATGGGCATCCCTGAGGAACTCAGTCCAAAGGACTTATGTCAGGGGGCTTTGGGAAGGAGGGGTGGGGCAGGAAGGTTGGGGAGAAAGAGCATGTTAAGTGGGAATAAATGAAAGGTGAGAGAAGCTGTAGAGCAAGGGGCTTGTGCTATCCTTCCAACAGATGGTGAGTAGACCAGGGCTGGGTTAGAGGAAGTGGGCGAGAAGAACTTGATACACTATCAGAAGATACACTATCAGTAGGCTATTATCACTATGTTCAACAATATTCATAAAATAATTATTTTATGTGCCCTTAGTATTTGCTTGGAATTTGGAGAATGGGAGTGATGTAGATATAGCGAAACCAAGCTTGGCTGAAGTCCCACTGCAGCCATCTTGGTGGCCAGCTCCTCCCTGGGTAGCCCTTCCTGTTCCCCCATCATCACCACCCCTGTTTCCATTTGAGCCTTTGATTCAGCCCTGGTGAGCCATCTCTACTAATCTACCTTCACCCTTTCCTAGTTTTGTGTGATCTCTTTGCTTCCTTGCTTTCAGCTGTTAGTCATACCTGTTAAATTGCCATTTTAATTTAGTAGTTAGAAATGATTCCTTCCAAAATAAAATGACCTAATGGTACACATTTGAATTATACCCTCTCTTACTCTTTAGTTGTGGTAATGCCAACACATGACAGCCATGGACTATGGTTTAAGAGTCAAACAAATTGAAGAAAATAAACCAAGGGTCTACAAAGATGTGATTTGGTTAAAGGAAACAGATAATCCCACACTGAGTTTTTACGGTAGGATTTCTCACTTCTCAAGAGTGACTCTTATCTTTCTTTTATGAGCTTGAAAAAAGCCTGGAGCTCAGCAGTGCCTCAGGCAAGTGAGTTTGAAGGTCTTCTTCAAGAGTGAATGAAAGATAATAATCAAAATCTAGGTCAAGATACTATTTATTCTGCAGAGAATTGTTTAAGTTAATGCTTTAAATTTAAGTCAGAATGCATTTTAATATATGATTCATACCATGCCTATCAGATATTCTTAATGACTGCACACGTTGTAATATCATTCGGACCATTTTATTATGAGGAATTTTCTAACATCAAGTGGAACAGCCATTAAATTATCATTACAAAGATATCAAACTTCCTCATTGCATCTATTTCTCAAGACACAGGTATGCAATATGAGTCTGAAAGCTTTAGAAACTTCAATACACCTTTTCAGAAAGAGAATGAAAACAGAGGGTTTATGGTAAAAAAGAATGAAACAGAATGGAAAAAGTGGCAAAGAAGAAGGATCTAGTCTGATGCATGACAAGGAAAGTTTACCCTCAGAGAACAAGAGGGTTCTAGTTATCATTAGTAATAGCACATTTTAAATTTTGTAATAATTATTTAAAAATAAGAAGTAAAAAATTTATTAATTAGCAAAATTATATAATGTGTGGAACAATTGGTGGGGAATAAAAATAATTATTCAATATGAATACTTTTTATGGAAGAAATTAAGCTGTACTGCATATGATCTACATTTCAACAAAATCGTTCTAGTTTGTAGCATACAACAAGTGAATTTGGTATTTGTGTATTTAAATGCACTACATTAAGTAGTTTGTGAGTTTCTTTTATCTTAACAATTCATTCATATAGTTGGTTATGAACACTGGCTCCCTATGAAGAAACATACATCATACCATGAATGAAATTAGGATAAAGTCAAAGTGAGTTCCAAATGACGCAGACACAGACCGAAATTGCATTCTCTGGCTAAAGGCTCCACAGGACTATTTGGAAGAAAAAAAATAAAGTGTTAAAAGAGACAGAAACAGCATGTTTGAGTTATAATAGAATAAGAGAGTTATGTTAGAATACATGTTTGAGTTATGTTAGAATAAGTGTTAGCTACATAACTTGAAGTCTAGAGATGCTCAAGAGGTAGACTGGATAGCCAGGGCCCTGAACTGTAGGATTGAGCGAGTTATTCACAGTAAAGTTCACACATCCAGCACTGAGGATGGAAGAAGTGGCCACTTCTGATGAGTCCTTGAGAACAAGGAGAGTAAGGCATGGCAACAGGAACTGGCTAGAGCTCTGTAGGGAGGTGAGAGCAGGGGAAAGAGCAAAGGATTAACGAAAGCAAGGCCAGATCTCTGGCTCTGTTTTATGACCAAAAAATTGCACCAAACTTCCATAAAGTGATGCCTTTCTCAAAAATGATGCCTAACAGTCACAAGGAGGTTAGATAGGTGCAAGGACTCTTAGTTGCAAATACATTTCCATAACTTCCAGCGGCTCAACAGAAGCTTTCTAGGTATATACAGATCATCCTGTCCAAATTATAATTGAGGAAATCGAGGTCCAAAGGATGACATGAGCATCCAGCTAAAAGCAAAGGCAGAAGAACACAGGTCATCCAGCTCTTACAAGGCCAGGCCTCTCTCCAGCACACAATCTGCCCTCTCTCCTTTAGAGAGAGGGATCTTTGAATCCTTCCATGATCACTGAAATTCACAGATAAGCCCTGAACTTTTCAGCCAACGGGTCCAACTTTCCCCAGAGCTAAATCAGAGTAAATCAGAGAGAAATAATAGAACATAGTTGATCAGAGTTTTATCTTCTTTTATTTCCTCTTTTATTTCTTACGGGGTTGCTAATGAGCAGTGAAACGGCCAAACAATCAGGAAAGGAGAGAAAACAAAGGATACAGAAAAACCCACCAAGTGACTCATCTGCCCCAATGTGACTGAGTGTTAACACTAAGGTATTTATTTGGTACAGATCAAAAATCTTCACCACATATTCAGATCTCAAAGAACATAGGTGAATCTGGACCTGGTAGAACAATTTCTCTGGAATATAAACACTGGCCAGCCTCCCCCAGAATCGATTGAAACTTGCCATAGGAAACTGAGGCACAATTACTCTCATCACAAGAGGCGCAGTTGTAACTGAACATGAAAATTGTCTACTGGTGAGTCATTTCCGCGCACGATTCCTTCACCTTCCCATCTTCTGCCCCGGACAAGTTTAGGCAACAGATGATCTTCAGACTGAGGAGAGGAAAACTGAGGTGTTCCTTTCCACTTCCGAGCACGCGCACACACACGAGGGACGTGTAATCGGCCGGCTTCTTCCTGAAGAGCTGTCATTCCATACACACCAATATAGACAGATGCCAAAGGGCCACAGTCCTCAAGAGTGTTTTCCTGGGGTGGCTAACTTACCCACACTGACTTTCTTGGGCTCACATCCTCCACACCAGCCCCACCCCACCATGTGTTAGAGAGCTTCCATGGTCATTGCTGAGTCCATCTTCCTTGACACTCTTTTATCTCAGCCCCACCCTCCCAATCCCAGATAATCCCCATGCCTTGGCCTTTAAAACCGTTTCCCTCAGCCATTAAAAAGAATGAAATAATGCCATTTGCAGCAACATGGATGGGCCTAGAGGTTGTCATACTGCGTAAAGTAAGTCAGACGGAGAAAGAGAAATATCATATGATATCACTGATATGCAGAATCTAAAAAGAAATGATATCAATACAAATGAACTTATTTACAAAACAGAAACAGACTTAGAGAACAAACTTATGGTTACCAGGGGAGAAGGGTGAGGGGAAGGGATAGTTAGGGAGTTTGGGATTGTCATGTACACACTGCTATATTGAAAATGAATAACCAACAAGGACCTACTGTGTAGCACAGGGAACTCTGCTCAATACTCTGTAACAACCTAAATGGGAAAAGAATTTGAAAAAGAATAGATACATGTATATGTATAACTGAGTCAGTTTGCTGTACACCTGAAACTAACACAACAGTGTTAATCAACTATACTCCAATATAAGATAAAAAGTTAAAAAACAAAAATTTCCTCCCATCCTTCCGAGCAACTACCAACTCCTGTGGCCCAGACCTACCCAGAGTTTCAGATATTTTCTCCTGGCTTGTCTCCCTGTTAGCAAGGAAAAAGAGGATTTTTCTAATTCTCAGAGCAATGGATAGAGGATCCAGAAAAAGAAAGTCACCCCTGAAAAGGTCTGGTCTGAAGGTGAAATATCTAACAAAATCAGCCCCATCTGCTAACCAGGGTGACTCTTCTGGGGCTCATCTCCTGTTTCTGTGAGTAGCTATCCCCTTCCTGGCTTTTTTAGATGCAGATTCTAGGAAGGGTGAGCAGAATGGAAGAGTAGAAAATCGATCTATTCCCCCAAACAATCCATTTCTGGTTGTTGCTGCGTGAGTTGAAGTTTTCTTTGTTAAAAAGCTTTATATATCCATCTATTAGGATAATGCTGTGTAACTCGATAACAACTCCCATCAGCAGAAAGAGAGAAAGATACGGAATTTACCTAGCAGATATGGTCATGTGAAATATCTCATTCAGACCCTTCAGGAACATGAGTACAGGGTCAAAGACACCGCTGTGTGCCTCAGACCTGTCACAGAGACTCCTGAGGAGAGGGGATGTGACGTGAGGGCTAAAATCCAGCCCATTACCAGTTGCCTGCTTTGTGCCCCAACCAGGACGGTAACCCCTGCAGAAAGGGGTGGCTTCTTTTTCCTGCTTGTTTTTTAAAACAATTTCTTTCTTTTCTCTAGTGCCCAAGACTGGGAAATTTCTCTCTTTTTCTAAAGGGAAAACTAAGTTTGATCACTTAATGAATGTGCTGTGTGTGGAAAATGCAAGAGGAATAACCTCGTTCGGATATGAAGAGTAACTGGGCTGAGTGAAATCAACAGCCAGGTTTTTAAAAAGCCTGTTATTGGGGCTTCCCTGGTGGTGCAGTGCTTGAGAGTCCGCCTGCCGATGCAGGGGATGCAGGTTCGTGCCCTGGTCTGGGAGGATCCCACATGCCGCGGAGTAGCAAAAAAAAAAGACCATTAAAATTCAAGTGCAGGCCATGTTCCCATTTTTTTTCTTTTTTTTCTTTGCGGTACGCGGGCCTCTCACTGCTGTGGCCTCTCCCATTGCGGAGCACAGGCTCCAGACGTGCAGGCTCAGCGGCCATGGCTCACGGGCCCAGCCGCTCTGCAGCATGTGGGATCCTCCCGGACCCTGGCACGAACCCGCGTGCCCTGCATCGACAGGCGGACTCTCAACCACTGCACCACCAGGGAATCCCATCCCCATTTCTTATAAGCTGTATGACTATAAGCATCTCTTATTAATTGCTGTTGATTAGCCAAAATGCAAATATTTAATTAAACCTTGAGAGATAAAATTGCACGTGAATTATCTATCTAAGAGCACATAGGTCTGTACATTTCATTAAGATGGTTTAACTAACCATCATGTCTCTTATACCCAGTCTTTTTTGAGCAAGTTGATTGTTTTCTGTTTGTTTTTTTTTTTTCTCTCAAGTTCCCTAGAGGGATGGTGTTATTTTTTCTAAAGTCATCTGTTTATTGATGTGTATTTACTTTGCTTCTCCTCCTTATCCAGTTAGAAGCACTGCTGATCACAGCACAGATGAACACTTTTGTTTAGTATCCTTGAAAATGTATACTCAAGAGTAATTATTGACCAGATTGAATGACAATGAAGCCTCTTAAGAGAAAAAAACACAGCTGGCAAGTGAAAAAAACTCAGTTTTCCATCTTTTTTACATGCTTGTATATCCTAGGGATTTTCTTGGTCCTGGTATGCTATAGATTTCCACAGGACAAGAGGGTCACTCTGGTATTAGTGGAGTGGGTTTTGAATGTTTACTTTAAGGACAAACACAGACTTCTATTTGGTTATTTAAAGAAACAGTAAAAATCTAAACATGTCTTGTGTGCCCACACAGGACTGAACAGAAGTGGCTGGTGAGGTCTTCAATACAGGACTTACGCGATTGTTCCTGAAGAGGATGAGGCAGGTGGCTTCCCTGGGCGGTTGCCAAGATGAACCCTCAACCACAAGGGCCAAACCTTGTGAAAAAAAAAAAACGGAAACAAAAACCAAAGAACTGCCACTTATAGAACTACTGAAATAATGTCCTTCCCGATTTATTTATTTTTTAGCATTACTTATCCTTCTATGTATGATGGTGACAGTTAATAGTCTGGTGCATGTGTTTGTTTTTTTAATGGCCTCTATGTTGGTTCTGCTCATTCTTTTAAAAAATATTTTGAAATTGTCTGTCTTATGAAAACGCCTGGAAAATGCTGGCCTAACGTATAGCTTTCTTGCTTATGTTTGATGCTACGGCTTCCGAATTCTAGTCACCCCTCTGATGTGGTAAGAGTGTATGTCTACGCAATGGAGAACACATGGTTGTCTGTCACCTCCATGGTGCAGGGTACTGATCTCTGTGACCAGATGGCACTACTGGAGTGTTTGACGCAAAGTCATTAAAGGAGGCGCTCTCCTTTAATGGGATGGAGCTAGAACAACTCAGGAATCCGCATACGTGTTTGCCCGGGCAGCACGTGCTTCTCTTCTAAACGAGACTGTTAGCCAGACCTTGACTCTGCTCTATACGCTGCCTCTAAGGATTGTTTACACAGCATGAACCGTGTCTGGGGCTCTGCAGAGTTAGGAGAATTACACCATTAACTGGGCTGAAAAGTACCCTACAAATGCTCTGAGGTATGACTCTAAGTGCAGGCATATCCACCTTGCTCTCTCAAGCGAGGAGTTACTTTGTATTGTGTTTCTCTAACCACACAAGCCACTCTGATTGTATTAATATATAAGAAGCCTTCTTATATAAAGACGGCATTTACATATTTAAAATCATTTTGTGGGATTCAAAGGATTACAAGAATCATGCTCAAGAAAAAGACTCCCTAAAATTGTTCTAGTTCCAAAGCTAGGATTTTAGAGGTCAGCTGTTTATATTGACTACCTCAGATTTACTTTACTAATTTACACTGTATAATTAAAATGCATAGCATAATAATTCTTTTTATTGTCAGAGTTGTAACGTCCTTGAGATTCATTCTTTCATTCATCCATCACTGAGTTTCTTTCATGGGTCAGGCATTGTGCGGGGTATTGGAGACACAAAATCATACAAATGCAATACAGTAATTAATAAAAAATGGTAAGTTCTATGTCAGGAGCAAGCTGGGGCAGCTGAGAGCTATAAGCTACAATATAATTCATGGCCAGACTGATGATTCACAAAAGGGAAACCAACCCTAACCTTCATCCCCTTTTTGCTCTTCTCCATACCTACCTTGGACACACACACCTTTTAAGGCTAACTAAGACGATATTTTCCATCTCTTTCTTTCCTGCCTCCCCAGAAGCATAGTAAGTTTGAAATTCTGAGAAACTGACTGATTTAAACCATGGGACTTTCTAGGGGAATAGTGATTTATCAGTACTGCTGAAACACTGGTCATTGATTTAAGACTCTTAGGGAATCTGCTGCTAAATTATCTGGTGCTTGTTTGAAAAGAAACTCAAATAACCACAGTCATCGCAAATACACGAACGTGGAAATAGTGGCTTAGCTGGAATATTGGAGGAAGGGATGGAGAGAGCTGCGTGCAAGAGCTTGGGTGACACTAACAGCAGGGTAAATGCCGAAGACAGCTGACTTCAACACAACCCTACAATTGCTACTGGGAGAGGACCAGAGTGAGCCCAAGTGAAACCTGCAAGCAGCTGGAGAGCCCCTCAAGTGCAATGCAGAGACTTTCATTCTTGTGCACAGTTATTTAGACTGAAAATGGAAACGTGCAACTGTGAGGCAGATCTCATTCATGCATAATTGAAACACCCAAGGGTAAAATAGTGAGGCACAATGGATGACATCTGATAAAAAGAGAGCAAGGCAAAAGAAGAAGTTAAAAACAAGATACAAGACCCTGGGGACCACAGAGAAGAATACCTGACATAGGCCAAATAATCTCAAATAAAAATATCCAAATTACCAGACAATGTAAATATAAAGACAGATGCATGGAGGAGGCATGAGGATTGGGGAGGAAAAAATTGCTTAGAATATGAAACACTCGAGGGATGAGTCAGTGGTGAGTGAAACTCTTATTCTAACAAAATGCAAGCAAAACAGCATTTATGTGGTGTTCTCATATCCAGAGGAGCTAAACAGAATTAAACTAGTACTTAAAGAAGTTACATTCGAAATGACTACATAATAGGTATATAATATGTACACAATACATACATATATAAAACTATGGACCATATGTATGCATAAATATTAAAATTTTCTTAACTTACAGGAGAGAGCAGTAGTGTGTGTGTACATGTGTGTATCTGTATATAGTCAGCTTCCTAGTTATGAAGGATAAATTCCATTTCATTGAGACATTTGCAAAAAAGTAAGTATTGTGATAAGTATTTTAAGGAGAAAAGTGACTGGCTGGGAACAGTGAACAAGTAGTATAGTTATCTTGTCCGTTTTTCTTGCAAACTCAAGTATTTTATTGAGTACCTGTCATGGACCAGGGACAATTCTGGATCCTCTGGACTATTCCATTTAATTCCCACAAGAATTTCCTGAAAGGCATTATTGCTTCCATTTCAGGATGGAGATTCTGAGACTCAGAGAAATTAAGTCACATTGCCTTATCTGGTAGAAACCCAAACTCTTCCCATCACACACGCCTCCATTCTCTTTGAGAGATGAAAAGGGAAGGCTGCCTAGAAAAGTTCTCACAATGCAACTTTCTAGTGTTGTGTTAGAGATTATTTTATTTATTTATTTTTAAATTATTTTTCAAATTCTTTTCCCATTTAGGTTGTTACATAATATTGAGCAGAGTTCCCTGTGCTATACAGTAGGTCCTTGTTGTTTTTCCATTTTAAATATAGCCGTGTGGACATATGATGTACATTTTCATTAAGCAATGTGAATATTGCAAAAATAAAGCTACTTTTATTTCCTTTTGTTAAAAAAATGAGAGAGAGCGAAGCTGTTAGATTGCTTAATGGTTCTGCGGTTTGATTCTGTATTTAGGCCCATCCTTGCTCCCATCCGTATCCCTTGCAATGAGAAGGAAATCTGAAGAGATGTGTCCATACCAATGAGAACCTGAGCTAGTTGTAAGGAAATGATCCTGCCAGATACCCTATGAATTTACCATCTATGTCTTTACTAAGAAAGTTATAATGAAGCATCTAACTTCATGCTGTCAAAAGGTTATTATACGTTTATGTACAAGGTATTGAGAATTTGAAGAATTTTGTCACAGTTCCCGCCTTCCAGGGACTCCAAGTAAACCTGTGTGTAAACATGTACATATATGTACTTGTAACTATGTGTAAGGCAAGTGATAAATACCTCTTGAGAGACATGGAAAATAAGAACAACAGGAATTGGAGACAAGAAAGATCATCTAAGGCTTGGATTCATTCATCTTCCAACACATGTGCCTGCAAAGCTCTTTTCTGATGATGGAAAAATGGCTTTGCTTTCAAGAATCATGGTCTCAGATTCTGGAGGACCTATTAAGGTAGTAGGAAAAACTGGTCCAAGCCTGTCACAAATGTGGAAACTGAGGTTTAGAGGGGCTAAGTTACTTATTGAGAGTAACCACGTTACACTGAAAGTCTTGAAAATAAAAGTTTTAGCTGGAAATCAGGACTGGCTCTAAACCAAATGGAAAACATTGAACTGCGGGAATCAGACAACCACGGTTTTAGTTGGATCAATAGTTTTGTGGAGTTTTTTCTAATATGTTTATTTAACTCCATCTTCATTGTCCTAAAGCACACACACGCACACACAGGCACATACATACACACACATCACTTTTATAAAGTATGCTTTTTTTTTAACATCTTTATTGGAGTGTAATTGCTTTACAATGTTACGTTAGTTTCTGCCGTATAACAAAGTGAATCAGCTATATGTATATATATATAACCCCATATCCCCTCCCTCTCGTGTCTCCCTCCCACCCTCCCTATCTCACCCCTCTAGGTGGTCACAACTGATCTCCCCGTGTGATGCAGCTGTTTCCCACTAGCTATCTATTTTACATTTGGTAGTGTATGTATGGCAATGCTACTCTCTCATTTTGTCCCAGTTTACCCTTCCCCCTCCCCGTGTCCTCAAGTCCATTCTCTACAGCTGTGTCTTTATTCCTGTCCCGCCCCTAGGTTCATCAGAACAACTTTTTTTTTTTTGGATTCCATATATATGCATTAGTTTTTGCAGCCTGGAACATATTGTTTAACTTCAGGGATGGCTATCTCTTCCATCTGTACAAGGAGCGCCAATGAATCAATGCTTTCTGTGGTCATTTCCAATCAATGGGATACCAGGATTTAATAATTCTAAATTAATATGCAGCATCTGCCTCCTTCTAATTTTACAATCTCCTTCTTTCTGAATTAATACTTTTTGTGGGTGTCCGTGCCCTATATGTTTGCTTTGCAACCAAGGGCACAAAAATTGTGAAAAATCCAGCACGTTTCCACTTTGCATGGGGTCTTTAAGCAAACTCATAGCAGGTCTGAAACTAGAATTGAGGTGTTTAAACGTTCTCCTGTTACGTTCCTTTTCCCTGGCACCATATTCCATCCGACTTTGCCCGATTCATTACCTATTCACTTGGAACCTGACAATATCAAAGTTATCTGGGTAGTTAATAATTTTCCTACCCCTTTCCCATCTGAAGTGACCTGTGCCAATCGACTTTGTCTTCCTGAGGATAAAGTCCCCATATTGAGTTCTGAATTTGTAGAAGTACTTCTAATGGTAGCAATTTCAGATGAGGTAGAAAGGGAGCTACGGTAGTCTGTCTTATGAAACACTCCTTTTCTCGTTCCCAAAATAAAACTAAGAAAAAACTTTTTACACAGGTTCACAGACCCTATAACAGAGTAAAACCAAAGCAACCTTTAAAGCTCCCCCAACTTTTCCACACCCAGTGAGGGCTTCCTCACCCCAAAGAAGATGAAAGGGTTTGATGCCACTCTTCCAGATTGGGTGAAAAAAACTCCAGGGCCCTGGCAGGACAGGGTAAGTGATTCTAGCAACTTGAAGAACCCCAGGAAAGAACAGCTACCTCACCAGCTGGACCATGTTCCTAAGGCATGTTCCCTTAGGTTTCTTCTGAGAGAACCAGGAGGCATTGAGAGTGGCTTTATTTCTCACGAGGTGAACAGCCAGGCTGTTACTGGCTGGGCTGCCTAAGGGCTTACTTAATTCCTCTCTCCTCCATCCCTGGACTCTGACCAATGCAAGGCACAAGGGAGAGGCCAACAAAGATGGATGACATTTTTTTTTTCATAAGGAGCTTTGAGCTTACTCTGTTTTCTCCCAGTGTGGGTGGCAGCTTCTCTCTCTTAAACTGAGTGCCATTTCCACTTAAGAGATGTTGTAAAGGCAAGTGGTATCTATTAAGAAATGGTACATAGTATATCATTGCTTCTCAACCCTGGATATATGTTCATTTATATATGCATCTGTTTACTGTTTCATCTACAAGTTGTTTTTATTTTTTATGTGGGCACCCAAGTCCTACCTGAGAAGTACTAAATCAGAATATACAGGGCTGGGTCCATGTGTCTGTTAACCTTTCAATTATCTGTTGAAAAAGTGTCTTTAGTTATTAAATCTTGTATTCATTTGGAGCTATTGAACTTAATATGATTAAGATCAAATGATTAATTATGCATATGTTTATCCTTTTGTTATGAGATTAGATTATTTTTACTCTCATGATTTTTAAAAATCTTCTGAAAAAGAGTTAATACTTAAATCAACCAACCATTAGATTGAAAGATTGTCCCTTGCTTGTCCACTGATGGCCAGTGGGGAATATTGGCTCTTTAGGCAATTCTAGCTCTAATAAAAATTCTATAAAACTTTAAAAAATTGCAGGTGGATGCTTAAACACAGGGTAGGTAGATAGCAATGTTGTAAAGCAGCAGATGCTGGTCCACAGCTTGTGGGGAATCTACTATGGTGGAAAACCCTTGGCTTACCTGTCCCATCACACCTAAGCCCCTCCAGGGAAACACACCTGGTCTGAGAAGTCCACCCAGGGCAAAGCAGTCAGGCCACCTCTTTTTGGACAGATGCTTCTGGTTAAAACTATCTAATAAATCATATCCAAATTTCTCTACTGGCAGTTCAACCTGCAATAGGAGAGAGGAAGTAAAAAAGATGAAGTGCAGGGCTTCCCTGGTGCCACAGTGGTGGGGAGTCTGCCTGCCAATGCAGGGGACACGGGTTTGAGCCCTGGTCGGGGAAGATCCCACATGCCGCAGAGCAGCTGAGCCCGTGAGCCACAACTACTGAGCCTGCGTGCGGCAGTACTGAAGCCCGCGTGCCTAGAGCCCGTGCTCTGCAACAAGAGGAGCCACCGCAATGAGAAGCTCGTGCACCGCAACGAAGACTAGCCCCTGCTCGCCTCAACTAGCGAAAGCCCGCGCGCAGCAACGAAGACCCAATGCAGCAAAAATAAATAAATAAATAAATTAACTAAAAAAAAAAGATGAAGTGCAGTGAGTAGCAAAGGATGAACATGTCTAAGGGCAGCTGAGAAAAGAAGGGGGAAGTGGTTAGGTTTAAAAGACCACCCTGAGAGTCCGCTGATGAGCTCTTGGATGTCTAAGAACGCTATAAACTGTAATCGATCAATATGTTACAATATTACACTGCCGAATGTTTCCACAGTAAGGGATAATGACTTTCAGAATGCTATCAGTAAAATGGAGAATAAGTGGGAATTCAAGAGGTGAAAGACAGTTAAAATTTCCATCTGGAGAGGAGCACACATTTTGTTAATCCAAATGCACATTCCAGCCCTGACACTTCTCTTCATGTAATCTTGGCAAGATACTTACATTTTCTAGACATCAGTTTATTCATCTACTTTATGGGATTAATGATAATAGCTTTATAACAACAGTAAAGGGATTAGATAAAATACTCTGTATAAAGTGCCAGACACAGAGCAATTATTATTATTATTATTTTTTTTTGCGGTACGCGGGCCTCTCACTGTTGCGGCCTCTCCCGTTGCGGAGCACAGGCTCCGGACGCGCAGGCTCAGCGGCCATGGCTCACGGGCCCAGCCGCTCTGCGGCATGTGGGATCTTCCTGGACCGGGGCACGAACCCGCGTCCCCTGCATCGGCAGGTGGACTCTTAACCACTGCGCCACCAGGGAAGCCCCAGAGCAATTATTGAATAAAGGTTAGAGATTCTGATTAGGGATAGATAATAGACGGGATAAAAAACATTTTTACTAAAGTTAACTAAAGATTACATCTTTTAAATAAGTAGGATGCTAGACTAAGACTAAAATCTCATCTCGTTTTAATGGACAGTACTTTAGTCTGCTATAGAAATTCTGTAAATGAAAAGAAAAATGTATTCAGGATAAGAGGAAAACTTATAAAGGTAACATTTATAGAATCAAATGATAATTATCTTCCATTTACTTATTCATTGTGGATCAGACTTTATGATACACATGCTAGCTTTGAGGTTGCATGGGAGTAGAAATTGTTTAAGTTCTTGATTCAAACAGACTAGGGTCGAATCTCACTAGACATGTGACTTTAGGCAAGTTTTATAACTTTTCAGAGACCCAGATAACATTAATAAAATATTCAGTCCTCAATGATAAGTAGCCAGCTTCAGGTGTGATTGTCTCCCTTCAAAGCTTTGATTATCTACTTGCAGTTTCCTTCCTTTTTGCCCTGTGGCCCCCAACTGCTAAGCATATGACAGATCCTCTTGTCCTGGTTCATCAAGTTGACCGTGACCCACAGTCAAGTAACCTGGCATTAACACTGGCAATAAAAGGGCAAGCACGCATAGCACAGGGAGATCAGCTCGGTGCTTTGTGACCACCTAGAGGGGTGGGATAGGGAGGGTGGGAGGGAGACACAAGAGGGAGGGGATATGGGGGTATAGGTATACATATAGCTGATACACTTTGTTATACAGCAGAAACTAACACACCATTGTAAAGCAATTGTACTCCAATAAAGATGTTAAAAAAAAGGGGGGGGGGCAAACATTACCAGAGGGCTCTTCCCAAGAAGGAAGGGCCAGGACTACCAAGAATCTTCTTTTCCTTCTCTGTAGTCCCATATATATATGTGTGTGTTTGTGTGTGCTTGTGTTCAGGTAGAGGGGCAAGTGGGTTTCAGGAGCCTCAGAAAGGCTGCTATACTTTTTTTATATTCCTCTGGAAATTTGCTTATAATTTGCTCCAGCGATAGCTTAAACAATGTCTACTACGGGATCCATAATATTCTATTTTTTTCATTGATTCATTTATTTGTCAATTCTATAAAGATTCACCAAACCCTTGCTATTTTCCAGACACAGTTATAGGTTTGAAAGTCAGAAGGTTTAGTGAGGCAAAGGCCCACAGGCAATTAATTTTATAAACTGAGTTGTGTGGGGTTGAGAGTCTGGATAAAAGAGTTGGGAAAGGAGGGAATAGGCTTGAAGGTTGAGTCTATTGCTTCATGCAACCTACCTCCAGAAATTTGTATTAGAGCCCTGTGTAAAGAGGACTTGAAGCAAAAAAGCTCAAGAAACTATTTTAATGAGATTCCAGGAGACATATGTTCATGGGGTTACTTTGGTGTCTACATGTGACCTAGGGTTAGAAATGAAAACATTGTCCTTACTACTGGGTAGAATGGCTTTAAATCACTGAAGACCCCAATGACTGTGTTCCTAACATTCTCAAAGAGTACCTGGTACTTTTTGTCTGAGGCCAAGATTTTCATTAAGGGCACCAGGAACAATGGTCATAGTGAGGGGGTTTGCAGAGAGCACATAAATGAAAAAGACCACAGTTGGACAGGAGGACCATGGTGCGTAACTACATATTGTAACCAGCTACCTCGTACCTAAGCACATGGAAGATATTCCCCGGGACTATAGAAATCATGAAGTGAGGTCTTGCAAGGGAATGAGATGATGTATGAACACACAGAGTCGAAGCCAGTGAGATGAGAGTCACTACTGTTAATATGATCCCTCATCTGATGTAAATGTCATGTCTGGGGAACTGTTTCCACCTAATTACAGAGTCACTTGGATTAACAACATGTTATCACTGAGACAGTTAAAAAGGATCTTGTTAGTCATTTCAACCTTAGTACAATGTATTTTAATGAGATTGCTTTCCTAAAGTCAGGCGATGATTAGATTCTGCTTCTCTATAGGAATGCGAGTTTTGAATGATAGAAGAAGTGTAGAAAGAGGACAATTTTTGTCACTATAATTGTTTGTTTTTCTTTTTGTTTTTGCAACATAGGACACTTCAGGGAGGGTCATGTCTGCATATACCGATAAAGATTTGCACAGCCTTAAAGTCTTGCAATGATGTGGTACATGTGGGAGAGGAGAGAGCACATTAATGGACAATGCTGAAAAATGCCAGAAGGTAGCTAGGAAAGTGCAGACAAGCTTTTAAATTTAGACTTGATGAGAGAGAACCTCATCCTCAACCTTCTTTGCCTCATCCCAGCTAAGTACATATTTCTTTCACTTTTCTCAGATCGCCAATTCCTGCTACCAATCCTCATGTATCCCATCAAGCTTGGGGTATTCGATGGTGAGTGGGAAGGAGAGTTGAGCCTGGAACATAAGTCTCTGTCCTCAGTCTTCTTTTACAAATCAGCTGCAATGGACACAACCAGCCAGCTCTAGCCTTGTTCTTCTTCAGTGAGAATCACATAATTTAATCGATAAATATCTGTGTATACTTTACAAGAGAAACAAAATGCTAGCTTGATAGAAATATATGTTTCTAAACACGCTCCTTTCCATTATTAACTAATATTTGCCATGCACATGCAGGATACGTACAAAGCACTGTATCATTGGTTTAAAAAGGCAATTTGGCTTCTACTATGCTAATCCAAATGTTCCAATTAGTTTAGTACCTTCATAATTATGTATAATTCAGTTTGCATTTATGCATGAAATGTTTATTTCCATAATTGTAACAAGCACTTAAATTAATTACACTCTAACCTCTTGATTCTATGGGCCAACTGTTGAGTCTTTTGGTTAACGTTTTAAACTCATGCCCTTTTATTTTTGAATTCCACCGCCCCGCCGCCTGTCTTTGATGTGTTGTTTCTTATCCTTGTTTGGAAATCTCTATGGAATCTTCTCAGAATAATCTGGCAGTTTTCTATTATGACTGAAACTTCGCATTTTAACAGTTGTCTGGAGATAGTTTCTTCCTTGTGAAATATCAGTTTTAATAACAGGAAAAGAAAAGTGCTATAAATCTGCACTAACTACATAAAGCTGAAGTCTCTGAGAGACTGATTAACATGTAGACTCGACATCGGTTTTTCAATAATTAGAGGATGTGCTTGCATGAAACCACGACTGCTCCAGCCTTGGAGCCATTTCCCAGGGCAGCCAGCAATTATTACAGCCTGGAGTACCTTTCTTTCTATTCTATGCCTCTAGCTATTGAAGTTGTTTTCAAATAAAGGTCTCTTACTTTCACAAAAAGTTAACATCACCTTGGAAGCACAACACTTTTCTGCTAATACCTTCGCCACTTGATTGGGAGAGAGCCCTCAGAGAGAAGGCAATTAGAAATTCCTAATCTGTTGTTCATCCACCCAGAAGAGGTTAAGAATATTCGGGTCTCTGATTACATGAACTGAGCAGAGGGCAGATTCGGGCTCCCGCAGTACCCTAGTTAGCTGCCTGTCCTATCAGAGAAGGCTGGCGAACATTCTCTGCAGTGCACGCAAGTGAGTTCGGAGCTTTCTTGTGGGTTTGAGTATTTGTTTTTTTTTTTGTTTGTTTGTTTGTTTCTTTTTGTATCAGTGAATTATAGATAGAAAATATATTATGAGAAAGATTGTCATTTTTCCTTTTGGTACAGTGCTCAGTATACTATCAGCATGCAATAAATGCTAAATGTTCGCCATGATGATTTTAAAGAAAAAAATTCATATGATAGTTTATCACCAAGAGCCACAAAGTTCTACCTTCTGATACATAATTGCTTGTATGGTCTGGATGTAATGCAGCATTATGAACAATTATAAAAAGGTAGCTCGCTTCAGTATATTACTCTTTTTCAATGAGTGCTGATGACATTTTGACTCCATGATAAACTTGCAGAAACATAAGGCTTCTGCCTGGTGGGCTTGCTATTAAATAAGCAACACATACTGTAAATGACAAGAGAAAATTTATCTCATGGGTCAAGGTAATTGACTTGGCATTTGATTATCCTTCACCCATTCTTTCTGTTCTTCCTATTCAACAATTTATTCAATGATTTGGCCAAATGGGCAAATTGAGTCCCAAACAAAAGTCTCCTTAAGCTGGAGTGGGCTAGGCAGTGGGTCTTTTTAAAAATTTCTTTTCCATTATAGTTTATTACAAGATATTGAATATAGTTCCCTGTGCTATACAGTAGGACCTTGTTGTTTATCTATTTTATACACAGTAGCTTGTACCTGCCAATCCCAAATTCATGATTTATCCCTCCCCCAACTTTCCCGTTTGGTAACCATAAGTTTGTTTTCTATGTCTGTGAGTCTGTTTCTGTTTTGTAAATAAGTTCATCTGTATCATTTTTTTTTAGATTCCACATAAAAGTGATACCATATGGTATATGCCTTTCTCTGTCTGACTCACTTCACTTAGTATGACAATCTCTAGGTCCATCCATGTTGCTGAAAATGGCATTATTTCATTCTTCTTTATGTCATTCTTTTTTTTTTTACCGCTGAGTAGTATTCCATTGTATATATGTACCACATCTTCTTTATCTATTCATCTGTTGATGGACATTTAGGTTGCTTCCATGTCTTGGCTATTGTAAATAGTGCTGCTATGAACATTGGGATGCATGTATCTTTTCAAGTAAGAGTTTGTAGCTTTTATTGTTGGATAATTGTCCACTGTATGAATATGCAACATTTTTTTAAATCAATTCATGTGTTTATGGATATTTGGGTTGTTTCTGTTTTTAAATTTGTTATAAATAAAACTGTTGTGATCATTTGAGTACAAGTCCTTGTATGGACATATATATATATATCTTTATCTTGGGAAAACACTTAGGAATCGCATTACTGGGTAATATGGTAAACATCTCACTTTATGGTTGCCAAGCTATTTTCCAAATAGCTATATAATTTCACTTTCCCAAGAGCAACATCCAGGAGTTCCTATTGCTCCGAGTTCTTGGCAATACTTGGTTCTTATCGCCATTCTTTCTACTACAGCCTTTCTAATGGGGGTGTAATTTGCATTTCCCTAATGACTAACGATATTGCATCTTTTCTTGCATGTTTGCCCCTTATGTATATATTTTGCATATGTTATTTGGTGAAGAGTCAATGCAAAGCTTTTTACTGCTTTTTAATCATGTTGCTTTGTCTTATTAAGTTGTAAAAATTCTTTATGTGTTCTGTAAACAAGTCTTTTACCAAATGTGTTTTGTGAATGTATTCTCTCAGTCTGTGGCTTGCTTTTTTTAAATCTTCTTAACAGTGCCTTTCAAAGAGAAAATGTTTTTAATTTTGGTGAACTGAATCTAACAATTTTTTCTTTTATGATCTGTGCTTTTTGTATCCTTGAAATGAGACATAAAAATTAGTTAGAAATCTTTGTCTATCTCGAGGTCACAAAAATTTCTGTTTTCTTCTAGAAGTTTTATAGATTTACCCTTGCATTTAGGACTGTGATCCATTTCAAGTTAATCTTTTATATATGGAGTAAGGCAAGGATCAAGGTTAATATTTTTTCTTTTTTCTTTTGCTTAAGATTATCCATTTGTTCCAGCAATTTTTTCTTTTTTTGAGTGTCCTTGGTCCCTTTATGGAAACTCAGTTAACCATCTATGAGTGAGTCTATTTCTCAACTCTCTATTCTGTTCCATTGATTTGTATGTTTAGCCTTACTAGAATCCTTGTTAACTTTATAGTAAGTCTTAAAATCAAATAGTGTGAGTCTTCTGACTTCGTTGGTTTTTATTTTCTTCCAAATAGTTTAGCTATTATAGGTTCTTTGATTTCCATACACTTCTAGAATTACCCTGTCAATTTCCAGTAAAAATCTTGCTGAGATTTTGATCAGAATTGCCTTGAATCTCTAAATCGGTTTTAGGATAATTGACATCTTAGCAATATTGAGTCTTCTGACCCATGGAAAACACATACCTCTCGTTTACTTAGGTGTTTCTTGATCTCTCTTGTAATATATTGAAGTTTTCAGTGTACAGCTCTTGCACATATTTTGTTAAATTTTCCCTATTTATTTCAAATTTGTAATGCTACTTCGTATGATTTTATTTTATTAATTTCAATTTCTAATTGTTTCTTACTAGTATATAAAAATACCATTAATTTTTGAATGCTGCAGCATTGCTTAACTCATTTACCCATGTTGGCATGATTTTTCATTTGCTTCTACATAAAAAATTTTACTTAAACATTTCCAAACCAGAAGGCAGATATCCTTGCCTTATACCTGATCTTAAGGGGAAAACACCCAGTCTCAGGCTTCCCTGGTGGCGCAGTGTTTAAGAGTCCGCCTGCCGATGCAGGGGACACGGGTTCGTTCCCCGGTCCGGGAAGATCCCACATGCTGCGGAGCGGCTGGGTCCGTGAGCCATGGCCGCTGAGCCTGCGCGTCCGGAGCCTGTGCTCCGCAACGGGAGAGGCCACAACAGTGAGAGGCCCGCGTACCGCACAAAACAAAAACAAAAAAACAAAAAAAACCCCACCCAGTCTCTTACCATTTAGTGTGGTGTTATCTACATATTTTAGTAGATGTCATTCATCAGATTAAGAAAGTTTCTGTCTCCTTTACTGAGAACTTTTACTACAAATGGGTGATACATTTTATCAAATGTTTACTATTTTTTAAACTCTATACTATGAATCCTAATAATTTATTTTAGTATGTTAAGGTAATGTTGCATTCCTGAGTTAAATTCCTTTTGTTATATTATCCATCTTACATGCTGCTGGATTTGATTTGCTAAAATGTTAAGAGTATTTGTCTGGTTTTGGTCACTAGTGTAATGTTGGTTGCAAAGAGTGAGTTGAGGTGTTTTCCCTCTTCTTCTATTATCTAGAATAGTTTGGGTAAAACTAGTACTTTTTTCTGTCATCTATTTTTGGTAGAATTCACCACCGAAGCCATCTCAGCCTGCAGTTTTCTTTGTGGATCTTAATTCAAGTGTATAGGCCCACTTAGCCCTATCTTGTTAGTTTTACCCACACATTTACCGTTTTCTTTGCTCATGATTACTTTTTGTATCTCAGATTTTCTTTCTAGGATCATATTATGTTCCTTCTTCTTGAAGTACATATTTTAGAAATTCCACTTTGTATGTCCACTCGATTTAATGCTCTAAAGAAAATTTCCACAAGGCGCCAGCACCATAATTATCCACTTACAAACATCCGAGCCATACGAGCCTTAGTTTTCTCTAGCTGTTGTAGATGACCTTTTCACGCACCTAGCCAGGGCCAGGACTCTCTCGTATACACCATGCTTCATCCCCTTTTGCTACTCGAGGGTGTGGCTCCAGCCATCCTCTCCCACTACCCTACAATTCTGGCTTCATTCCCATCAGCCTAAAGGTATGCAGTCATTTCTATCATCCTTAAAGCAATGGCCTCTTAACGCCCACAACCAAATTTTGTATAGTTAGGATTTGACCAGAGAAGCAGAACCAGAAGTCTACACACACACACACACACATCCATAGATTTACACAAGAGGTAGAATCGGTTTACACAATTGCAGGGGCTGGCTGAGCAGTCTCTGTGAAAATGTCTCTGTCAAATGCTGAAGCCGGAAGTGGGCAGGCAGGCACTCGAGAACGGAAGATGATGGACCCCTACAAGGACAGATTGAAACTTGTGTCCATTCCTGTTGCCTCTGACCTTGATGACGAGTGTCTCCTTCAGAAGCCAGGACTCTTCTTCACGGAGGTGAACACACACACCTGAACCCAGGAGTGAGAGAAACTGAAGGAAGATCCAGGGGCAAAGAGAGAGTAGTTGAAGGCCCAGCTGCTGCTTCACACGAAGGAAGTGAATCAGCAGGTCAGCAAGAACACAGTGCCAGTCGAAGCTCCAGAACATGGAACAATTTTATAATGTTTCTTCCCGTCTGCTGTCTGCAGTCTTTGCAACTTCGTAAAGTTAGGAGATATTCTTTATTTTCTCCCTTTTTCCCATCCTGAAACTGGAGGAACTAACCTAGAAGAGGGAGGGAGAGTACACATGGGAGACCCAGATAATGTTTTTACTGCCATGTTAGAATCTATAGTGCCAAATCCTACTTACATTGGGAGTAGGAAAAAAGAGCTTTAGACGAGATTGAGATAAAAGATAGGATGAGAAGGACAAATCTTAAATACATGAATGGTACTTAAATACATGAATGGTACTGAAAGTACCTGAAAATTGATGGAATCCTGCCAAGGTGTTGAGGAGAGGTTGACTCTGACAGCAGTGGGGGATGAGGGATTTAAGGGGGTCACAATAAAGGCACGAAGACCAAGCAAGAAGCTTTATGAAGTTCAGTCAAAGGATGAGAATGGTCTAATTATTCTTATAAATTTGTTAATTGGAAATATGACTCTGGCTAGAATAAAAAAGGAAGTGATATGTGAATATGGTTGGACATGGTGGTGCAGAATAATTGAGACTTGCCCACAGTCACAGTGTTGGAACCTTGAGTCAGAAAACTCGCCTTCTATTCTCAAGTTCCATGATTTCCATGGACAAGGCATTAAATTTCACTGAACCCCAGTTTTCTCTGTAAGGAGTAGATCATATTCATCTTAAGAGCTTTGGTAGGGCTCAAGCAAAATGACTCATGAGAAAGCATTTTGAAAACTAAACATAAGATTGTATTATTAAACAAACCAGTAAAATTAACTTGATTTTTGTATTTTAAAACTCTAAAGTATTTTCTTTATTTCCAGGTTAGATGGTCAGGGAAATTGGGAAGATGGGAGAAGCACACGTGCCCATCATTTTGGCCGGTGTGGAGAGACAGGCAGGAAGGAAAGAGTCCCTAATCCGACTGCCTGAGATTTGGCACACACAACTTTCATCCTCCTGGCAGGTGGATCGCACATCCTCCATCCAGCATAGTCTCATTTACGAGCAGTTTTGCGGGTAAGGGTGCTGCAGCTTCTCACTTGCGAAAACATTTCCAAAGCCACTAATAAAAAGGTAACACGCTATGTGCTATGAGAGATGACAAGCGCACCTTGGGATGAATGATGGGTAAAGACTTGTCATTTCTCTTTGCAAAATCAGGCCAGCACTGGCTCCTGTGGCTTGTTAGCAATTACATGTGGAAGCCAGCCCATCCAAAGTGGCCCCTGTAGAGCAAACGGTTTTCGGCTCTTGCCTTCAGTCTGTCTTTACATGGTTTCAGGGCACTCCCATATGTGTTTGAGAAGAAGTTTTATTTTATTTATTTATTTATTTTCACTGTCCACAACCTCTTTATATACATATTTTTTAACATCTTTATTGGAGTATAATTGCTTTACAATGCTGTGTTAGTTTCTGCTGTATAACAAAGTGATTCAGCTATATGTATACATATATCCCCATATCCCCTCTCTCTTGCGTCTCCCTCCCACCCTCCCTATCCCACCCCTCTAGGTGGTCACAAAGCACCAAGCTGATCTCCCTGTGCTATGCGGCTGCCTCCCACTAGCTATCTATTTTACATTTGGTAGTGTATATATGTCAGTGCCACTCTCTCACTTCGTCCCAACTTACCCTTCCCCCTCCCCGTGTCCTCAAGTCCATTCTCTACGTCTCCATCTTTACTCCTGTCCTGGTTCTTCAGAACCAGGTTTTTCAGAACCATTTTTTTTTAGATTCCACATACATGTGTTAGCATACGGTATTTATTTTTCTCTTTCTGACTTGCTTCACTCTGTATGACAGACTCTAGCTCCATCCACCTCATTACAATAACTCAATTTCGTTTCTTTTTATGGTTGAGTAATATTCCATTGTATATATGTGCTACATCTTCTTTATCCATTCATCTGTTGATGGACATTTAGGTTGCTTCCATGTCCTGGCTATTGTAAATGGTGCTTCAATGAACATGACTCTTTATAAATTTTGGTTTTCTCAGGGTATATGCCCAGTAGTGGGATTGCTGGGTCATATGGTAGTTCTATTTTTAGGTTTTAAGGAACTTCCATACTGTTCTCTATAATGGCTGTATCAATTTACATTCCCACCAACAGTGCACTTTTCTCCTCACCTCCTCCAGCATTTATTGTTTGTAGATTTTTTGATGATGGCCATTCTGACCGGTGTGAGGTGATACCTCATTGTAGTTTTGATGTGCATTTCTCTAAAAATTAGTGATGTTGAGCATCCTTTCATGTGATTGTTGGTAATCTGTATGTATTCTTTGGAGAAATGTCTATTTAGGTCTTCTGCCTAGTTTGGGATTGGGTTGATTGCTTTTTTGATATTAAGCTGCATGTATATTTTAGAGATTAACCCTTTGTCAGCTGCTTCATTTGCAAATATTTTCTCCCATCTGAGGGTTGTCTTTTCATCTTGTCTATGGTTTACTTTGTTGTGCAAAAACTTTTAAGTTTCATTAGGTTTCATTTGTTTACTTTTGTTTTTATTTCCATTTCTCTAGGAGGAGGGTCAAAAAGGATCTTGTTGTGATTTATGTCATAGAGTGTTCTGCCTATGTTTTCCTCTAAGAGTTTTTTAGTGTCTGGCCTTACATTTAGGGCTTTAATCCATTTTGAGTTTATTTTTGTGTGTGGTGTTAGTGTTCTAATTTCATTCTTTTACATGTAGCTGTCCAGTTTTCCCAGCACTGCTTATTGAAGCAGCTGTCTTTTCTCCATTGTATATTCTTGCTTCCTTTATCAAAGATAAGGTGACCATATGTGCATGGGTTTATCTCTGGGCTTTCTATCCTGTTCCATCGATCTATCTTTCTGTTTCTGTGCCATTACCATACTCTCTTGACTACTGTAGCTTTGTAGTATAGCCTGAAGTGCGGGAGCCTGATTCCTCCAGCTCCGTGTTTCTTTCTCAAGATTGCTTTGGCTATTCAGAGTCCTTTGTGTTTCCATACAAATCGTGAAATTTTTTGTTCTCGTTCTGTGAAAAATGCCATTGGTAATTTGATAGGGATTGCATTGAATCTGTAGATTGCTTTGAGTAGTATATTCATTTTCACAATGTTGATTCTTCCAATCCAAGAACATGGTATATCACTCCATCTGTTTGTATCATTTTTAATTTCTTTTATCAGTGTCTTATAGTTTTCTGAGTACAGGTCTTTTGTCTCCTTAGGTAGGTTTATTCCTAGGTATTGGCTTCTTTTTGTTGCAATGGTATATGGAAGTGTTTTCTTAATTTCTCTTTCAGATTTTTCATCATTAGTGTGTTGGAATGCAAGAGATTTCTGTGTATTAATTTTATATCTTGCTACCTTACCACATTCATTGATGAGCTCTAGTAGTTTTCTGGTAGCATCTTTAGGATTCTCTATGTGTAGTGTCATGTCATCTGCAAACAGTGACAGCCTTACCTCTTCTTTTCAAATTTGGATTCCTTTTATTTCTTTTTCTTCTCTGATTGCCTGGCTAAAACTTCCAAAACTATATTGAATAAGAGTGGTGAGAGTGGGCAACCTTGTCTTGTTCCTGATCTTAGGGGAAATGGTTTCAGGTTTTCACCATTGAGAATGATGTTGCCTGTGGGTTTGTCATATATGGCCTTTATTACATTGAGTTACGTTCCCTCTATGCCTACATTCTGGAGAATTTTTCTACCTTCTGGAGAATTTTTCTCATAAGTAAGTGTTTAATTTTGTCAAAAGCTTTTCTACATCCATTGAGATTATCATATGGTTTTTATCCTTCAATTTGTTAATATGGTGTATCACATTGATTGATTTGCATGTAATGAAGAATCCTTGCATTCCTGGGATAAACCCCACTATGTCATGGTGTATGATCCTTTAATGTGCTGCTGGATTCTGTTTGCTAGTATTTTGTTGAGGATTTTTGCATCTATGTTCATCAGGGATATTGTCCTGTAGTTTTCCTTCTTTGTGACATCTTTGTCTGGTTTTGGTATCAGGGTGATGGTGGCCTCGTAGAAGGAGTTTGGGAGTGTTCCTCCCTCTGCTATATTTTGGAAGAATTTGAGAAGGATAGGTGTTAGCTCTTTTCTAAATGTTTGATAGAATTTGCCTGTGAAGCCATCTGTTCCTGGGCTTTTGTTTTTTGGAAGATTTTTAATCACAGTTTCAATTTTAGTGCTTGAGATTGGTCTGTTTATATTTTCTATTTCTTCCTGGTTCAGTCTGGGAAGGTTGTGTTTTTCTAAGAATTTGTGCATTTCTTCCATGTTGTACATTTTATTGGCCTAGAGTTGCTTGTAGTACTCTCTCATGATCCTTTGTATTTCTGTGGCGTCAGTTGTTACTTCTCCTTTTGCATTTCAAATTCTATTGATTTGAGTCTTCTCCCTTTTTTCCTTGATGAGTCTGGCTAATGGTTTATCAATTTTGTTTATTTTCTCAAAGAACCAGCTTTTAGTTTTATTGATCTTTGCTATTTTTTTTTAACATCTTTACTGGAGTATAATTGCTTTACAATGATATGTTAGTTTCAGCTTCACAACAAAATGAATCAGTTATATATATACATATGTTCCCATATCTCTTCCCGCTTGCATCTCCCTCCCTCCCACCCTCCCTATCCCACCCCTCCAGGCGGTCACAAAGCACCGAGCTGATCTCCCTGTGCTATGCGGCTGCTTCCCACTAGCTATCTACCTTACGTTTGGTAGTGTATATATGTCCATGCCTCTCTCTCGCTTTGTCACAGTTTACCCTTCCCCCTCCCCATATCCTCAAGTCCATTCTCCAGTAAGTCTGTGTCTTTATTCCTGTTTTACCCCTAGGTTCTTCATGACATTATTTTTTCTTAAATTCCATATATATGTGTTAGTATACGGTATTTGTCTCTCTCTTTCTGACTTACTTCACTCTGTATGACAGACTCTAGGTCTATCCACCTCATTACAAATAGCTCAATTTCGTTTCTTTTTATGGCTGAGTAATATTCCATTGTATATATGTGCCACATCTTCTTTATCCATTCAACCGATGACGGACACTTAGGTTGTTTCCATCTCCGGGCTGTTGTAAATAGAGCTGCAATGAGCCCCGGTCCAAGAGGATCTTTGCTATTGATTCCTTCATTTCTTTTTCATTTATTTCTGATCTGATCTTTATGATTTCTTTCCTTCTGCTAACTTTGGGTTTATTTTTTTCTTCTTTCTCTAATTGCTTTAGGTGTAAGTTTAGGTAGTTTATTTGAGATGTTTCTTGTTTCTTGAGGTAGGATTGTATTGTTATAAATTTCCCTCTTAGAACTGCTTTTGCTGCATCCCATAGGTTTTGGGTCGTGTTTTCATTGTCATTTGTTTCTAGGTATTTTTTGATTTCCTCTTTGATTTCTTCAGTGATCTCTTGGTTATTTAGTAGTTTATTTTTTAGCCTCCATGTGTTTGTATTTTTTACAGATTTTTTTCCTTTAATTGATATCTAGTCTCATAGCATTGTGGTTGGAAAAGATACTCAACACAATTTCAATTTTCTTAAATTTACCAAGGCTTGAATGTGACCCAAGATATGATCTATCCTGGAGAATGTTCCATGAGCACTTGAGAAGAAAGGGTATTTTGTTGTTTTTTGATGGAATGCCCTATAAATATCAGTTAAGTGCATCTTGTTTAATGTATCATTTAAAGCTTGTGTTTCCTTATTTATTTTCATTTTTGATGATCTGTCCATTGGTGAAAGTGGGGTTCAAGTCTCCTTCTATGATTGTGTTACTGTTGACTTCCCCTTTTATGGCTGTTAACATTTGCCTTATGTATTGAGGTGCTCCTATGTTGGATGCATAAATATATACAATTGTTATATCTTCTTCTTGGATTGATTCCTTGATCACTATGTAGTGATCACTATGTAGTGTCCTTCTTTGTCTCTTGTAATAGTCTTTACTTTAAAGTCCATTTTGTTTGACATGAGAATTGCTGCTCCAGCTTTCTTTTGATTTTCATTTGCATGGAATATTTTTTTCCATCCTCTCACTTTCAATCTGTATGTGTCCCTAGGTCTGAAATGGTCTCTTGTAGACAGCATATATATGCGTCTTGTTTTGGTATCCATTCAGCCAGTCTATGTCTTTTTGTTGGAGGATTTAGTCCATTTATATTTAAGGTAATTATCAATATGTATATTCCCATTACCATTTTCTTAATTGTTTTGGGTTTGTTATTGTAGGTCTTTTCCTTCTCTTGTGTTTCCTGCCTAGAGAACTTCCTTTAGCATTTGTTGTAAAGCTGGTTTGGTGGTGCTGAACTCTCTCAGCTTTTGCTTGTCTGTAAAGGTTTTAATTTCTCCATCAAATCTGAATGAGATCCTTGTTGGGTAGAGTAATCTTGGTTGTAGGTTCTCCCTTTCGTCACTTTAAATATCTCCTGCCACTCCCTTCTGGCTTGCAAATTTTCTGCTGAAAGATCAGCTGCTAACCTTATGGGGATTCCCTTGTATGTTATATGCTGCTTTTCCCTTGCTACTTTTAATATTTTTTCTTTGTATTTAATTTTTGATAGTTTCATTAATATGTGTCTTGGTGTGTTTCTTCTTGCACTTATCCTGTATGGGACTCTCTGTGCTTCCTGGACTTGATTGACTATTTCCTTTCTCATATTAGGGAAGTTTTCAACTATAATCTCTTCAAGTATTTTCTCAGTCCCTTTCTTTTTCTCTTCTTCTTCTGGGACCCCTATAATTTGAATGTTGGTGTGTTTAATGTTGTCCCAGATGTCTCTGAGACTGTCCTCAATTGTTTTCATTCTTTTTTCTTTATTCTCTACTGTGGCAGTTATTTCCACAATTTTATCTTCCAGGTCACTTATCCATTTTTCTGCTTCAGTTATTCTGCTACTGATTCCTTCTAGAGAATTTTTAATTTCACTTATTGTGTTGTTCATCATTGTTTGTTTGCTCTTTAGTTCTTCTAGTTCTTTGTTAAATGTTTCTTGTATTTTATCCATTCTATTTCCAAGATTTTGGATCATCTTTACTATCATTACTCTGAATTCTTTTTCAGGTAGACTGCCTATTTCCTCTCATTTGTTTGGTCTGTTGGGTTTTTTCCTTGCTCCTTCATTTGCTGTGTATTTCTCTGTCTTCTCATTTTGCTTAACTTACTGTTTTTGTGGTCTCCTTTTCTCAGGCTGCTCATTTGTAGTTCCCATGGTTTTTGGTGTCTGCCCCCAGTGGGTAAATTTAGTTCAGTGTGTTGAGTAGGCTTTCAGGTGGAGGGCACTGGTGCCGGTGTTCTGGTCAATGAGGCTAGATCTTGTCTTTCTGGTGGGCAGGACCGCGTCCCATGGTGTGTTTTGGGGCATGTGTGAACTTTTTATAATTTTAGGCAGCCTCTCTGCTAATGGGTGGGGTTGTGTACCTGTCTTGCTAGTTGTTTGGCATGCAGTGTCCAGCCTTGGAGCTTGCTGGTCATTGAGTGGAGCTGGGTCTTATCATTTAGATGGAGATCTCTTGGAGAGCTCTTGCTGATTGATATTACATGTGGCCGGGAGGTCTCTGGTGGACCAATGTCCTGAGCTCAGCTCTTCCACCTCAGAGGCTCAGGCCTGACACCCAGCTGGAGAACCAAGACTGTGTCAGCCACAAGGCTCAGAAGAAAATGGAGAAAGAAAAGAAAGAAAGAAAAAATAATAAAATAAAATAAAATTAAATTAAAATAAAAAAATTTAAAACGTAATAAAAAGAAGAGAGCAACCAAACCAATAAACAAATCCACCAATGATAACAAGCACTAAAAACTAAGCTAAGATAAACATATAAAGCAGAAACTAGTCAGCCGCATACAGCTAACCCCAGGTCTACAGTTGCTCCCAAAGTCCACTGCCTCATTTTTAGGATGATTCATTGTCTATTCAGGTATTCCACAGATGCAGGGTACATCAGGTTGATAGTGGAGATTTAATCCACTGCTCCTGAGGCTGCTAGGAGAGATTTCCCTTTCTCTTCTTTGTTTGCACAGCTCCTGGGGTTCAGCTTTGGATTTGGACCTGCCTCTGCATGTAGGTCTCCTGAGGGCACCTGTTCTGCACTCAGACAGGACCGGGTTAAAGTAGCAGCTGATTCGGGGGCTCTGGCTCACTCAGGCCAGGGGGAGGGAGGAGTACAGAATGTAGGGTGAGCTTGTGGTGGCAGAGGCTGCCATGGTGTTGCAACAGCCTGAGGCCCACTGTGTGTTCTCCTAGGGAAATTGTCCCTGCATCATGGGACCCTGGCAGTGGTGGGCTGTACAGGCTCCTGGGAGGAGAGTTGTGGATAGTGACCTGTGCTCGCACACAGGATTCTCAGTGGCTGCAGGAGCAGCATTAGCATTTCATACCCGTCTCTGGGGTCCGCACTGACAACTGCCACTCACACCCATCTCTGAAGCTGATTTAGGCGGTGCTCTGAATACCCTCTCCTCACACACCCCAAAACAATGGTCTTTTGACTCAGGCAGTTCCAGACTTTTTCCAGGATTCCCTCCAGTTAGCTGTGGTGCACTAACCCCCTTCAGGTTGTGTTCACGCAGTCAGCCCCAATCCTCTCCCTGGGATCTGACCTCCGAAGCTGGAGCCTCAGTTCCCAGCTCCCACCTGCCCCAGGGGGTGAGCAGACAAGCCTCTTGGGCTGGTGAGTGCTGGTTGGCATCGATCCTGTGCGGGAATATCTCCCCTTTCCCCTCTGCACCCCTGTTGCTGTGCTCTCCTCCATGGCTCCGAAGCTTCCCCCCCACCAACCCCTGTCTCCATCAGTGAAGGAGCTTCCTAGTGTGTGGAAACTTTTCCTGCTTCACAGCTCCCTCTCGGTGGTGCAGGTCCTGTCTCTATTCTTTTGTTTCTGTTTTTTCTTTTTTCTTTTGCCTTACCCAGGTACGTGGGGAGTTTCTTGCTTTTTGGGAAGTCTGAGGTCTTCTGCCAGCATTCAGTAGGTGTTCTGTAGGAGTTGTTCCACATGTAGATGTTTTTTCTTTTTTTTTGTGGTATGCGGGCCTCTCACTGTTGTGGCCTCTCCCATTGCGGAGCACAGGCTCTGGACATGCAGGCTCAGTGACCATGGCTCACGGGCCAAGCCGCTCCGTGGCATGTGGGATCTTCCTGGACTGGGGCACGAACCCACATCCCCTGCATCGGCAGGCAGACTCTCAACCACTGCGCCACCAGGGAAGCCCTGTAGATGTATTTTTGATGTATTTTTTGGGAGGAAGGTGATCTCCACATCTTACTCCTCTGCCATCTTGAAGGTCCTTCGAGAATAAGCTTTAAAATCAGTTTTCTTCCTCCTTTCCACTTTTCTCCCATTTTATTTTTTTGTGATTTGATGAGCTTTTCATCCAGGATTTAAGGAGAAATGAGAATAGCAATCCTTTTGCATGTGATGATTTGGGTTATACTTGGACTTAGTTTGGGAACACATGGTTTGATACCGACTCATATTAGAAATGGCAGTTGTACCTCAAAAATATTTCAAAGTCGTTTGAGCTGCAGCAGTGCCCTGATTTTTGATAATATTAACAATAATGACAAAAGAATTATTTTTCACTTAAAAAGTACCAGGCACTGGGCTTCCCTGGTGGCACAGTGGTTGAGAGTCCGCCTGCCGATGCAGGGGACACGGGTTCGTGCCCCGGTCCGGGAAGATCCCACATGCCGCGGAGCGGCTGGGCCCGTGAGCCATGGCCGCTGAGCCTGCGCGTCCGGAGCCTGTGCTCCTCAACGGGAGAGGCCACAACAGTGAGAGGTCTGCATACCGCAAAAAAAAAAAAAAAAAAAAGTACCAGGCACTGTTCCAAGTACTTATATGATTTACCCCATTTAATCATCATTATAATGCCCCAATTATCCCCATTTTTCATATGAGAAAACTGAAGCACAAGAATGTTAAGTAATTCAGTTATTTGATATGTAATATATGCATACTTCTATATATTTTACAAAAATGCAGTTATAGAAACTGTCAAATTATTCTCCCTAAATCACAACCCTGATTCTGTAATTCCCTAGCCCAGAAATCTTTAGTAAATACCCTTTGTCTATCAGATTAAGTACAAATACCTTATCCTGACATACCAGAGCTCTCAAATTCTGATCCTACCTCCCTTCTCCTCCTCTGTTTTCCAGCAATTACCTAACACGATGGTCCTCAACCAGGAATGATTTTTGTCCCCTGGGGGATGTTTAGCAATGTCTGCAGATGTTTGGGGCTGTCACAACTTGGGAGATGTTACTCGCATCTAGTAGGTAGAAGTCAGTGACCCTGCTAAACATCCTGAAATGCGAGGAACATCCCTTCCCACAACAAGGAATTATCTTGTCCTAACCATCAGTAGTACCAACATTGGAAAACTCTGACCTAACTTATTCTCTGGCCAAACTGGACAACTTGTGGTTTCTTAAATAGTCTCTGTGTGTTTCACCTTTGTAGCTTTCTTTCCAGTATTCCTTCACTAAACAATCACAGAGCACCTACTATGTGCCAGGCCCTACTATGTGTAAGACATAATCCTTGATCTCACACTGACCAGTACCTGGCTTCCCATCTTTGTCCCTCTTCAATATAAAGACCTGCCTGCTCTTCCAGACCCCTCTCAAATGCCATTTTCCTTTATAAGTTAAATCTTTGCTCTTTCATCTTTGCTCTTTCATAGTTTTTCAAAAGATATGAAGCTCTTGATATTAAATACAAGTTGATAAGAAAACTTACTCCTATATGATGGTTTTAATATGAATATTTAAGTGTCATTTTTCACTGCAGAAGTGTTTTAAAATCTTCTCAAATTTAGCATTCTCAATGTTGTAGAACAGCTTAATTTTTATTCCCGATAAGGTTTTTTTTTTTTTTTTTTAAATCACAGTTTTGGAAGTGAAAGTAGTAGGTTGCAGTGAGCATATTGTAGTTTTTGAAGAGGAGGATATGAGAGGCTGTGTCAAAAGGCTAATACCCCTGTTTCATTTCAGCAATAAAATTTTTTAAATCAATTCAGTAAGAGTTTATTCAGTGCCATTATGGGCCAGACACTGTGTAAGGTGCTGAAATTTGAAAGGAACACCTCATGTTCTCTCATACAATGGGTTCAAGTAAACATTTTTAATACTTCAAAATGTTTTATTATAGAAGTAGAGAGATCCTTCACATGGATAAGTATTCTGATGACCAGGTAAATGTAGAGGTGATAAAGGATGTACGTAATGAGGCATTGTGTCTTCCTAGTACTTTAGAAGAAATTTAAGGAGGGGAAACTAGGAATGCATTAATTATTGAGGGTCTTAACCGTGACATTGATTAGGAGTAAATGGACAAGAGGATATGGAAATGACATGCAATGCTAAGTGTTCCACATTTTAAGGTATGATTCCATATATGAACAATACAGTCTGCCATTCCAAAAATTATTCTTTTTTTTTTTTTTTTTTTTTTGCGGTACGCGGGCCTCTCACTGCTGTGGCCTCTCCCGTTGCGGAGCACAGGCTCCGGAAGTGCAGGCTCAGCGGCCATGGCTCACGGGCCCAGCCGCTCTGTGGTATGTGGGATCTTCCCGGACCGGGGCACGAACCCGTGTCCCCTGCATTGGTAGGCAGACTCTCAACCACTGTGCCACCAGGGAAGCCCCCAAAATTATTCTTAATATGCCTAAACCTCCATATATTAGCATGTTACCAAAATTTGACTTATGGATATATTTGACACATATCATAAAGTTTTGACCCTCCCCTCTTTGTTCAGGCTCCCAGATTTACGGTAAGCAATTTCTGCCTTCTTGTTCAGAATCAAGTCATTGTAATCTGCCCTTTGGTTGCACAATCTTAGGGCTTCAATACAAAAAACAAACGGATGAAACAAAAAAATTGCTATTCTTTATAGGCAGATTATGCAAAGGATGCATCAGTCAGATTGCCTCTGTCAAGAGCCACAAGACATGTGTCGGTGTCTTCTAAACTCTGGCTGCAAAGTTTGAGAACCATCATGCTAGAGATGTTAATTTCATAGACAGCCTGAGTCTACACCCTGGCCATGCCCAAATCCTTCCCCAATGCCCTTTCACTGCTGTGGACCTAGAGCAATGAGTATCCATGGTAAGTGATTTTGGTCCCAGGAGGACACTAAAAATATCCACATTGGATTATCTTAAGTAACAAAGAATCCTTGTTTTCTAGAAGGGGTGCTGAGTGGGTCACCATGGAAAACCATCAGGGCCTGGTGAGTTAGTCAGTCTTCTTGGACCATTGGAATCTAAAGCTTTGCTTCTCCTTTTATGTCCTTAAGTTTATGTATCCCATCATATCCATTCAGCTCTGGGGGAATTGTGACCTATCTCACACCCCAAAGAGAGAGAGAAATCTCCCTGGCCCTGTCTTTTAGAGGGCCTTGACACAGATGCATATGACCCGAAGCAGAGATGCCTGAGATGAATCGGGGAGAGTAAGTACAAAAGAAAGAAAATTCTACATTTACTACTGATGATGGAGCATCGAGTAGCATTGACAACTGTCCCTGAATACGTTATCCTACACATTAGAAACCTGACTATTGTGTCCCTCCACCTTAATGGGGGATGTGGGTTGTGTGTGGGTGTAGACTGGGGATACAGGTATCCGATACACTCACCAAGCTGGTCTTTTCCGTGTCCGAAACTATTTTGCAATATTCTCCATTTTGCCACCGGCTGGTTCATCAGTTTCAGAAATAAGCATTCCAAGACAATGTTAAAAGCATTCACTGTGTGAATCCAACAAGGACCAGCAGTGTCGGCATGGTCTTCTTAAGCCAGGAGCATGCCGTCTTCTCCGAAAATGCCACCTGTAATAGCATATTTTCTTGAGTTCATAGATTCCCCAGAAAAACAATCATGAAAGTGGCTCCTAAAATTCAAAGCATTAAGCATTTATAAAAAGAACTTCATATATGAGATGAGGACATTTTCTGCTGAATTTTTAAACACGGTTCATGGGGCCCCCTACAGTCAGAATGAGTTTCATGCTGAGATTTTTTTTTTTTTTCCCTTGAGTAAGTTTCGAGCTGGCATGGCAGATAGAGAGAGCACTTTAGCTTGTATGACAAGGCGGGAGTTAGTGTCTCTGGCTGGAAAAGTAATGTTTGCTACTTCTGTATAAGTTTCATCAGAGAGGAAAAATATTTTAAGGGACAAAAATTCCCCAAGGGAAATTTTTAAAATTTATTTTAAAATAGGCATTATTCTAACTTTGAATCCTTGAGAACGACTTAAGCTGCTGTGGTTGGTTTGGTGCGTGATGTCCAATAAAGCTGTTTTCTGTTCAGAGGATGGTACTGATTTGTTAAGCCTCAGCTAAAGGTCACCTGACACTAGTCAATTCTCTTCGAGCCTGAAGCTTTGAAAGGAAAACATCACAAAACACAGCGTCCCTCTCTATACTGCCTGGTCTCCGTGAGATGCTGTAAACAAAACATTGGTGAACTAAAACACAAGTAGACAGATCTTTGGAAATGATCTGGAAGAAATCTGGATAAACAAAGAGTTGCTTCTGGGGAACCTGGCAGGACACATCACCCCACCTCGTCCTAAATGTAACTGATCAGGAAGTGACGTGTGGTTACACAGTGGATGCAGGGAAACAAATGATCTCCTAGAAGAGCTCTTGTTACGGAGATTTACCACATCACTCCCCTTGCAGCCCTCGAGATAACATGTTTATACAAACAAAGCAAACACATTAGTAAACAGCTATCAGGACACAGGTGAGCAGTCCAGGCAAATACTATGAACCAGGGCCTCTTTCATTTTAGGTAGCAGGGGAAAAGGTCTGACTGCAAGATTTCTGATCCATGGAAGCTCTGCTTCTGACTCACGAGTGCTCATACCCCGTGTCTGAAAGTCTCATTTAAGTCTGGAACGCTGTTCTCTTCCTCCTCATCGTGGCCAACGTCCTTTCCTAAGGATCGTCTAGTCTGCACTTCTTGCAAGTCAAAATATTTTTCCAGTTTTGCTCAAATCCTTTTTGGAAAACAATACATTAGGTGGGATTTTATTCTCATTGGACTGCTGCAATTTAGTGCACCTCCTTTTCTGTGAAAATGGGTATAGTAATATACCTGCTTTGTGAGAATTGAATGTAAAGCCCATGGGTAGTATCTGGCACATAGTATGTGATCAGTGAATGTTATTACAGACAGGCCAAGACAAAAAATATTCAATAATTACATCAAACTTCCCCAATACATCTAGATTCCCAATGAAACCCCATAGAGTTTTTTTTTTGTTTTCACATACAAAGGAGAGACATGGTAAAGTACCTTTCCCTAAGTTCTCTGGCTTTATTCCCTTTAGATCTATCTTTATAGTCTTCACGGTTTATTGGTCAAAGCTTCTTTTCATGGTGGGCCACACTGTATGGCCCACAAGTGAGAAGTGGAAACTGTTTCTTGGCATCTATGAGCTGTTGCTTTTCTCGTTCACTGTTTGTTAATTAGCAAGGTGATGTGAAGGTTATGACCTCTAGAGTCATCTCATGACCTGAGAAGTACCTTGACCCCTTGCTTCTACTTCAGCAAAAGACCAATGGAAACCATACGCTTGGTCAGCCCCCTGCAGGGAATAGCCCCCTCTCTGGGTATTAATGACATCAGAATTGATTATATCAACATAGGCAACCTTCCACCCCTCCTCAGCTTCCCTCTAAGCCAGAGAAGGAGAGATGTCTCTCTCATATCACTTTCCATTTATCATTCCAGAAATGGTTTGGCGAACACTTAACCTAAAATTGGAAATTAAGGTGAATGCCGAGAGCTGTGAATTCCTTGGGGCTTACATTCACAGGGTAGGCTTGGTTTGTATTTGAATCACCTGCAAATGTCACTCCTGTAAATCCAGGTGGTTTTCTGACTGGCTGGACCTGCCCCTATGTGAGAGAGGATTCAGCTGTACCTATTAAGTACCACATTTTCATGGAGGAATATTTTTTGTTGAGTTGGGCTCTGTAACTCATTTCCGAAAGCACCCAAATAGTTTAAATTTTTATAAGTTTGCATGCACCCATCACTTGCCTTGAATAGCTAAGTAAGAAAGTCAGGGAGGGCTGAAGGGAAGTTTTCCTGTGAATACAGTGTTTGTGACTGGATTAACATTTTCCTGCTAGAATTGCACGTCCTCTTAGCTCTCAGAAGGTCCCAATTAGGCCTGACACATTGCCATCATAGCACACATACTCCCTGTAACAACCGTATTAAGTACAGTTGGTGCTGGGTGAGTTTTAAAGTAGGTTTTCCACCAGTGTGGGTGGACAGATTTCCACTTCATCACCCACACCCCTTCCCCCAGCCCATCGCAAATTCCTATTAGAACACCCTGCCTAGGAATATGTTAGCTCCTGACACAGTCGGTGTTTATTTGTCAACAATTTTATACACCTGAAACACAGAAAACCATCCTGCCTGCACTGGCTGGCAAGAATCGCACTAAAACACTACAGATTTTTTTTTAAACTTTTTATTTTATATTGGAGTATAGCTGATTAACAATGCTGTGATAGTTTCAGGTGCACAGCAAAGCAACTCAGCCATACATATACATGTATCCATTCTCCCCCAAACTCCCTGCCCATCCCGGCTGCCACATAACATTCAGCAGAGTTCCCTGTGCTATACAGTAGGTCCTTGTTGGTTATCCATTTTAAATATAGTCGTGTGTACAAGCTCCCTAACTATCCCTCTCCCAGACCCTTCGCCACCCCACCCCTGTAACCATAAGTTTGCTCTCTAAGTCTGTGAGTCTGTTTCTGTTTTGTAAATAAGTTAATTTGTATCATTTCTTTCTAGATTCTGCATATAAGGGATATCATACGATATTTCTCTTTCTCTGTCTGACTTCACTCAGTATGACAATCTCTAGGTCTATCCATGTTGCTGCAAATGGCATTACTTCATTCTTTTTAATGGCTGAGTAATATTCCATTGTATATATGTACCACATCTTTATCCATTCCTCTGTTGATGGACACTTAGGATGCTTCCATGTCTTGGCTATGGTAAATAGCCATGAACACTGGGGTGCATGTGTCCTTTTGGACCATGTTTTTCTCCAGCTATATGCCCAGGAGTGGGATTGCAGGGTCATATGTAGTTCTAGTTTTAGTTTTTTAAGGAACCTCCATCCTGTTCTCCATAGTGGCTGCAGCAATTTACATTCCCACTAGCAGTGTAGGAGGGTTCCCTTCTTTCCACCCAAACGCTATAGATTTTGTGAAACTGGCCAGAAGTTATGAGAAAACAGCCCCTTGAAAACTTTGTTTCAAACGTGCTCAGATGAAATTTAAATAGTTCACATCTGAGGAGTGCTCCAAACAAAAGGCTGAAAAGAAAAGAATCCCATTCAAGAAGCCATTGCTTTGTCTCCATGATACCAAAAATATTCTTGTTTAAATGATGTCTCCCTTGTGTTAATCTGTTGTTTGACATTTGGGACATGCAAAGGAATACCCATAAGCCCACAGAACATCCATTCTTTTGTCAGGATTCCCCAAGACCTTCCTCTGCCCGCCCCTCCTGCCCCTGGCGTCCCCTTCACCCAGGGGGGCTTCACGAGAACCCCACCCCGGCCCTTACAGGAGTGTAGACCCACCTCCCTCTTTCGGCTGGTGTAGAACAGCCAATAGTGTAGCGCGGCGTGCTTTTCCATAACGGCGAGTGGGCAGCGGATTGCGGGTTCCACTCAGCCGTCAGTTCCCCAATCCGCCGGCGGCGGCCCGTGCTATGTTCTGTGCTGTGTCCACACGCTGCGGCGCCCCCCTCCCATGTACTAACTCCTCTAAGCACTTCTCTTTGCATAGTCACGACAAGACGACTCATTTGTCCATTTTCTTCTACAATCTTTTACTGAACACTTACTAAATGCCAGATTGGTTCCTGGGGATGCATGTTGGAATAAGTTCTCAGGACACTTATCCTTTAACACAGGGGCGACAGACAATAAAAAAGTTAACAAGAAAGGAGCAAACTGTTACAGGTGCCAAATGATGAGGATAATCAGTGATGTCCTAGAGGACACCTGGGAACTTTTTTGGCTGAGTGGTCAGAGCGTTCAGAGAAGCCTTCTCCAAAGAGGAGGTGTAAGCTGAGGGCTTCATGATAGGAAGGAGTGTGCTTTTTGAGCATCTGGGCTTACCAGGCGAGAGAACAGCTAGCGCATAGGCCCTGTGGTGGGAATAAGTTTGGCACATACTTGGCATAGGAAGAAGGTAAGTGTAAGATGAGCACAGGGGTTAAAGCAGATAGCAAAGCATAAAATGTAAGAAAGTTAGGCAGGTGCCAGGTGAGGCAGGGCCCTTGTAGGCTCAGTGAGGAGGTCGGATTGTACTTTAACTGCTCCAGGAACACATCGAAGGGTTTAAAGCAGGAGCATGACACGATACGATTCATATTTTTACAAGATTACTTCAGCCTTTCTGCAGAGAACAGAATGGTGTAAGAGGCAAGAGTAAAAGCAGGAAGGCCAACTAGCAGTGGTTGACATGAGAGATGATAACATTTGGACCAAGGCGGTAGCAGTGGAAATGGAAAGAAATTTTGAAATTACAACCCTTTTGAGGTAGTACTAATATTCGACTTTACAATCGTCTCCCTCTCCACTCATCAGAATCCCATACATACAGCATTTATTCATTTATTTTATCATTAATGATAGTTTATTACACACTTACTATGTGTCAGATGGAGAGCAAGGTGGTAAGGACACACTGAAGGATAAAGAACAGCTGTTTCCAACACATCATGTTGCTCAGTCATCAAAACCAAACCACTTCATCCTAAGAAACAAGTTCTGAATGAGATACTATTTTAGGCTAAAGTCTCACACAGAGAAGGCATAAAAAAACCTGGGGGATTAAAATGTACAGCCAGGAGAATTCTATCCTTTAGTTTATTTTTTCTGCTTATAGTCTATCCTTATTCCATAGAATTCTATTTGCTGATTTCATCTCATTCATACCCTCTTATCCATCTTCATGGCCAATTAGAGGACCAACTAGGAGAGCTTCCCCAGACACTTGCTAGGAGAAGAACTGTTCCTACTTTCAGCTCCCCTGACTTGCTCTGCTGCCGAGGTTGAATGAGACACCCATACAACTTGCTATGTAGGCTTGAATCTTAATATATGTTACTACCACCTTTCTGCCCCATTTTTCTTAGGTGGCTTTTTTCAGCATCTAACCTCTGTTCTGGTACCTAAAAGTCGGGAAGCTAATCCTGCAATCCTACATTGACTTTGGACATTCTAAATGAGAATCACAATGCTATGCCAACAAAAGGAGACAATACTAGCCTTAGGAACTTGTTTAAAAAATTCCAGGTCAGGCACAATTTATAGGTCTTTCCAGATCCATTAAAAAAAAAGTCTCAAATTTCTATGTCAGTTCTTTGAAGAATTAGCAGTAACCACTTCCTTTCTACTTTATGAACTCAACTTTTCCTATTAGACTTTCTTTTCATGTATTTTACAATAGAATCCTTTCTATTATTTTGTGCTTTCATCACTCATACTATGATTCATTCTTGACTCACAAATGACTTACTATGAGCCATATGGGCAAAATCCTGGAAATCATACCCATGTTATTTATTTACTTTCTTTATTGAAGAGAATGAACCAACTGTACCACCTGCTGGGGTGCATCTCACCCCTCCCCCCATTTGCTGACCTGACCCCTTGGTCCAGGCCCACCCAGGACAGGCCCAAGCCCAGGAGTCCTCAGTTGCTTCTCTGGGAATCTATTGGATAAATGTGTATCATTGGTTCTATTCTTGCTTCCCTATTTGATTAACAAACACGTTACAGAATGTTATTTATAATGTACCATTTACAGAAATGTGGTTAGAACATTTTATGCTGTGTGATGTAAAAGTAGTTCTGACAATTGGTTAAATGGTATCTTTGTGAGAAGATGTGGTACATATATACAATGGAGTATTAGTCAGCCACTAAAAAGAATGAAATAATGCCATTTGCAGCAACATGGATGGACCTAGAGATTATCATACTAATCGAAGTAAGTCAGGCAGAAAAAGACAAATATCATATGATATCACTTATATATGGAATCTAAAATATGACACGGATGAACATATCTACAAAACAACAACAGACCCACAGATATAGAGAACAGACTTGTGATTGCCAAGGGGGAGGTGGGGTGGGGGAGGGATGATTTGGGAGTTTGGGATTAGCCGGTGCAAACTATTATACATAAGATGGAATAACAACAAGGTCCTACTCTGTAGCACGGGGAATTATATTCAATATTCTGTGATAAACCATAATGGAAAATAATATATGTATAACTGAGTCACTTTGCTGTACAGCAGAAATTAAACACAACATTGTAAATCAACTATTCTTCAATAAAATTTTTTTTAAAAAGGAAAATAATTTATTTTTGTGGCACCAGTTTCTTGGTCAGGAAAGTAGCCTGCTATTACTGTGAGTCCCAAAGATATTCAACTAGTTGAACAACTAAAAGTCATAACGTGAAACATAATGAAACATTAAAGGGACAAATTCAGTTTGGTTCTAAACGAGATAGTTTATAGTAAAGTCTTATACAGAGAAGGCTTTAAAAATATGCCGGGGGGTAAAAATTTTAGCAGAGAAAATTCTATCGATTCAATTTTTTCCTACATATTTGAAAAAAGATGACATTCATTAAGTTTTAACAGTGAGGCCCCACGGTCCAGCTTGTGGAATGGGAGCAGAGTCTGAAACTCATTGCCCTGTTATAATATAGTTTATGTGCACAAATCTGATTTGATTACTTTGTTCACATTCAAGGACTGTTATCCAGCCAGAATGCTGAGAATTTCTTGTAGTAAAGTGTCCTTAGCAAGGAGGTTCCACACTGAGATAAAAACTTTTGAAGAAATCAGCTTTACTTGGTACTTTGTGCTTCACTTTAATGATTTCAAACACATTTGAGGAGTTGGACTTGATGTTCTTAGGGGTCCCTTTTAGCCCTAAAATTTTGTGATTTCATATTAAATGGCTTAGGTTACTGAATAACCTTGTAATTTGAAAAATCTTTCACATTTGGCTAAGCCCAAGGTACCAGGGCTGTGTGTTTGCAGTTCCATTTCCATAAGCAGCCCAAGGGTTGGTGTCAGATTCTTTGGAAAAGTGTGTCCCTAGGAAATCTCTTAAAGTCTGAAAATAAAAGCAGATTAGGGAGCAGTGAGTGAAAGAAATGTACATACTATATAATCCTGAGAAAACCTTTCAGAAAAGCTCTTTTTAGCCTTTTGATCATTTGGCAAAGTAAGTAGGCCATGAGTGGAGGTAAAAACATCCTTTCCAAAGACCTTTTATTCCAGCCAAGATGATATGGAAACTTATGTCAGGGATCAAAACTATATGTGGAAAATTTATTTTGGAAATGTGTAGACTTTAAAATTGGTATTTAAAAATGTAACTGCAATAACAGATATGTTCTAATTATTCAAATTAATTGTTATCGACGGGTTTGTAGGCAGAGGCCCTGCTAGGCTGATTTTGCATGTACTGGGACCCTAAATTATTGCCAAAGAAAGAGCTTGGGTGTTGGCCTCTGGGAGACTTGGTGTGGGGTTTGGGGTCTCAGCCAGTTAACTAGCTGTGCAAAATACTAGCCTGGGCGTAATGCCATGGCTTTCCCAGTTGTAAACTGGAGATAATAATAGTTACCTCGTAGTTGAGAATTAAAATGTAATAATATGTGAGAAAACACCAAACAGTACAATCAGCATGTTGTCTTCCTCTTCCCTGTGACCCCTCATCACTCTCTCCCACTAATGGCAACATTTGTGAGTGAACACAAAGCACTTGGGGGCTTCCCTGGTGGCGCAGTGGTTGAGAGTCCGCCTGCCGATGCAGGGGACACGGGTTCGTGCCCCGGTCCGGGAGGATCCCACATGCCGCGGAGCGGCTGGGCCC